>NW_022900932.1:17863560-17879274 GCF_012274545.1 Fukomys damarensis
AAAAAAAAAAAAAAAAAAAAAAAAAAATGCAATCCAAGGAATCACTTAACTTAGATTGTTCTGAAGTGGATCAAGAGGTCTCATTATTTTCCTAGTAGTTCAGCATTTGAAGCTTCTAGAACAGTATCTCTTTCTTCTTATAGTATGAGAAGGCAAAGAAAACCTATCTGCAGGCCTGTAAGAGATCTCCTTCCTGCCTTACCTGGCTGGGACTAGGAATCGCCTGTTACCGGGTGAGTGAATGAAGGTCTGAGGGTAGTCCTGTGCACCTAAGTGATCTTGAGTCCTTGATTTTCCAAGTACACTGGCAGTTTGTGATGACAATGGGATGGCAATTGGGATAGTCTGCAGTAATGAAAAGTTGGTCTTCAAAGTTGCTCATGAACTGAAGATCAATCTAAACTAGAAAAGCAAAATACCCTTTGAAAAATCCTTAGCCAGGTGTGGTGGTGCAAGCCTGTAATCCCAGAGCTCAGGAAATTGAAGCAGGAGGATCACCATAGATTTTTGTCCAACCTGAGTTATATAGTGAGTTCAAAACTAGTCTGGAGTATGTAGCCAGACCCTGTCTCCAAACAAAAACAAACAAACAAAATCCTGTAAGAATCGGAAACAGGAAGGTATATTTTAAAAAAATTAATGCTGAAAGCTGAGCATGGTGGCACACACCTGTAATCCCAGCACTCAGGAGGCTGAGGCAGGAGTATCACTGTGAGTTCAAGACCAGCCTGGGCTACACAGTGAGTCTCAGGTCAGTCTCGACCACATAGTGAGACCCTGTCTCAACCCCCGCCCCCCAAAAAAACCACTTAATGCTGGGCCAGGGATTTAGCTCAGTGCTTCTGCTGCCTGCCTCGCAAGTACAAAGTCCCAAGTTCATCCCCAGTACCCAAAATATAAATAAATAAATAAATAAATAAATAAATAAATAAATAAAATAAAGCTATTTTGTTTAGGTATCCCTTTTGATGTTATCTGTAAGAAAAAGATGATATAGGAGATAAAGAATCTACTCAGTTAAAAACAGATCAAGCCAGGTGTGGCACTGCACTTAGTGGTGTTTCTTCTCTGAACTTGTCTTTTAGAAAGCTACCTTCTTTCCTTAGGTGGCCTTTGGAAGGTTTTATAAAGTGAACTCATGGTTTTAAGAAGTAGTGACGACCCCATACGTCTAGAGCTCAGGCACCACCCTAGAGAGACCCTAGACAATTATCGATTGCTTAGTTAATAAGTGATATTAGGGGAAAGGAAGCTTTCTAGACAGTAGTATTTGATAGGTCAGTTAGATTTTAGTGTCAAGAAAGAGATGCACAATGTAAAGGAAAAACTGAAAATGTATCTACAACCTAATGCGTATGAGGAAATCATTGAAGGATAATAGTGAATACTTACGGATTTCCAGCCCTGGCCCTTGAAGCTCCATGCTTCACAGCTGCCCTAAAGGGATTTCTGTAGAGGACACAAGGGATAGAGGAGATAAGCAGAGTGCTGACCAGGCAGGGCTCCAGATTCCCCTCACTGGCTTTTAGTCAGAGTAGTTCTTTTTTTTTTTTTTTTTTTTTTTTTGGTGTTGGGGATTAAACTTAGGACCGTGTTTGTTCGGTACTGGGGATTAAACTTAGGACCTTGTGCTTGTGAGGCAGGCTCAGTGCCACTGAACTAAATCCCCAGCCCAGTAGTTCTACTTTTTTTTTTTTTTGGTACTGGGGATTGGACTCAGGACCTTGCGCTTGTGAGGCAGGAGGCGGAACCACTGAGCTAAATCCCTGGCCTGACCCCAAGTAGTTCTACTTTTAATTGGCTTATATACCACATAAAATTTTGTTGGAATAACATTAAAAATAGAAAAAGTTGACGATATAGATAATGTACATATTATGTGGACATAGTGGTTTCAGCTGAGTTGACTCTAACCTGGCTTAGACAGAAACCACTTCACCTTATTCATTTGTTGCCTTTTCTGTCAAGTTGGATGAGCTCACAGAGGCCGAGGATGCTCTCTCTGAAGCCAATGCACTGAACAACCACAATGCTGAAGTATGGGCATATTTGGCTCTGGTCTGCCTGAAAGTGAGTAGAATTCTTGTCTTTACACAATGCCCTGTCAGGGACCAGAGGTTAGGGACCAAGTAAGCAAGAGACAGATAGTCATTAATACATGATAGCTGAAGTTTGATGGGCTCTGAGTTTGGTCATTATATTTATGACAAAGAAAAGGCCAAATCTGGGCATCTTCTACTTGGAATGTGGATAAAAGTTATATTCAAATGTATTTTTTCTAGAAATGTATGTATTTTCTAGAAAGGTTCTAAAAATGGAAACAATGTAAGCCAGGTGTGATGGCCCATACCTGTGATCCAAGCACCAGGAGACTGAAACAGAACATCACAAGTTTGAGCCAGACATGGGCTACTGGGCTACATGGTTCAAGCCAGTCTGGACTACATAGTGTGACCTTGTCTCAAAAAATAACAACAACATCAACAAAAATTTAAAAGATAGGAGCAGCGTTCTGTACGAACATAAACTAGATTAAGGATCAGCGAAGGAGATATTCTATGAGTTTTTCTTCCTGTTGAATTACTCATTGAGGGTGTTTGTCCTTGATTCAGATGGGGAATTGGGTAGGAAGTATTAGGGGAATTCCTGATAGGTCATGTACCTATTACAATAATAAACCCCCTTTGGTTAGAGTTAAATAATTTGCATTTCAGTTTAAGATCAAACTGGGAGTCCTGAGAGCTACCCTTAGTTGTCCACTGGTTAATATGACACCAAATTGACAGGGAGAAGAGAAATGAACAACATAAAAGTTAATGGAGCCAAGCATGGTAGAGCACACCTGTAAATCCCAGCACTGGAGATGCCGAGCTAGGGGGATTGCCACAAATTCAAGGCCAGCCTGGGCTACATAGTGAATTCAAGGCCAGCCTGAGCCACATAGTGAGACCCTGTCTCAGAAACCCAAACCAAAAACCAAATCCCCAAAAAATGTTACTGGATTTTCTTTTGGGAATAACTATTCCAAATATCAGCTTATGAAATATCTGCATTCTTAGGCCAGCTCTACTCCAACTAGCTGTGGGATACAAGGCAAGTCACTTAACCTTACTGGACCTGAGAGTCTTCGCCTGTAAGCTACAAGGAAAAAAAGAAAGATCTTAATATACTTCTTTCAGAAAGTGATAGATCAAATAGGGAAAACAATAAGGAGATATGTATATCTATCTCACAATTAACTGAACAAACACCAATATATAACTCTGCTCTTAAAAGTTAGAGGACACATTTCAAACATGAATCACTTATAAAAGCTGAACACATGCTCGACCACAAAAAGGTACCACAAGTACATGCGTATCACACTGTAGTAAAATTATAAATCAACGCTGAGTGTGGTGGTGCATGCCTGTAATCCCAGCACTCGGGACACTAAGGCAGGAGGATTGCTGTGAGTTCAAGATGAGCATGGGCTATATAGTGAGTTCCAGGTCAGTCTCAACTACATAGTGAGACCCTGTCTCAAAAAACAAAAACAAAAACAAAATTATAAATCAACAACTACAATATAGCTCAAAAACATACATACTTGCAAAACCTAAGAATATGCCTGAAATTAATTCATTGATCAAAGAAGAAATTATGTGACACTTTCAAATATGAGGTCTTGTGCTAAGTAGAATTCTAAAGATGTCCCCTCTTCCCCGGCACTGTACCATCAAACGCTAAGCTAGGTGCTGCTGTGAAGGGATTTTGCAGATGAAATTAAAGTCCCAAATTAGTTGACCTCAAGATACAGAGTTTATCTGGTCTGGGGATATAGTGCTTAGCATGCACTAGGCCCTGGGTTTGATTCATAGCACCACAAACACAACAGGAAGCAGAAGCAAACAACAACAACAACAAAAAAGAATATATTTGCTATGCAGCATACTGCTGACTTCTTCAAACAATGTGTATGTTTAAATAAAATACTTTTTTAAAAAGAGGGCCAGGGATCTAGCTCAGTGGCACTGCACCAAGATACAGAGATTATCTGACCCAGTCAAACAAATCTTCTGAACTAGGAGTCACTCTAATCACCATAGGTAGTTTTAAGGTGGAAAAAGATGTCAAGGAATGTGAATGGTCTCTAGAAGCTAAGAGTAGCCCAGCTGAGATCCACAAAGAAGTAGGGACCCGCCTATTAGTACAAGAAACTGAATTCTAGCAATATAAGTAAATGGTAGAGACCAGAAACTTTACAGAAAGCCAATTAATAAGTTAGAAAGAATGATGGAATTAGAAAATACAATTTGGAAACCATAATGGTAGTTCAGTCAGTGAACATTCATCAGTGTGTGCAAAGACTAGGGGTGAAAGTTTAAAGACTAAGGTATTCGCAGAGTCTCAAAGTATCTCCCCACAGACATATTACAAGGCAGGAAGAGTAATATAGTAAAGAAGCCTGGAAGATTGTTATCTAAACAAATGATCAGTTAGTACCACCAGTACTGACATAAAGAGCATGTGCCTCCTGATGTGATGGGTGGAGGAGAACATGACATCATTTTTGTGGTATTCATAACCTGATATGGTCATGAGAAAAACATCAGACAACATAAACTAGAGAATATTTTACAAAATAACTGTGCTGTACTTATTTTAAAATGCCAGTGCCATAAAACACAAAGACTCAGAAACTATTCTAGATTAAAAGAAAATGAAGGGCCAGGGATGTAGCTCAGTGGCACTGTGCCTACCTTGCAAGCACAAGGTCATGAGTTCAATCAAAAAAAGAAGATATAAATAATAAATGTAATGTATGATCCTGGGTTTTATTTTTTTAAAGGAATTATTGGGATAATTAGATCTCTATGAGGTATGTGGATTAGATGATAGTATTAAATCTATATTAATCTCATTTTGATAATTGTACTGTGGCTATATAACAGAATATGTTTGATTGTTTTTTTTTCTTTTCTTTTTCTTTTTTTTTTTTTTGTACCAGGGATCGAACTCAGGTCCTGTGTTTGCGAGGCAGGGGCCGGAACCACTGAGCTAAATCCCCAGCCCAATATGTTTGATTTTTTTTAAAAAAATTTTTTTGCAGTACCAGGACCTTGTGCTTGTGAGGCAGGCATGGTGCCACTAAGCTAAATCCCCAGCCCATATGTTTGATTTTAGAAAACACATTGAAATAGGAATATTGCTTCATGTTTGGAATTTATTCTCAGATGTTCAGGAAAAGTTAAAGTATACACACATATACAGTACATACATATGTAAATGTGTATAAATGAATATATAGCAAAAGTAAGAAAACTATTCTTGTTATTTTTTGTTTATTATGTAATTATGCTATACAGTGGTACCTCAGTTCCTGAATTTGATTCTTTCCACAATTGTGGTCACAGACAGAATTGGATAAGAACCAAATCAAATTCAATGGTTAGATTCAATGTTGACTGTGTGGGGAAATTTGATTTCGTTCTTGTTCAATTTGGTTTGTGATGAGAATTGTGGAAAGAAGTTCATGAACCAAGGTAACACTGTATATATTTTTAAAAGATATTTCATTAAGATAAGGAAAACTGGCCCATAATTTAGCTCAGTGGCACCTGTCTCATAAGTGTAAGGTCCTGAGTTCAATCCCTGGTAGTGGTGGGGAGATAATGAAAATTTATCCACACAATAAACTCATTAGAATAAGTTAAATATCCAAGATACATCATGTAAAGGTACAAGTTCTCAATGATGAATGTAAATGTATTGAATACCTAAAATGTACCAATAAAAGAATTTAAGAGAAAAAAGAATAAGTAAAAAAAAGATGATATCAATTGTTTACAAAGATGTGGATAAACTGGAACACTTATATTACTCGTAGGGCTGTAAAGTGATGAATACAGTTTGGCAGATTCTAGAACAGTTAAATATACATTTAGTTTGTTTCCTAGCAATTTCATTTATCTGTATCTAGCAAAGAAAAGTGAAAACATTTGTCCACACAATGATTTTTACGTGAAAAAAAAAATTTTTTTTGGTACCAAGGATCGAACTCAGGACCTTGTGGGTTTTTTTTTTTTTTCCTCATAAGTTTATTGGTACATTTTAGGTATACAGTACAGTTACATTCATTATTGAGATCTTGTACCTTTACATGACAGGTCTTGGTTCTCATTTTTTCCCCTTGTCCCTGCCCTCCCTTTACCCCCTTCTCCCCTCCCCCTTTACAAACACTTTATTTCCATTTTTCATTTTCTCATATTTTTTCTTTTCCCTTATTACCTTTCCCCTACCCTTCCCACTTTCCCCACACCTTTAGCCCCTTTCTTCCTATTTCACATTGTCAATTATATCATTAGGATCTTATGTACTATTATAGTTTATTCACACCAGAGAAACTATTCAGTATTTACACATGTAAGGACCTTGCATTTTTGTATGTGAATTTTAATCACAGCATTTACTAAAAGCTAAAAACTAGAAACATTTTAAATTTCCACCAGTAAATGGCTAAATTAGGTTTATTTACACAAGAGAGTACTATCAACAATTAAAATGGAATTCTGATTCACATAACAGTATGGGTAAACCACAGATACAATTAAAAGATTATATATGATTCCATTTATTTGAAAGTAGGGAAACTGTAGAGACTCAAAATAGATTAATACTTACTTGGAGCCATGGTGGAATGGGACTGACTACAAACAGAACTTTCTAGGGTAATACAAGTCTTCTTATATTATGTGGGGCTGGGGATTTATCTCAGTGGGGCCAATGCCTGCCTCGCAAGCACAAGGTCCTGAGTTTGATCCCTGGTACCAAAAACAACAACAACAAAAGCTGGATCATGTTGATTGTTGAACAACTGAATCTAGCCAGGTGTAGTGGGTGCATACCTGTACCAACACTTGAGAGGCTGAGGTGGGAAGTTCAAGGTAAGCCTGGGCTACAAAGTGAAACCTTGTGTCAAAACCAAAAAACAAAAGCAATGAACAACTGAATTTTGAAATTAGTGGTTTTTAAGGTATGTACATTATACTTTAACGTAGCTATTCGAAAGACAATATAGCCCTCCTAAAATGAGAAACAAGTAATAATTCAAAAAATAGTGGTGAGGCAATTGGTTCCTAGCCATATGAAACAAAAAATCAGTTCCTTACTTCATACCACAGACACACACATACAATTCCAGCTGGTTTAAAGATCCAAATCTTAAAAGCAAACTCTTAATATTTAGAAGAAATGTAGAGAATACCTTTATGCCTTTGGGGTACAGAAGTTTTCTTAGGATTGTAAAAGCAGAAGCCAAAAATAAATTGCAGTAAATTAACTACTTTAATATTGGCAACTCATGTATAACAAGAACACTAAAATAGGATTATGTTCAGGTTGGTTATATGAATAGTTCCTACAAAAGGGAAAAGAACCATAAACAATCTGACTAAATATGGGCAGAGGATAGGAATATGCAGTTTGCTGAAGTAGAGATTACAAAAATCAATATTTGCATGAAAAGAAACTCAGCCTCTCTGATAAAATGGAAATGCAACATAAAATAACGTGGCAGACATTCACATCCATCAGAATGGCAAAAATTAAAATATGATATTACCAACATTGATAAAGATTCTCTTAGTTGCTAGTGGACATAAATTTATGTCACACTTTAAAATCCAATGTGGCATTATTTGGTCACATTCATATATACAGTTTGGCAAATGCTATATCCAGACACATTCCTAAGCATTTAAAACATCACAATGAAAACAGTGTAAATCACATATTAGCACTGCAATGTGCAATGTGCAACAAAGTGGCTTCAATCCTAAAATGAATAAATGATTTATGGTGCTTTCAGAAAAAATTTAGAATCCAAAATGCCTTTAAATTTTCGCAAATCAAGGAGAGTTTTGAAAATGCCAACTTTCCTATCAGCTTCCATTTTCCTGTTTCCCTTCTAAATTCAGAGGTTCTTGTTTGTTTGTTTTTTTGATACCGGAGATCGAACTTGGGTCCTTAAGATTGCGAGGCAGGCAGTGTATCCCCAGATTCAGAGGTTCTTAACTGGGCAGCTGCTATCCCCTGTGCCAGGTAGAAATATCTGAGACCGTGTACTTCCCCACCATGATGCTTCTGATGTGCATTCACCACCAGCTGCTGTACTTTTTTCAGGCTGGACGTCAACTGGAAGCTGAGCAGGCTTACAAATATACAGTAAAGGTACGTTGTGGACACGTCCCCAGCACAGACACACAAAGCCAGTTCTATTCTGAGGAACTGTTTTCATTGGCTTTGGCCCCAGAAATAGGAGGTGTTCAAATGGGAGTTCTTCAAAGGTATATAGTGTACAGATATGACGTGTTCTTCCATTTTTCATGTAGCTGAAACTGAAGGATGAGGCTTTGCTTGAAGAGATCCGCATGGTACAGGAGATGGTTGGATTTGGAGATCCATCTTTCTGACATTCTTAAACTGAAGAATGTTCTGTGTGGGACCCTGAGCTCCTTTCCACGATAATCTGACCACGTGAAGCCTGGAGCTGGAGAACCAAAGAATGTTCACTATCAACAGAAACTTACATATTTCCATTGGCTCTAACTGGAAGTTTTACTAGTTAACAGTAAATGGGATCATAATAAAAACAAGAAATGAAAAATTCATCAGTGTGGTTTTAGAGTTAAAAGCACACTGAGTTATACATCACATATATATGGAATTGTAATTATATATTTAATACATCATTAGTTATATGTAAATAAAATAAAGGTCTAGTGGGGTCAATAGGTTTCTGATGAAAGCTCACTGAGTTACTACTGGAAGTGTGCTGCTAAGGCCCTTGGCTAGGTTTACTTACTGGAACTCGGGAATTAAGGCATCATCTTTAGAGGTGAGCTCTACGGACTGCTATGCTAGTTCACAATGTTGGAGAAAGGGCCTATTAGTTGTGCCAGGCCCTTTAGAACCAGCCAGCAGTGAACAGAGATCTTTGCTGAAGTGGGTGGAACTAACTCCCTGTAATCAACCAGGGGTTATCTTCGTGGATCTAAACCACAAGGCCTCCACGAAGACATCACCACTACCGTATGAGAAGCAAAACTCTTGACTAGTGAGGTCGTATCCTTGGGCTTGGGATGACAAGAAATGATACTACAACCCAGCACTTTTTTTGGTACTGGGGATCAAACTCGGGACCTTGTGCTTGCGAGGCAGGCGGTGGAACCACTGAGCTAAATCCCCAGCCCTCAATCTACCACTTTCACAGTACAGCAAAAACAGGTATAAGGATTTCCCCTTTATTTTTTTATGGTGTGCCTGCCTCTTCGGTGGTGGGAGACTAAAGAAGAGGAACAAATTATTTAACTGAGAAAGGTAACCTGTAGTCATTTATAATCCTCCTATTTGCGGCCCCAACTCTACCTGCTTAAGTCTTCCTGAGGGAGTATCAACTTCCTGTCTGCCCCCCTGCACAGTCTATTCACGGCCCTGGGGTTCTCCGGACACCACAGCGTCCCGCCCTAAGCATGTCCAGAAAATGTTTGCAAGGTGGAAGGATTTTGCCCAGGGATTAGCACTCTTACTGACCACCTAGGACTCCCCCAAAACTTCATGCCAACTGGGACTCGGAAGGAGAGATCGCATTGTCACTCCCACAGACGTCAAATGCAGCGCCTCTCCCTCAATCTAAAACGCAGGGGGTAGGGCCGTGTTGCATGATGGGAAGTATAGGGCCAAAAAGCAGAAAAGGAGCTAGTCGAGCATCTGCTTCTGAAACTGAGCCTTTTAGGCTTCCGTAGCCGGTAGGAGTCTCAGCGTCTCTGGGAATTGACCTTTCGAGTTAATTTTTCTGTGGGTCGGAGGCCCCGGCCCTAGGCTGTGGGACCAGCGGGACCACCGAGGATCTGCACGCCGGCTGCGCCATGGTCCAGCTTAGTGAGTTATCTGTGTCCCTTGAGACTTTCTGGGGGGCCGCAGGGGTTGGGGCGCCCGAGAACAAGTGGAGCTGCGCTTCCTTAGGCGCGCTGGAGTCCATCCGCTTACAGCCGATCCTCTTGTCAGTTTTTCCCCCACTTAATCTTCACTGAAACCATCTTATTTTGCAAATGAGGCAGCTAAAGATACAGGAAGGGCACAGAGCGAGTAAATGGCAGGCCCGTGCTGAGTGGATTTGGGCTGAGAAGAGGTAATCTCTGGTTGGAGTGGTGAAGGGGGAGTTTCACAAAGGAGGATGGATGGAATCAAGATTTACTAGAATAGATTGGAAATGAGGACATGTCAGTGGAAGATAGGAATTGGTCCTCGATCTCCATTTGCCCATTTTGTGGCATCCGTTCTTGTGGCCTAACCAGCTATTTCTCTGCAGGTACCACCCTCTGCAAGGCCTACCGCGGTGGCCACTTAACCATCCGCCTTGCTCTGGGTGGCTGCGCCAACCGGCCCTTTTACCGCATTGTTGCTGCTCACAACAAGTGTCCCAGGGATGGTCGTTTTGTGGAGCAGTTGGGCTCTTATGATCCACTGCCCAACAGTCACGGGGAAAAACTCGTCGCCCTGAATCTGGAGAGGATCCGGCATTGGATTGGCTGTGGGGCCCACCTCTCTAAGCCTATGGAGAAGCTTCTGGGTAACTTAACTCTGGTTCTGCATCATTCAAGGGTTTTACTCTGAAGTCAGCTGCAGCACAGTGAGAATGATAAATTATTGAAGCTGAAGTTATGAACTGATTGTCATTTCCAATCTGGAGATGGACTTCTTTATGAGACTTTTTGAGTGATGGGGTTTTCTGCCAAAGATGGCAATAGTTTGTCTCTAATGACTATCAGATTACCTTTTTTTCAAGTAGAGTAGCGTTAGACTAGAAGGTAGATATTATTCACTACCACATTGATATAAGTGAGGGGAGGAAGGTGAGGGACAAGACATCTGTGCCTTGGGTTAGGGCTCAGTCCTCAGCTCTGTGACACAGTGTCCAGGGAAATATTGACTTAAATTACATTTTAATAAATGAAAATCCTGTTGCTTTTAGGTCTGTCTGGCTTTTTCCCCCTGCATCCTATGATGATTACAAATGCTGAGAGACTGCGAAGGAAACGGGCACGTGCAATCCTCTTAGCTTCTCAGAAAACAAACGCAGAGGCTACAGAAACAGAAGCAGAAGCAAGCTGACTTCAGTGAACATGGCAGTGGTTACAAGGTCAAGATCTTCTATATGCAGAGCTTTTAATTTTGTTAGTTTTGAAGAACAATAAATGGAGTTTTCTGAGTCACTCATGCTCTTCAGGCCTGGCCTAAGTGGGGTCCACCAAGAGCTTTGTTCTTCTCCAGCGTAAGAGCTGGGTCTGGATACTAATTAGCTTCTTTTGGCCTTTGTCTTGGCAAAAACAGTAGCTGTAGGGAATGTTGGATCATTTGGACAATTTTACAATCTGTTGCCTGCCAAGGAACTTCCTGCTTTCTTTCTTGTTTTGGTGTTACCTGGGGATTGAACCCAGGGTCTTTATACTGAGCTGCATTCCCAGTCCCTTTTAAATTTTGAAACAAGGTCTCATTAAGTTGCCCAGGCTGGGCCACAACTTGCTGTCCACCTGCTTTTAGCCTTGCAGAGTACTAGTATTACAAGCATTTGCCATGATGCGTGGCTGGACTTTCTTGCCCCCAGCCAGAGTGTTCTTGGCCAATCTAAATGTTCCTTATTTATAGTCATCCCACAAGCTCAAGAACAGAGTTGCCTTGTTTATTGTTTTGCTTTTTTCTTTTTTCCATTACTGGTGATTAAACTCACGGCCTTTATATCCCCAACCTCTTTTTTTATTTTGAGGCAGGGTCTCATTGAAGTTGTTGAGTTGCCCAGGTTAGTCTGGAATGTAGGAACTACCTGGTGCAGCCTCCCAGAGAACTGGGATTACTGACATGTGCCACCACACGTACACTGTTTCTGTACCTGAAAATGTATTGCTTTGTTTGACACACAATAATTACTTTTACAAAGACAGAATGATTGTGAAAATTGCTTTCAGGCTATAACAGCCTTTTTTTTTTTTTTTGGTACCAGGGATCAAACTCGCACCCTTGTTCTTGTGAGGCAGGTGCTAGAACTATTGAGCTAAATCCCCAACCCTAACAGCCTATCTTTTAAGAATGAAAAATTAGGGGCTGGGGATTTAGCTCAGTGGTTCTGCCGCCTGCCTTGCAAGCACAGGGACCTGAGTGCAATCCCCGGTACCATAAATAAATACATAATAAAAGAAGAATGAGAAATTAGAAGGAAGCTAATGTTGTAAAAGCACTTACATAAATCTCCACACCCTTTATGTGCAACATTATTGTAAGGATTGTAAGGTATCATTATGGTAAGGAGGGTTCGTTCTCTCCACTTTACAGATGAGAAAGCTGTAGCTGGGGAGGGAGAAACTTGCCCAGCAATATAAGGTTCAGACACCTACAGGCTTCCTTCTAACATAATATCTATGTTGCAGAAAAACATAGGAGGGTTTCAAAAGTCTTAAGGAGTTAGTATAGCTAGGTGTTATTGTGCATGCCTGTAATCCCAGTTACTTACTTGGGAGGCTGAGGCAGGAGGATTGCAAGTTCAAGACCATCCTGGGTAACTTAGACCCTCTCAGAAGAAAAAATTTTAACAGGCCTGGAGACATAACTCAGTGCTCCTTGGGTTCAAGCCCATCAGTGGTAGAATCTTACCTGTGTATCATGAGTGTGGTAGTATAAATGCCAGTTGGGCCAAAGCTAAATATTGTCCCAGCCAAAACTGCACAGTTCAACACCCATATACCTAAATTACATTGTGTTACTGCACACTTCAGATAATATAGACTTCAAATACTGGCATAGTAAGAAACGGAATTTACAAAGAAGGTTCTAATTCTATTGATACGCTATTTGCTTTTCAGGATTCTATATTTTAAGAACAATTATTAGTCATCTCAAATTCTGGGTCACTGAGCCTCCCC
Source organism: Fukomys damarensis (assembly GCF_012274545.1). Lineage (NCBI taxonomy): Eukaryota > Metazoa > Chordata > Mammalia > Rodentia > Bathyergidae > Fukomys > Fukomys damarensis. Next base: position 17,876,517 of record NW_022900932.1, read on the forward strand.
AAGGGTTGTTGCTGGTTGACCAGCACTTGTTTTGAGGAGACTGAAACCAGGAAAGATGGAGAGGAACTGACTTTTGATGGCTTTGATTTTGGATTGGAGAAAAAAAGGCTTTGAAAACCTTGGCAACTCTGGAATTTTGTAAGATACTAGCATATCCTGGAGAGTCAGAGGCTTTGCAGAAACCTAATGTCAGAGTGCAGTGTGATTCTGCAAAGTCTTGACCAGTAAGAGGAAGTGATATAAAATGTATTATTTTTAGCATTTTTGAATTTTTGCCAGTTGCAAATTCACTTTGCATTTTAGATTATTAATCCAAGGTATATGTACACATATGTCTAAAGGGAGCTTATCTTCTTAGTTTCCAAATTTTTCTTCAGGCTTTGTCTTGTTTTGGATCCCCAGGCCCAAGTTTCCCACCCTGTCAAGGATGATTCTGCAGCCCAGCCTGCTGTCAGCTCAAATCCATCTGCTCAGATGTGTTGGACTTTACAAATGTTACATAGACCTGTTTCAGCAGCTTGTATTTTTACTAGGGTCGTATTGGGTCAATAGATAAGGTAAAGGGAGCTGGAAGGAGAGGTTGATTGTGCAATATAGATAGTTTTTTAAACTAAGACTGGTGTTTTGTGCTTTTTGTTCAATAGTTCTTTTCCCCCTGCTATGTTTGAGGGAGAAGTACCCCAGCAACCTCGGCCCATAGGTTACAATTACTGGCCTACAGCTGTACTGCTTGAGGATCATCTTTAACCAAATCTTTTAAACTGTTAGGTTAAGCCATGTATAACTGCTGAATGCTGGCTATTTGACCAATTTCCACTAATTTTTTTTTCTATTAATGTAACCTAATAGCGGGACATTCTATATTATCAGTGGATGTTTCTGTGCTGGGACGTTCGGGGTAAGACAGACGTAATATTTCCAGAGTAAGGGGACGAGGGCTGCTCGGAAGAGGTATCCGAACCCTGAAGGTTGCCAGCTCTTGGAGTGCTGAGAGACCAGAACGCCAGAGCAGCCTCAGCTCTAAACCGAGTTTTCGCGGGCAGCGCCACTTGCCACGCCCCTCTGCGGCCGCCGTAGAGCGTAGCTGCGCGCATGGCTCCGCCCCTTCTGCGCCTTCTGTGACGCAGGCGCCGTGGGCTTTTTGAGCGGGAAAAGAAAGTCGGCTCTGCTGGAACTGGAGCAGCTGTGACCCTCTGTGTTCGCGGAGGCTGCCTTCCCCCGGCCCAGCATGGGGCTACTGGAGCTGTGCGAGCAGGAGTTTGGTACCGACGACCTTTACCGGGTGCTGGGCGTGCGGCGCGAGGCCTCGGACGGCGAGGTCCGACGCGGCTACCACAAGGTGTCCCTGCAGGTGCACCCCGACCGGGTGGACGAGGGCGACAAAGAGGACGCCACCCGCCGCTTTCAGGTCCGCTCGGATTCCGACCCAGACTTATCTCCTGGCCACCTGGCGCCGCTCGGGCGCAGTGCGCGGCCCGGCGTTTTCTAACCTTTATTTCTCGCGGCGCGGTTTCAGTGGGGGGTATAAGGGTGACTTTTGGATGCTCGTTTCCCTCAGATACTGGGGAAAGTCTATGCAGTTCTAAGTGACAAGGAGCAGAGAGCAGTGTACGATGAGCAGGGAACAGTGGACGAGGACTGTGCTGTGCTCAACCAAGACCGGGACTGGGAGGCGTATTGGAGGTTACTCTTTAAAAAGGTAGGGGCTTTAGAGCTTTCTTTGTGATGTTTCCCATCATGCAGTCAGCAGGCATTTACTGGGTGAGCATAAGGCCTTGAATTCTGTGTTAATGAAATTGAGGGAATTTAATTATGGCCTTTAAATATACATAACACTAACTGAAATGAGTCATTTCTTGGTGGATGACTGTCGCTTCGAAGGGGGTGGATTTTTCTCCAGGCTGTGTTTTATTTTACATATCCAAATCCAAGGGCTGAATGTTTATCTAGTCTCTTCCCACCTTAGAAACTTCATTTAAATTTATCTTATTTGGTCCCCAGTTTAGCAGTTTTAAAGTTTGGGTTAGGGAGAACTCTGGAAAAGCTTAGGCATAGGAAATGTAGTTTCTGGCGACAATTTTGATTCAAGCAACTGTTGTTTTGAGGAAGAAGCATTTCAACACTTAAATCTTGTGTTTTACTAGTATACCTGTTATTTAAAATTCTTGAAGTTAAAGCCATCTGCTTTGTCATCAGATATCTCTAGAAGACATTCAAGCTTTTGAAAAGACGTACAAAGGTTCTGAGGAAGAGTTGGCCGATATTAAACAGGCCTATCTGGATTTCAAGGGTGATATGAACCAGATCATGGAGTCTGTGCTGTGTGTGGAGTATACAGAGGAACCCAGGATAAGAAATATCATTCAGCAAGCTATTGATGCTGGAGAGGTCCCTTCCTATAACGCCTTTGTTAAAGAATCAAAACAAAAAATGAATGCAAGGAAAAGGAGGGTAAGAGTTTGAATGCTATTAGTGATTTATATCTTTTTCCTCCATTCTTTTTTTAAAGTTTAATATACAGTAGATCTATAATTTTCATATAATTAAATGGGGGTTCTTCAATAAAAACTTTCATTTTGCTATGTGATGCTCAAGATTTCTGCATGAATTGTTTAAATAGTGTGATCTTAAAATGACAGTTTGTCATATGGGCCAGCTCTTGAAGTTTGGCTGAAGCATTCCTTAAGAGGTAAAGTAATGGGCCGGGGATTTAGCTCAGTGGTTCTGCCGCCTGCCTCCGTAAGCGTAAGGTCCTGAG
>NW_022900932.1:17879303-17882884 GCF_012274545.1 Fukomys damarensis
AAAAAAAAAAAAAAAAAAAAAAAAAAAAAAGGTAAAGTAATGAGAGCCCAGATGCATGACAGTCAGCAATCCTCACTTGGTTGACAAATGGGAAGAGAATAGCAGAGTTTGTGTTTGTTACAGTGCAGGTTGGGGTATATAGCTAAGTGGTGGACTCCTTGCCTAGTATGCACTACACTAGGCCAGGGTTGGATCCCCAGCACTGAAAAAAGGGTGCACTTTCTTACCCCATATGTGTCTGATTAAACTTGAAAAATACAATTTACAATTTTTTTTTTGTACTGGGGATTGAACTCTGGGTCCTTGTGCTTTCAAGGCAGTCGGTGAAACCACTGAGCTAAATCCCCAGCCCCCTATAATTTACATTTTTTTTTTTTTTTTTGTACTGGGGATCGAATTTGTTTGTTTTTTTGAGACAGGGTCTCACTATGTAGTTGAGATTGACCTGAAACTCACTATGTAGTCCAGGCTGGTCTCGAACTCACAGTGATCCTCCTACCTCACCCTCCTGAGTGCTTGGATTACAGGCGTGCACCACCATGCCCGGCTAGAGACTCTTGAGTTAGATCTAGAATGTATGTTTTTTAAAAACTAGTTTATTTTTTTGAGCATGGGTTTCCCACCACACTTTGAGGGACACTTAATTGTGAAAAATAAGGAATATGGCCTGTGTGTCTTTATATTAAACACAAGTTAGGGGTAATGGCAAAGGAAAAGTGCTTAAGGACAGGTGGAGTTCAGGGAGAGCTCATTCAAAGCAACTGTTACCTCAGTTTGGCTTGCTTAACTGGTGCTCCCTGGAGACTAGATCTTTCGTGAGTACTTAAGATGACTGTGTGGCTAAAGTTGGAGATGAGGAGGGCTGCAGCTTTAAGATAAAAGATAACACAGAAAACTGATCCTTTTCTTGTCTCGAAAGTTTAAAGGACCTGTTTTGCCAGGGAAAAAGGCCATGCCATCTCTGTGTTGAGCTGAAGGCAGGTGGAATGAATACATTGTATGTATATCAAATCTTTTTGGTTCATGAGGTACATCTGTTTAGACTTAGGCTCACAGTGAATCATTTTTTCAGTGAAACTAAGCACAGCAGTATTCAATTACAGGATACTAGCTTGAGAAACTTCCATAGAGTTTGAAGAGAAATAGCATAGTTTTGAGAGAGAGGGATGCTGAATTTTGAGAGATAGAGAAAAACATATCTTTATTGGGAAAACAAGATCCTAATTTATCAACCTTCCTAATATTAATAGCATTTTTTGCTACTTAGAAAATTTACCAAGGGTTAGGGCCACTTATCATAGTTGGTGCCCTAAGATATTCTTGTGGTATTTTGGGAAATAGAGTAAATGAAGCAGCTTTGAAATCAGTTAAAGACAGGATAAAACTGAGTTTGTTAATGTTGTTTCTTTTGATACTCTGGAGAAGTCATTTTAAACCAGGATTATTTATAACATCTCAATCTCATGTAGTAAGTAGGGTGCTAGAGGAGGGTTCCAAAGTACCTGTGTGCTGGCATCTCTTTTGAGAATATCCTTGTTTAAGTGCCTTTCCTGGCTCTCTTGGCGTATTGTTTCCCTGTACCTTGATGCCAAAGTATTCCCTCTAGCAAACAGAAATGAGGGAAAAAACCAAATGATTATTGAAGGAATCTGCTGCTTGCTCTTAGCAATGTTTTTTGCCTTCTTATGAATGACATATTTGTGTAATTTTATGTATTTTATGGATTCATATTATCCACAAACTGAGACAGAAAGAGGGTGTATTTTAAGCATGCTTGTCATGGTGTCTCATAAGAGTTTCTATTTCAGGCACAAACAGAGGCTAAAGAAGCAGAAATGAGCAGGAAGGAGTTGGGCCTTGATGAAGGAGCCAATAACTTGAAAGCACTCATTCAGGTAAACTCAGCAGGATGTTTCCACTTTCAGAGTCTGACTCCTATTGCTAGTGCTTTCATAAGAGTATATAAATGGCGCTGTATTTTGTTTTAAGATACAACTCACACTTTTTTTTTTTAAAGAATGTATAAATCAGGGCTGGGTATGATAGTGCACAGCTGTAATCCCAGCACTTTTGGTAAGCTGAGGCTGAAAGGTCACAAGTTTGAGCCCAACCTCAGCAGTCTGATTTAGTAAGACTCTGTCTCAAAGTAAAAAATTTAAAAAGTTCAGGTGGGGCCGGGTGTGGTAGCACACACCTGTAATCCCAGCACTCAGGAGGCTGAGGCAGGAGGATCGCTGTGAGTTTGGCCAGCCTGAGCTACACAGTGAGTTCCAGGTCAGTCTCAACTACATAGTGAGACCCTGTCTAAAACAAACAAACAAAAAGTTCAGATGGGTTCAATCACAAGCCAGTACTGTGCAAAAGAAAAAGAAAAAAGAAAAATAATGTACAGTTTAATATACTCACACTGGAGTTGTACAACCATTACCAGTAATTCTAGAATATTGTCACCATTCCAGAATAAACTCTATCCACTGGCAGTCATTCCCTGTGTTCCTTTTCCCCCAGTCCCTTTTAACACCATTAAGTACTTTCTGTCTCTGTGAATAATGTTTTGAAAGCTGTGTTTTAACTTCTCAGAGCAGACAGAAGGATCGGCAAAAGGAAATGGACAGTTTTCTGGCTCAAATGGAAGCAAAATACTGCAAATCTTCCAAAGGAGGAGGGAAAAAAGCAGCCCTCAAGAAAGAAAAGAAATAACGGAATTTTTCTCTTTAAAGGTCCTAAGGCATCAATTGATGCTATTGTAGGCAAGGTATATTCAAGATTTGAAGGCAGAGTTAACCTAACCCTTAAGAGAAGTTGTCCTTCCAGCCTAAATTATTTAGATTGACTAAACCTAACAATTTCTCAACCTGGTCTTAGATTTCCTAGAAATCATCTGACATCATGAGAATCCCTCACAGGAAGGAATGTGGCCATGATAGTTGGGAGGGCAGTGTCTTGGGAGCTCCCTCTAGGAGATGGGTCTGTCCATCCTGCTTTCAGTGATGTGCACATCTGGGAACCATACTACACCTGGCTAGAACAGAGTACTTGCTGAACAGGTAGCTGTCTTCCAAATAATTGCCAGCTTTCATTTGGTTCTAATGATCTTAAATAGACTCTCTGTCCTTTTTATTAGTCAGGTTTTGTACTCTTATCCTTAAATTAAAGGAGAAATAGGTATTTAGATTACTTCAAACATTTTTGTAAAGTTGTGTGTGATTAAATAAACAAGTAAAAAAAAAGTTCTGGTGGCTTTTTAAATGATCCCATTGATCATTTAAAATGTGATCTAGAAGAAATATGAATGGTATTTAGGGTAGACAAAAAGATTTTTTAAAATTTCTAGTCAGCATTATAATAGCCTGCATAAAGAGCTCTTGTTTCCTCCTCTGTAAGAGTTAACCCATGGTGTCATATCAGACATATAATTTTGGTTTCATTTCAAGAAATAAACTGCACTAGCTTTGAGAGAACACAGGCAAAAGGGTAAGGAAGGGGCTGGGGATTTAGCTCAGTGGTTCCACCACCTGCCTTGTGAGTGCAAGGACCGGACTTTGATCCCCAGTACTTAAAAAAAAAAAAAAAAAAAAAAA
>NW_022900932.1:17883039-17985362 GCF_012274545.1 Fukomys damarensis
TTTTTAATATTTTTTTTTTTTTTTTTTTTTTTTTTTTTTTTTGGTACCGGGGATTGAACTTGGGACCTTGTGCTTGTGAGGCAGGCAGCGGCGGAACCACTGAGCTAAATCTCCCGCCATATATATCCTTTTTTAAAGGACTTTTTAAATAAAATCATCAGTTTGTAGACTATGATAGTCAATATACAATAACGCATGAAAGCTTTCTCTTGTCATTCAACATTATATATCATAATTTATCAGAAGCACGATACATTTTCAGTTTGTAGTTAAGAAAAAGTTAAAAATACTCTTTAATTGTATTAAAAATATAGTGTAGGTTTGAAGCTTGTCTTCATATGATACAGCATTAGAACACTGGTATAATTTAAAAGTCACCTCAGTTTATGATCATTTCAATTTATATACTCTGCAAATTAACAATATTTAAACCTGGTATGATAGTTAAGGTTAACATTCAGTGAAATTTAGATAAAATAATCCACATTTAAAGCATTGCTACATTTGTGAGTTTCACAATAAAAATCAAGAATGCCAAACCTCTGTATTCCTATTGCTCTTAGGTATGTTTATACTGGGCTAATTGCCATAATTTCCTAAATTTTTTAAGGAATTGTACCTTTATGGCTCAAAACGTAAATTCTACAAAATTTTTAATAGTATAACTTTTAGGGCTTCAGCAGAAGATCTGTTAAGGTGAGTTAAATATTTTTTGGGAAAAATGCTGAGTAGAGTACTTTAAAAAAGCATAACCTGATATCAAGCAGGATTATGTAAGGTTGAGTTATCCAATCTAAAAAACACAATTTAATTCCTTGGATTACTTATACCAATGCTTATGTCTTTACTCAATCCTTCCATTTCATTTTGGTGATAGGATTGGACAGCTAAAGTGAAAGCTTTAAGAATGACATTTCATAATTAGGTGAAAATTTTGATAACACTATCTCCTAAAAATGAGTCCAATTGAATTAAGTATAGCTCTCCAGAAATTAATACTAGCTGAAGTGTTCTGAAGCCAGTGATACTATTATCAGGCATTTGCTGCTTTTTGTGTTTATGTAATCTCATAAATCCTGTAATAGTTGAACTGTTAACAGACAACATGAGCAGTGATTGGAGGTAATCATTCATTGTTACATCTGGGGTACAGTCTTCACTATCCAGTGGAAGAGGTAACTTATGCTGAAGGAAGACAGTAGTTGGAGATGGAGACCATACCCATGCAGTCTTTGGCATATATATTCTCAGTTTTCCTTAGTCAGTTGTACCAAAATAACTTCATGAAGATACACTCAAGCTGATCTTGTCAAGACTCAAGGTCTACTCCCTCAGTGACTGAACACTGATTCATGATATCTCACGTGTTTGCTGTAGCCTCATAGATTCTTCTCATTTGCTCCATGGTCCTCGTCTGGTTCTAGAGACTGATCCACCCCTGCTTTGAGGTTTTGTAGAGCCATGTAACTGTGAACCTGCCAGGCAGATGACATCAGAGTAACATTAGTAGTCCAGATTTGGTAATATCTCATTTCATATTTTAGGGCTTTTTTCCTCTAATTATCATTTGGACTTTAAATTTGGAGACTGGGATTAATAAAGTAGTAAAGCATATATTTGCCAAGACATTAAAAACCAAGTTTATATATTTTATACTATAAAAATATTAAAAAGATCTGTATTTTAAGAAATGAAAGCAGTAACCTAGTTCTGCTTAAGAGCCCTCTAATTAGAAAGACCTCAGTCAGATGTGTTTGCACACCAAAATGTTATGTTAGTTACACCTGATGAAAAATGTGGCTGAATGTAATATTTGCTTCTTTAGGAGCAAACCATTTGAACCATTAGATGACAGGAAGAAGGGGGAGGAGCCAGGGATTTAGCTCAGTGGTGCTGCTGCCTGCCTCACAAGCACAAAGTCTGAGTTCCATCCCCGGTACCAAAACAAAACAGGAAGTAGGGAAATAGAACTTTCTGAAATGGGAAGGGAATCAAGAGATGGAGGGAGGAAAGGAAGAGAAGATTGAAGGGCTAGAAATTCAGCTTTGTGGTGCTACCGCCTACCTTGCAAGTGCAAGGACCCAAGTTTGATCCCTGGCACCAAAAAAAAAAGTTCTAAGGAAGAGGGGATTGAAAAAAGAAATTAAGGTATGCACATGTACCAACTCCATACAAGGAAAGGAAACATGCACTACAAATTGTACTAATAAATTTTAAAATGTAAAACAAAAATATGATTAATGCTTCTAGGAACTGAACTGAGAAATCAGTTGAACTACAAAAGGCATGAGGAAGATTAGTTTTTTACAATACTTGCTGATTTATCGTTACAGGAAATATTTCAACTGCTCAATACTTCTAAATTTCACCTACACTAATAAGGATGGGAAAAGACTGTCATGGACATTCTACTTTCTCCCATTACTCTTTTGTTAATACAATTTACATAGTATAATTTAAGAGTTTTAAAAGTTAAGATAAAATCAGATTCGCCATATCCTGACATTTTAGAATTTCTTAACCTTGGCCTGATAGGTAGAAGTTTAATTCATAGCAATATGGGCTTTGCCTGCATAATAAAACCCATGCTGTATTCTTAAAGAATATTTTATTTTATTTATTTATTTTTGGTACCGGGATCAAACTCAGGTACTTGCACTTGCAAGGCAGGCAGCAGAACCACTGAGCTAAATCCCCAGCCCTTAAAGAATATTTTATTTTACTTATTTTTTATTTTTATTGAGTTTATTGGAAGAATATTTTAAATGTTACAAATATGACATTTCACTCACATTTATTTATTTGTGGTACCAGGGATTGAACTTGGGTCCTTGTGCTTGCGAGGCAGGCGATGGAACCACTGAGCTAAATCCCTGGCTCACATTTTCAGATTTAAAAAAAAAATTGAAGTTTACCAGAGCAGTGAAAGATTAGTTTACATGGTATGAAAAAAACAAGTCGAACTCCTGGGGGTTTAGCTCAGTGGCGCCAGGCAAGCACAAGGTCCTAAGTTTGATCCTCCTGGTACCAGGGGGAAAAAAAAGACCATCATAAAACAAGTTTGAGAAATTGAACTCTTATACCCCATCTTCCAAAATGAATTTAGGTGATTTACACAGATGTAAGAAAACTAAATACAAGAAAATATGGAAGGAGGGAAGATAAGTAGGGAAAGGGAGAGGAAAAAAAATGAAGGCAGGGTCTTAACCAGAATAGTGAAATAGAGTCGTAGCCCCACCTGTACCTGTGGCTCCCCTACCAGGTCGGGCCTGATGAGGATACTCAACTGTGCATGCCTGATGATACTTTGTATCTGGCTAAAAGAAGAGGAGAGGCACATTTTATAATGCTACTTTTCCCAAAGGGTAATAGTTCAGGATTACAAAGGAAAAGGTTGAAATTGGCAACAATGAAAAGGGTATCTGTCAACCTGAGAGAAAAGTCATCTGAGGGCACTGTGTAGAGTTCTGAAGAAAAAGATGGCCAAAGAGATCTGCTAACTTGTAAAAATTACACATTCTACAATTTTATTACTATGCCTTTAAGAAAATTTAGCAATCTGTATGATTCAATATTTCAGTTAGCTTCCAAGGAAATTTTACCTGATTTCTTACGACAACCTACCTTTTCAGTAGCAGTGATACGATTTTACCACGTATTGAAATTTAACTTTATATACTGTTAGCTTTATGAAATAAAAAGGAAATACGCCATTCTGTTGTGCTTCTGGGATTTAAAAAAATCCCCTAATGCCTCATTAGAGCACTGGTGGGGGATGTAAGGGAAAAAATTTTTTTAGTGAAGCCACACATTCTAGAAATTATGGTTTAGCAAACTTACTTTTTGTGACAGGCCAGATATTTAATATCATAGCCTTTGTGGGCCATATGGTGGTTATGGAAACAAATTAATTTTGCTATCATGTGAAAGTAGCTGTAGACCAATTAGCTTGGTGGTTGTGCTTCACTAAAGCTCTATTTACAAAAACAGGTGATAGGTTGAAAAATTCATGTACTGTAGTTTACTGATCCTTATCCTACAGAAAGCATTGATGGGCCTACTGGCAGAATACTAGTCTGTGACACCAGGCCCTGGGACTCAGCTAGCTAGCTTTTTGTTTTTCTTCTCCAGTGCTGGGAGAACCAATACTCTTAATTAAATTGAACTATTAGCTTATCTTCCTTTTTATGAGAGCAAACAGGGAGAAAAATGGCTAGGATATACAGTTTTTACTTTGTTATTGTTAGAAATTTATTTCAAAAAGACAGACTTTGAAAGATTTTCATGGGCCTGCTTTTATTTTTGAGGCAGCCATAATTAACTTTTGAAAGTATAGTGATAGAATATAATCAACATTGTTTAACATGTCCTGGATCAAATTAAGAGATGATCAGTTCAATAGATGTTCTCAGTCTTTCTGGGGTTTAAGAAATCAGAAATGCTTGCATTTCTGCCCTTGTTTTCATTGAGTGTCTTTCTTCATCAAACCTCAGGAGGTCTACTGGGTTTAATAGTATACCCCCAAATTCATGGCCACCTGTGAATGGTATATTTGGAAATAGGGTCTCTGTAGGTCTAATCAAATTATGGTGAAGTTGCTGGGAATGGTGGCACATGCTTGTAATCCCAGCACTCAGGAGGCTGAGACAGGAGGATTGCTACTAGTTCAAGGCCAGCCTGGGCTGCATAGTGAATTCAAGACCCAAGCCAGGACTACAAAGCAAGATTCTGTCTCAAAAGAAAAAAGATGGTGATGGTGAAGTCTTACTGGATTAGGGTGGATCCTGAGTTTAGTGACTGTACCTATAAGAAAAGGAAAACTTGGACACAAGCACACAGGGTAGGCCACATGAAGATGAGGTGAACTTTGGAGTGATGAAGTTGCAAGCCAAGAAAGCAACTACCAGAAGCATGGAGAGATTCTCCAGAGTCTGCAGAAGGAGCATGGCTTTGCCAAAACCTTGGTTTTGGACTTCAGCTTCTGGAACTATGAGAATAAATTTGTTTTATGACATCTAGTTTGTGGTCAATTGTTACAGCAGTGCTGGAAAACTAACACAAAGGCCCATCCATATGTTATTCTCACCATTTTTAACCAAAGGAAGACTGTACAGTACTTTAGGCGGACATAATTGAAGGGTCATGAGTTGGGGTAAATAGACTACTACTACCACCATTCTGAAAACTAGTGCACTGTGTGTGGCCTTTGGTCTGGGGGGCACTGTGACCAGTCACTTCCCTAGCTCCACAAGCCAAGCCTTGCCACAGAGCAGATGAGGTGGGGCTGCACCCCTGATATACAGCTGGGCAAGGTCAGTGTGAGGCCCCCAGGCTCCCAGTCAGGTTTCTTCTGTCTTGTTTAAAAGTAAAAGCAACAACAACCACCAAACATAAAAAAAGGGGGGCCGGGGATTTAGCTCAGTGGTTTGGTGGCCTGCCTTGCAAGCACAAGGACCCGAATTCAATCCCAGCTACCAATAAATAAACAAAACTAAAAGCAAGAGCCGGGCATGGTGACACATGCCTGTAATCCCAGCACTCAGGAGGCTGAGGCAGGAGGATCACTGTGAGTTCGAGACCAGCCTGGACTACATAGTGAGTTTCAGGTCAATCTCAACTACATAGTGAGACCCTGTCTCAAAAAACCCAGAAAAAAAAAAAAAAAGTAAAAGCAAGAGTGACTGTACAGCCTTTAAACACCAGTAGGAAAAAGTCCTAACTTCCACCAGTCTCCTTAGTCTGATAACAGTTTTTTGTGTAATCCCACAAGAGCAGGGTGGACAGGAAGTCAGGGTCATCTAATACACATGGGGTTTTATCATTTTTGCTTGTGCTCAGAAATATTTAAATGGCTTATAATTTATGTCTGACCAAAAAATGAGCAGGGACCAAGTAAAATTTCATCAAAAACATACTTAGAATGCTATTTTCTGTCATTGGAACTGCAACTTTTATCTTGGAGGTAAGCCTCTAGATCAAGTTAGGTCTCACAAACTAGGTCCCTACTTTCCCCAGCTATCAAGAGCCAATAAGAAGCATATCCCTTTACCAGAAATGACTGAGTTGTGTTGGGTCTGGAGAAGTCAGGTAAAAGAATCCTCTCCAGGGGCTGCTGGTGGGTAGGTTCGTCTATCATTGCACTTCTAGCTCGACTGGGATCCCCTTGGGCATGGGGTTTCTGTAAAGGAGACGAGTGACTTAAGACTAGTGGGAGCTGCATGTGTCTGCCATCAACCTAGTACCTGCAGGTCAAGCAGCTCTGATTCCACTGTTGTAAATTAGAACTCAGTTTGTACTTTTGACAGCACAGTAAATGAAGACCAGAGCACAAATACTGCAGGATGACTGCCCTTGAGGTTTACAGTAAGGACATGGAGAGGCACTGAGAGACTTACCGATTGCCTTTGTGGCCTCGCAGTGCTCAGATACTCCACTTCAGCTGTGTCAATAGGTGGCAGCAGATTATTTCGACCCAAGGGCATTGGCGAGGGAGAGAATGAGTTGGCTGCCACTGGGCTGCAGATCCACCAGCAAACACCGAGATGCAAAAGCATGAAGTTGAATAATACAAGCAAATGGATTAGGAAACAGAGGAGCTTAAATGTACACAGAAAGCTTTATGCTACCTGTATTTTTTAAGGGATCTCAAAGGATTTTGGAAAATTAGTGTCACATATTTCAGTTATAGAAATCTTAAGCCAAATCAATACACCCAGTATCTATTTCATTAAACTTTAACCCTACTTAAAAATTTTTCAGGGCTGGGGGCTTAGCTCAGCAGCACAGCTCTCGCCTGGCAAATGCAAGGTCCAGAGTTTGATTCCTGGTACCCCCCTCCTCTAAACCATGAGAGAATCCATCATATGATAGCTTAGTGAATAGTTTAGGCATAGATTTCATATTCTGTATGTAAAATTCATTAGTTTTACCATAATGTGGAAATTCTGTTTTTAAAACCTACGCTCGGGATCCTCTGAGAATTTCTTCCGCAGGTCTTGGAGTTCCAGTGCGGGAATGGCTTGTGCCGATCGGATGAAGGGTACGTGGTGGGGGATTACGTCTCCTGGCAGACTGTACAGTATGTAACATAGATGATGTGCCAAGCTCCAGGGCTCGGTTTGACCAGTTTCGAGTTGGAAGGATGGTACTGGACCCAGGCCTCATAAGTAGCTTGTCATCAAGATCTCTAGTGGCCAAATCAAAAACCCATAATGAAATAAAGATTATTATGCACAGGAAGATAAGACTCACAGGGCAAACACCCTTTTTCTAAAATATTTAGATGAGAAAACAAAAATAGAAACCTTTCAGTAAGTAACTTAGTCTCCAGATCAAACACCCTTTTTCTAAAATATTTAGATGAGAAAACAAAAATAGAAACCTTTCAGTAAGTAACAGTCTCCAGAAAAAAAAAAAAATCTAGAGCACAGCCATGAAAATCTAGGCTTAAAAGGACACTGTGTCAGTCATAAAAATAGGTTTGAGTCAGCAATTCCACAGGGTCTGGCGCCAGGATAATTGGAAAACTGGGAGTAGGGGAAGGGTGTGTGGGGGCTGCCCAGGACAATGACACTACAGTAGATCACATTTGCATAAACATTTGAGAAATACATCTCTTTTGCAAATGCTCTGATAGAATACCGTGCTTAACAGTTCAGTATCTTAAACACTCCCTTACAGGTTTGGGGATTTCCTCTGTTTGTTTTTCTTTTTTTTTTAATGGTACCGGGGATTGAACTGAGGACCTTGCGCTTGTGAGACAGGAGGTGGAACCACTGAGCTAAACCCTCAGCCCTGTTTCTGTTTCTTAAAACACATGAGAAGGTGACTGTTGTATGACATCTAAGAGACAGTATTTGCCCAGTGAAATGGAGGGAAAGTTAAAAGAATAAAGCATCTAAGCTTTGCTGCCTGTTCATGCAACTTTCAGCAAGCTCCTCAGCTTTTCAGGCCATTTTGTTGTCTTTGAGCACAAAACATGCTTCAGGTTTGGAGGACTTTGAAGGGAAAATGCCCATCAAGGAATAGGCCCAAACCTTGAGAATGACAAGAGACCTTTCTTGTCTTCCTGCCTCCAATCATTCACGTACTTGTGCCTTTTTTTTTTTTTTTTCAAACTTGGATCACTGCTTTTTAATTGCAAAAGGTTTGGGCTTTAGCTGCCCTATGTTCATCTTTATTCTGTGAGTTTCTCATGATTCTGGGTTCGATTATTATCTCTAGCCAGGTGACTTTCAGATCAGTCTCCAACTCTGATCTCTTCCACATTTCCCCTTAGATGGCCCATCACTGTAACAAAGCCCCCAAAACTCATCATTTCCTGAAAAACAGTTTCCCTTGAACTTTTGATTCTTGTTTCTAATTTTATTTCTTTTATAATTAGCTCAAGTTCATTTTTTTCCTGTCCTGTGCCGCTGCTTAAGTGCAGACCCAACCCCTGTGTACATGCCTGACTTGTAATTCTTCCTACTGCAATCCAGTCTATATTTCATTGATGTGAAATCTTTCAATTCCTGATTTAAATATATGTGCTCCCCAACTGAAACTAGCATTGCTGGTAGGAATGTGCAATGGTATAACAACTCTGGGAAGTTGTATGGCACTTCCCTATAAAAGGAAACACAAACCTGCCCTATCACCCTTTCACTTCTAGGTATTAACCCAAAGGAAATGTGACCTTATGTCTGCAAAAAAGGACTATGCAAGAATATTTATACTGCTTTTCTGCATAATAACCCCAACCTGGAAACAATCCTCATGTTAACAGGAGCACAAATTGCAATGTATTCTCACAGTGGAAAGCTAAGCAAGAGAGGTCATGTACAGTGGGAAGGATGATTCTCAAAAATATGGTGTTCAGGCCAGGTATTTTAGCTCAGTGCTTCCACCACCTGCCTTGCAAGCATAAGGTCCCAAGTTCAATCCCCAGTACCAAAAACAAACATGGCGGTCAAAACCTGGTCGTAGTATTTATTAGTTTCATAGTCTCCTTCCCACTAATCATACCATGGCCTACTTTAATTCTAGAAATTTGTCAGTGATATTTCATCAGAAGTATTAAAGTTTTGATGTCTCCTTATCCTACTGTGGCAAAATAGTCTCCCTTAAATGTTTAGTATTTTCCCATTTCCAAACCTTTGCCAACACTTTTCTTTCTGCCTAGAATGGCCTTGTTGCTTTTCTCTGCTAATCCAAACCCTTTCTACACTTACCCATCAAAATGCCTCCTCTCTGGGGCTGCCATAGCATTTACTCTATGTGGCACTCATTTGGCACTTAGTCACTAACATACCCTTTTAGTTAGGTCTCTTTAACCCATATCTGTCTTTTCAGTTATCAGCTCCCTGCAAGTGGAGACTCCTTTGGATGTTTTACACCCTGGGTATATCTGTGGTTCCTTGGTAGTTACTGAGGAAATCATGGTGATTAACTGATTTTGCTTTTTCTTTCTTTGTGATTGATTTAGACTTATAGTCTTAAAATTTTATACTTCTTACAGGAGCTTGTCCATTAGGGAGAGATTTCTTGGCTGTAGAGGCATCCCATGAACCAAGAGACCATTCACATTTGGCTGGTGACCACTTGCTTGACAGAAACTCATCTAAATGTCAAAAGAAGATGTTACTCATTATTGGTTGGTTAAAATATCTGCTTGATTTCCCAACTTTGCTAGGCCTTAGTATTTCTTATTAGGTCATTTATACATTTTCCCTCTGTGCCTTAATTTTTTTTTTTTTTTTTGTATGGGGGATTGAACTCAGGTCCTTGCACCTGGAAGGCAGGCAGTGGAACAACTGAGCTAAATCCCTGGCCCTCTGTGCCTTAACTTTTACAGCATCTTAACTGTAGTCCTAACTGAGGATAGGGCCCTTTTTTCTTCTGTGTCTAAATGACCGCAGGTTGGAGACATCCTATGAAGCTAAATGAGAGCCATCAACAGCCACTCTCATAGAAGAGAGAGGACCATTGTGGTAGTGTTTACATACTATAAAAAACAAAACCTAAGTAGAAAATTCACAAATAAAATAGGGAACAATAATAGAAATAAAACAAGTGGAAACTCCTGAACTCAAATCCAGCACCTTAACTCCTGGGCTACAACTACAGGTTAAACCTGAACTGTATACAAATTTAACCCCCTTTCTTTTACTATTGCAGGAGCAGTCAGCTCTCAGCAATAACCTAAATCCTGGTTTTATTTTTGTTTGTTTGTTTTGAGATGGCATTTTGTTAAATTGCCCAGGCTGGTCTCAACGTCCTGGGCTCAAATAATTCTTCTGTCTCAGCTTCCTTGTTGCCTGGAACTATAGGCATATACTGCTGTCCCTGCCGTGATCACCTAAATCCTGAAGACTGTTTATTAGGAATTAGTCTTATTTATTCTTAGGCTATCAGGATTTAAGATTACTTGGATTGGCATGACCACTCTAGAACCCTGCTTGTTTTTTCTCTGACTTTAGTGCCTTTTCTGGCCATCTCCTCCTCTGCAACTGAGTGTATTTTCCTTCTCTTTTTCCAAGAATGTTTGAATTAATCTTTCTCCATCCTTTGGTCATTATGCAACTAGAACCATCTCGTTAGACATGCAGGATGAAGGCTATCTAAACCACAGCCAGACTAGTTCAGAGAGCTTGATCACCACCAAAGGAGCACTGGTTTGCCTGTTTCATTCCTGATGTGGTGGGTTATGAACCGTAGTGATTTTATTTTATTTATTTTTTTAAATTTTTGGTACCGGGTATCAAACTTGGGACGTTGCTTGCACTTGCAAGGCAGGCAGTGGTACCACTGAGCTAAATCCCAGCCCAGTGATTTTATTTTTAATACCTCTTTTATGAATCCACCTATATACTATCTGGCCAATATACCAACAAAGCTCAGGACTAAATATGGTAGTAAAACCGAGGGTTGATGAGTATGGCCCAAAGATGAAATTTTTTTTCTCCCTGTGCCTTTCTTTTCCCCATAAGTAAGGCTAGGAAAACCATCCTGTAGGAAATTGGACTACATAAATCATACAGGGATGAGACCAAGCTCATTGCCTCCTGCAAGAAATAGTTAACCTTGTCCTTGTTCATATATTTGCTTTAGGTAGGTTTTCTCTTCTCCTTGGCTTGCTTTTTATATATTGGCTATAAGGTAAACATCCAAAGACAAAAATGTTATTCAAATATTAAAGTACAAAAAAGTATAGAGTGAGTTAAGAGAAGAAAAAAAGACAAAAAGGAGTTTAAGAGGCAGCTGTTAAAACCACAGAAAATCTGTTATTAGCCCCTCTTTTCTTCATGACTGTATCCTTAATTCTTCCCAAAATGGACTCAGGCTGACCACATAGTTGAATCTAGATTGCATAACTTACAGATGCCTCTTCCAAAGAGCTAAGATTTATCAACCTTAATTTGCTATTAAACTGAAACTGATCATTGCAAAGAACCATTGGGTTATCATAATAAACACATAAATGTACTAAAGAATACTGAGTGATACAAAGTACTCTCTGAGCATATTTTCCTCTGTAAGAACATCCTAAGTCTCCTCTGGCACTTACCAGATTTGAGGTAATGGACAGCATCTTAGACTGTGGCACTCGTGGTAACACCAAAGGATGTGGTTCATTCAGCACACAGGGACTTTCCATATCCAGTCTGGTGGTTCCAAAATTACTCTCATCATCTGAGCAAAGGAACAGAATATTTTTATCCATGAATGTCTTCTGATGCACATCAATGGTGTGGCAAAAAAGTTCCCTTGGATACTCTGTAATCTCAAGCAAGGCTTCATTTATCTTCGCAGCATAGTTTTATACCATTGCATGCTTCCAAATAAACTCCTCAAACTGAGAGTTTTTTTTTTAAAATGTCTTTCCAGGATGGTGATACCTCGTGGTACCCAGCATAAGGAAATGGAAAAATATTGAGCGCAAAGGTATGTGACATAGCCTTTGGAGTCGACAGAACTGATTCACTCCTGTGCTGTCCGGTGTTGCAGTCACTTGTAGCTATAGTACACTTAAGATGTGGCTATTATAATAGAGGAACTAAATTTTATTTAATTTTAAAGATTTATTTATTTAGGTTTTTTTTTTCGGTACTGGGGATTAGAACTTGAGCCCTTGCGCTTCGCAAGGCAGGCCACTGAACTGCTGAGCTAAACCCCCAGCTATTTAGGTTTTTTGAGACGGTCTTGCTATGTAGTTCAGGCTGCCCTTAAACTCACTATTTAGCCCAGGTGGGCTTCCAGCTCTTGGTGAGCCTCCTCCTTAGCCTCCTGATTGCTGGGATTACAGGTGTGAACAACCATACCTGGTTTAATTAACTGATTGATTGATTTTTGTACCAGGGGTCAAACTCAGGACCTGATGCTTGCCAGGCAGGCACTATACCACTGAGCTAAATCCCCAGCCCTATTTAATTTTAATTAAATTTAAATAGCCACACATTACTAGTGCCTAGTGGACAGCATAACTTCAGGAGAACCTTTAGATCATTAATCTAGACCTCAGTTCCCACGGATGAAGTTGTGAAACTGGAAAGTATTGTCAAAATCACATGATTTAAAGCCTTGTCAAATACAGTCTCCTTAATATTTAGGGCTTCTACATTGAATTTTAGGGGATACACAACACATGGATATACTAAATTTTGTTTCTCCATTCTCTAGTTGATGGGCATTTGAGTTTTTTCCCCCTTTCTGGCTATTACAAAAATAATATGGCTATGAACATTTATTCATGTACAAGGTGGGTTTTTCTTTTCTTTTTTGAGATGGGGTCTCACTTTGTGGTCCAAGTTAGCTTCAAATTCATGACATTCTTCTTGTTTCAGCTTCCTGAGTGCAGGAATTACAGGCATGTATGACCAGCTTCATGTTCAAATTTTAGTGTGGATATGTTTTTAATTCTCTTGACTATATGACCCAATTTTCTGGATCATATGGTAATTTTATGATTTACATTTTGAAGAACTGTCACACTGTTCGATAATGACTGCATAATTTTACATTCCTATCAGCAATATATAAAGGTTTCAATTTCTGCAAATCCTCACCAATACTTGTTATTTTCCTCTTTTTTTTTGTACCAGGGATTGAACTCTGGACTGTGTGCTTGTGAGGCAGGCCGTGGCACCACTGAGCTAAATTCCCAGCCTTCCCTATTTTAATAAATAGAACTTTGTGGGGTTTTGGCTTGTTTGGTTTTTGGAATGTAGTAGTTCAGGTTGGCTTCAAACTTGTGATCCTCATGCCTCAGCCTCGCAAATGCAAGGCATGTGTCATGGTGTCTGGCAAAAAAATAGAACTTATGTATATGAAAAAATACATATGACCATTCTAGCTGTCATGAAGTTGCATCTTTTTTTTTTCCTCGTTGAGTTTATTGGTACTTTTTAGGTATACATTCATCATTGGGATCTTGTACCTTTACATGACAGGTCTTGGTTCTCATTGTTTTCCCTTGTCCCTGCCTTCCCTTCATCTCCTCCTCCCTTCCCTATTTACAAATACTTTATTTCCATTTTTTCATTTTCTCATTTTTTTCTTTTCCCTTATTACCTTTCCCCTACCTTTCCAACTTCCCCTACACCCTTAGCCCTTTTCTTCCTATTTCACATTGTCAATTATATCATTAGGATCTTACGTGCCATTATCGTTTTTCTCACCGGAGAAACTATTTTTCTTTTTTGTACCAGGGATCGAACTTGGGTCCTTTGCTTGCAAGGCAGACAGCAGAACCACTGAGCTAAATCCCCAGCCCTTCTTTCTTTCTTTTTTTTTTTTTTTTTTTTTTACTATTTGGTATTTATACATGTGTGACTTATTTATTTCACTTAGGAGTATATTCTCAGTATGTACCCATTTTCCTATGAATGACTCCATCTTATTATGGTTTCTACATGCATTTCCCTAATGACTAATGATGTACTAATGACTAACATCTTTTTGTGTACTTAGTTGTTCTGTATTTGTATATATCTCCTTTTATCTATTTGGATCATTCCCCATTTTTAAATCAAATGGTCATGTTATTATTACATTATAGTTCTTTCTCTGAATGCTATTTTCTTACCTTATGTAATGAATTGTCTTTCACTTTCTGTGAGTTGGCTTTTACTTCCTTGATAATGTCTCTGATGCACAGAAATTTTTTCCCCATTAAGATTATTGGTACATTTAAAGCAAACAATAGTTACATTTATCATTGGGATCTTGTACTTTTACATAATATGTCTTGATTCTTATTTTTTCTCCATAACTCTGTCCTCCCTTCACCCTCTTAACCTTTCCCTATTTACAAAGACTTTGTTTCCATTTTTTACTTTTTTCACATTTTTTCTTTTCCCTTATTTCCTTTCCTCTCCCCTTCCCACTTCCTCTTTAGCCATTTTCTTCCTATTTCACACTCTTGGTTATACATTTGAACCTTATTTACACTTTGTTTTTCAAACCAGAGAAATTATTCAGTATTTACTCAAGTGTGTCCTATTTATTTCACTTGAGAGTATGTCCTCAATATGCATCCATTTAGCTACGAATGTCTCTAGTTTCTCATTCTTTATGGCTGAGTAGTACTCCATTTTATAGAAAACCACATCTTTATCCAGTCTCCAGTTGATGGGCATTTGGGTTATTTCCAAGTTTTAGCTGTTACAAACTGTGCCCCTATAAACATGGGTGCACATATATCACTGTGGTATGATTCTTTTAATTCCTTTGGAAAAATACCCAGCAGAGAGATAACTGGGTCAAATGGAACCTCTAATCCTAGTTCTTTGAGGTATCTGCATACTGATTTCCACAGTGGTTGCACCAGTCTGCACTCCCACCAACAATGGGGAAGGTTTCCTTTTCTCCCTACAGGCCTGCTAACATTTGTTATTGGTTGATTTCTTGATAGCAGCCTTTCTTTCTGGGATGAGGTGGAATCTCAGGGTTGTTTTCATCTGCATCTCTAGAATGACCAGTGATGTGGAACATTTTTTCATATATTTATTTGCTGCTTTCACTTGTCTGAGAAATGTCTGTTCATTTCAGATACCCATTTTTGAATTGGGTCTTTGTATTTGGGGAGGGGTCTGATTTTTTTGAGTTCTTTATATATTTTAGATAGTAGTCCTTTGAGGAGCAGCTGGTAAAAAATTTTTTTCCCACATTATAGGTTGTCTCTTAGCTCTGTTGGTGGTTTCTCTCGCACTGCAAAAACCTCTTAATACAATGAGGTCCCAGGTTGGTTTTATGTGCAAGTTCTTGTGCTGCTGAGGATTTGTCATTAAGTCTTCTATGCCAATGTCTTCGAGAGTTCTACCTAATTTACTTTCCAATACATTTAGTGTTTCTGTTTTGATATTTAGATCTTTAATCCACTTGGATTTTAGTTTAGTGCATGGTGAAAGATAGGGATCTACTTTTAATCTTTGGCAAGTTGAAAGCCATTTTTTCCAACACCATTTATTAAAGAGGCTCTCTTTCCTTCAGTGAGGATGGTTGGCTCCTTTGTCAAAGATGAGGTAGCTGAGTATGTCTGGAGTTGTTTCTGCATCTTCTAATCCATTCCACTGATCAAAGCTGTTTCTTTGCCAGTACCATGCTGTTTTTATCATGGTGGCTTTGTAGTACAGTTTCAAGTTGGAAATTGTGATACTCCCTGCCATGTCTCTGTTGCCTAGAATGGTTTTTGCTATACTGGGTCTCTTCTGGTTCTAAATGAGTTTTTAGATTGTTTTCTCAAGTTCTGTGAAATATACTGTTGGGATTTCAATCGGGATTGCATTGAACCTGTACAGCAATTTTGGAAGTATGGCTACTTTCACTATGTTGATTCTTCCTACCCAGGAGCAAGGGATGTCTTTCCATCTTCTCATATCCTCTTCTGTCTCTGTTTTCAAAGTACTGAAATTTTCAGTGTAAAGATCTTTTGTCTCCTTCATTAGATTGCTTCCTAGATATTTCATTTTTTTGGATGTTATTGTGAAAGGAATTGTTTCCCTAATTTCTCTCTCAGTGAATCTGTTATTTGTGTATAAGGTTATTGATTTTTGAGTGTTGACCTTGTATCCAGCTACTCTACTACATCTGTCAATTAAGTCTAGACATATTCTGGCAGAGTTTTTGGGTCTTCTATGTAGAGTATCATATTATCAGCAAATAATGATAGTTTCACTTCTTCCTTTCCTATCTTTATTGCTTTTGTTTCTTTCTCTTATCTAATTGCCTTGACTAATGTTTCTAGAACTATATTGAAAAGGAGTGGTGATAGTGGATGTCCTTGTCTTGTTCCTGATTTCAGAGTGAAGGTTTTCAGTTTCTGGCCATTTAGTATGGTATTTGCTGTTGGTTTTTCACTTACCCTTTATCAGGTTGAGATAAAGACCATGTATTTCAGTTTTCTATAGGGTTTTTATAATGAATGGGTGTTAAATTTTGTCAAATGATTTTTTTCTGCATCTATTGAGATGATCCTGTGGTTTTTGTCCTTGATTCTGTATGATATATTACATTTATTGATTTATGTATGTTGAATCATCCTTGCATCCCTGGGGTCAATCTGACTTGGTCAGAGTGTATGATCTTCTTGATAATCCTCTGTATTCTGTTTGCCAGTATCTTTTTGAGGATTTTTGCATCTGTGTTCATTTGGGAGATTGGCCTATAGTTCTTTTTTTGGTTGGGTCTTTTCCTGGTTTTGGAATCAAAGTAATACTTGCTTCCAGGAATGATTTTGGAAGTAATGCCTCCCTTCAATTTCATGAAGAGTTTAAAGAGTAGTGGAGATAGTTCTCTAAATGTCTCATAGAATTCAGCAATGAAGCCATGAGGACCTGGGCTTTTCCCTTAGTTGGTAAACTTTTAATTAAATTTTCAATTTCACTATAGGTAATTAGGATGTTTAGACTTTTTATACCTTCATTCAACTTTGGAAGTTCATACGTATCTAGGAATCTGTCCATTTCTTCTGTATTTTCCATTTTATTAAGACTATAGGTTTTTGAAGTAGGTACTGATGATCCTCTGGATTTCTGGTAGATCTGTTGTGACTTTACCTTTCTTATTCCTAATTGCATGACTTTGAGCCATTTCCTTTTTTGATAAGGTTGGTTAAGGGTTTATCAATTTTATTTCTTTTGAAAAACCAAGTCTTTGATTCATTTTTTTTGTATAGTTCTCTTAGTCTTCATTGCATTAATTTCTGATCTTTACAATTTCCTTTGTATGAGCTTTTGGTTTGTCTTGCTTTTCTTTTTCTAGAAGCTTAAGGTTAAGCATTAAGTTATTTAAGTTCACTGTTTTCCTAGTATGGGCATTTACTGCTATGAATTTCCCTCATAGAACTGCTTTCATTGTGTCCCATAGATTCCTGTATGTTGTACTGGCATTATGATTTAATTGTAGAAACTGTGACCCAATGGTTGTTAAGCAGGGTGTTATTTAATTTCCTTATGTTTGTGAAGTTCTTGTGGTTTCTTAGGCTGTTGATCTCCAGTTTAATTGTACTATGGTCTGATAATATACAGGGGATAACTTCAATTCCTTTGCATTTATTTAAGCATGTTCTATAAGCTAGTATGTGGTCTATTTTGGAGAATGGCCCATGTGCAGCTGAAAAGAATGCATATTCTGATTTTCTGGAGTGGAACACTCTGTAGACATCTAAGTCTGTTTGTTCTAAGACTTGGTTCAGTTTTGTTATTTTATTGTTGATTTTTTGACTATTTGTGTCAGTGGAATATTGAGGTCCCTCACTATAACTGTATTAGTGCTTATTTCGTTTTTCATATATATATATATATATATATTAATATTCGTTTTGTATAGTTGGGAGCATTAGTATTTGGTGCATATATATTTATGATTGTCATTTATCCCTCTTGTTCCCTTTACAAGGATGTAGTGGCCTTCTTTTGTCTCTCTTAATTAGTTTTGGTTTAAAATCTATTCTGTCTGCAAATAAGATAGCTATCCCTGATTTTTTCTGGGCTCCTGTCACATGAAGAACTGTTTTCCATCCTTTTACTCTCAGTCTATGAATTTCTTTGTGGATTAAGTGGGTTTCTTTCTTTCTTTTTTTTTTTTTTTTTTTTTTTTTTTTTTTTTTTTGGTACTGGGGATCAAACTTGGGTCCTTATGCTTGCAAGGCAGGTGGCAGAACCACTGAACTAAATCCCCAGCCCAAGTGGGTTTTTTATACACAGCATATTGTTGGATTTTGCTTCTTATTCCATTCTGCCCACCTATTTCGATTGATGAATTGAGGCCATTAACATTGATGGTTGTAACTGTTATGTATTGAGTTTTCACTGTCATGTTATTTTCCTGTTGTTGGTTCTTTTATTTTTTCCCTCTCCCTTTAATTTCTTGCCTTGCCTGGTATATTTGCTCTGTTGGCCTTTATGGAGTTGTGGCCTTCATTTTCTTTTCCCAGAATATTGTTTAGAAGTGTTTGGAGTGCTGGTTTGGTGTTCATGAAATTTCTGCGTTCTTTGTCGTGGAAGTATCTTCTTTCCCCATCAATTTTGAAAGATAGTTTTGCAGGATACATCAGTTTAGGTTGGAGGTTGTTTTCTTTTAGGACTTGAAATACCTCACGCCAGACTCTCCCTGACTTGAGGGTTTGTGTTGAAAAGTCTGCTGTAATTCTGATGGGCTTTCCTTTCATGTGATTTGTCTTTTCTGTTTGTAGTATTTTGTTCTTCTTTTGGGCTTCTGGGATCTTGATTATTAAATGTCTAGCTGTAGATTTTTTTTGATCATGGCTAGTTGGAATACTATATGCCTCATTATCTGTATGTCAAATTCTTCTCCATTTGGGAAGCTTTCTGTCATTAATGCCGTGAACAGTTTTTTTTATGTCCTTTGTACTTTCTCCTCCTTCTACATGGATTCCTATCGGTCTTACATTATTCTTTGCATCATCTAAGAGTTGTTGGATTGATTTCTCATCATCCCTTACTTTTTTGTTTTTTGAGACAGGGTCTCACTATAGTTCAGACTGACCTACAGCTTACTATATAGCCCAGGCTGGTCTTGATCTCACAGCGATCCTCCTGCCTCAGCCTCCCAAGTGCTGGGATTACAGGTGTGTGCCACCACGCCAGGCCTCCCTTACTGTTTTTAAGAGATCTCTCTTTTCATGATCACTGCCCACAATCCTAGCTTCTGTATTTGAAATTCTATCTTCACATTTGTTCATTCTGCCACAAATGCTTTCTATAGAGTTTTTAATCTCCCAGGTATGTGTTTGAATCTGTTTCATGGATTCCATTTCTTTCCTATGCTGGGCAGTCATGGTTTCCATCATGGTCCTGAACTCATCTATTTTTTTTGGGGGGGGGCGTGTACCAGGGATTGAACTAGGGTCCTTGTGCTTGCAAGGCAGGCCACCGAACCACTGAGCTAAATCCCTGGCCCTATTTTTTTTTTTTAAATCTGTTTCTGTTCTAGAGTCTCTAATCATTTCTTTCATTCTTCTCACCATCTCTGTGGTTATCTGGGAAATTATTCCTGTTTTGAATTTTTCTAGAGCCTCATTTTTTTTTTGTTTTTTTACTTCCTGTGCTATTGGTTCAGGGTATCCAGATGGTTGACTGTCAGATTTTTCCACCTCATTTCCCCCAGAGTTTACATTTGGTGAGGTGAAAGTCTGTGTTTGTGCCTTGTTTAAATGTCTTCTTATTTCTTTTTTGTTGTTGGTATGTCCTTAGTTTAATTCCTGGGTTAATACTTCGATCTTCCAGATATAGCTGGTCTTTACATTTTGAGTCTCTAATGACTCTGAGACCATCTCATTTTCATTATACAGAAAGGACAATTGATTAGATCAAGCACAACACCTTAGCCCAAGTAATACAAGCAGTAACACAGTAGCATCAAGCACAGCTTAGAAGATGACAATTTGTTGTACTTATTAATCTATCACCTTTAACTGTGTGAATTAAATCAAAATTGAGGACCAGCCCAAAATACGTTTATAGTGAATAAACTCTTCAATATAGCAACTTTACCCTTCAGGATGGGGATTTAGAAGGAGTTGGGGAGGGAGCGATAGATAGGATAAAGGTTAGAAGTGATGTCAGAGGACCCAGGAAGATCTCACAAACTCTAGGGAGCTGTTGAAGAGAACAGGAGAAGACAGAACAAAATACATTCAAGAACAGAACAAACTAACAGCAATAGGGAGGCAAGAGACTGTAATCACTTTCTTTTAAAACTAATGGCAATTGAGAGAAGGAAAAAGAGAAGAAAAGGAAAAGAAAGAAAACTAAATTCAAATTAGAATAGAGACAGGAACAAAAAGGGAGAGATGAAGATCAAGGTGGGAGGAAGGGGAGAGAGAAAAGAAAAAATTGAGAAAAAAGATAAATTTTTAAAAATGATTAATGATAAGAGAAAAATACTACTTTGAAAATAAAAAATAGAAATAGAAATAGAGGGCCTCCTTCAGGGTATGCCTCTGTTGACACAATAGATGGTGTGGGCAGGAGTGTGCAGGTCTAAGTTTATTAGTCTCAGCAAGCCAGCAGCTGTCCCCTGAAGTTCAGGCTGATTTCTGTCTGCAAGGCCCAAGTTGAGATCTCTGACCTCCTGTTGGGTTGAACTCTGCAAGGTTCCACCGTAGGTTCCAGCTGTCTTTCCCCTGAAGTTAGACCAGGTTCCAGTGTGAGGTGCTGGCCTCTCCAACTTACCAACTATGGTGGTGTGGTGTCCCTTTATTGCACAGATTTTCTTCACTTTTCAAGTGGGCCTCAATTTTCATCTAGGAGCCTCAGAGAAGCTTGTTTATGGTGGTGATTGGGGGCATGGACACTGCTGTGTTGGCCAGAAATTTTTAATTTTTATGAAATCTAATTTATCTATTTTTTAATTTTGTTGCTCATACTCTTGGTTTCATATCTAAGAATCTCATGAAATCTAGGGTCATGAAGGTTTATGTTCTAAGAGTTTTTATAGTTTTAGCTCTCAAAGTTATTAGGTCTTTTTTGTTTGTTTTTTTTGAGACAGGGTCTCACTATGTAGTTGAGACTGACCTGGAACTCACATGTAGCCCAGGCTGGTCTCCAACTCACAGCGATCCTCCTGCCTCAGCCTCCCGTGTGCTGGGATTAAAGGTGTGTGCCACCATGCCCGGCTAGTTACTAGGTCTTTGATTCATTTTGAGTTGACTTTTGTATAAGTTATGAAGTCAAGGTACAACTTCATTCTTTTCTATGTGGATATCCTCTTGTTTGAGCACCATTTGTTGGTGATCAGTCAACTCAATGAATGATGGTGCCCTTGTTGAAAATCAGTTGGCTGTAGATGTGTGGGTTTATTTCTGGACTTTGATTTTATTCCATTGATCCCATTTGGCCTCTGAAAGTTCCACATTTTGTAATTACTGTAGCTTTGTGGTAAGTTCTAAAACCAAGAAGTATTGAGAGAGAAGTGCTATACAATAAAACAGGCCCTTGTCTTGCCTCCATTTTTTTCCGACATAATGTTTGTTTGTTTTGTACCAGGGATTGAACTCAGGCCGTTACCCTTGTGAGGCAGGTGGTGGAACCACTGAGCCAAACCCCTGACCCTTCCACATAATGTTTTGTTTTTGAAATGTAAGTTTGTGCTGCCAGGATCCTGCCCAATGTATCAAAATGGTTAATGACTGAACTGTGTAAACCTTTCAGAATGTTCTGTTAAGCTCTGCCCCCTCATAAGAAGGTTGTCAAGCTCCGCCCCCTCTCAGGACTGTTCTTTAACTCCACCCCTGTGCTTCAGGAATGTTCTGTAACTCTGAGCCCCTGCATACCCCCTCCCCCGTCTACTTCAGTGAGTATGCTCGACTACCCTGTAGATCCTTATATAAGGAGGCTCTCATTTTTGGTAGAGTGTTCAGACTCCTCTCCAGTAAAATAGTTTTTTTCTCCACCTCTTCAAATGACTATTGGATTCTCAAGTCTTCAAATTACAAGAGCAGAGCTGCCACACTGATCTGTGAAGCTCAGCTGTGCCTCAGAGCTGTGGCTGCAACACTGAGCTGTAACACTTGGCTATAGCACTGAGCTGTTCTGCTCTGCCCCAACTGTATGAGTCTGCTAAATTTTGTTTTTCAATATTGTTACTCAGTTCAGTAACAATAACAATAATATCATTTGATATTAATGATATTGTCATTCAATATTGGTTACTCATGCCCCTTGTATTCTATATGAATTTCAGGATCAGCTTTTCTATTTCTGCAAAAAAGTTGTTTTGTTTTTGTGGTGCTGGAGATGGATCCCAAGGCCTCACACATAGTAGATGATAGGTAAGTACTCTTAACACTGAGCTGTGTCTAGAGCCCAGTGGTTGGACTTTTGAGTGAAATCACTTTGAACCTACAAATCTACTTGGGGAATATGGTCATCTTAACATTTATGTCTTCTGATTCACAAACGTGATACCTTTCCATTTCTTTATGATTTCTTTAGGTCTCCTCTAATTTCTTTCTACAGTGCACAACTCTTGCACTTCCCTGGTTAAATATCTTGTTTTTTGATACTGTTTAAATAAGTAATTTTCTTAATTTCATTTATGATTGGTTCGCTTTGAAAAATAAGGCTGCTGTGGATAACACAGCTGCAAGGAATTTTATGCCGCTTTTTTATTTTTGGTACGAGGGATCAAACTCAGGACATTGTACTTGTGAGGCAGGCAGTGGTCTGAGCTAAATGAGCTAAATCCCCAGCTCAGGAATTTTATGCTTCTGAGAATTCAAAAGGAGCAGAGGATCCTTTCCTAGCCGAGATTCTACATGAGTACTCAGCTCTCTCCTGTTACCTCAATCACTGTCTTGTGAAATCCTCAACAAAGAATTAGCAAAGTTGTTTCAGGACTTCTGACTTGAAAATATGTGAGATAGTAAGCATGTGTTGTTTAAAGCTGTTGTTTGTGATAATTTGTCGAACAATATGGAAAACCTATAAAATTTTTTTTTTTAATTTTTTTGGTTCCAGGGATCAAACTCAGGTCCTTGTGTTTGTGAGGCAGGTGGCAGAACCACTGAGCTAAATCCCCGGTTCTGTACATTATTCTTCATAATAGCTTTACAAAGATTAGCCCCAAATGGAAAACAATTCAGGTGTCCGTCAGCAGATGAATAAACTGTTACAATAAAATACTACTTAGAAATAAAAGGAATAAATTATTGACACAATGAAATAGATGAATGTCAAAATCATTATGCTGGATGAAAGAGGTACAAAAGGAGTACATACCATATGATTCAAGTCACACAAACCTCTATAGACTTCAGTCACACAAACCTCTACAGACTTCAAACTAATCTGTAAAGACAAAAGCCAACCACTTGTTTTGTCTGGATTCTTTTTTTGTTTGTTTGTTTTTTTGGTACCAGGGATTGAACTTGGGTCCTTGAGCTTGCAAGGCAGGTGGTGGAACCACTGAGCTAAATCCCCAGCCTTGCATTATTTTCGGTCAGCAGAACAATGAGGATGGGAGAGGATAAGGGCAGGAAAGGAATTACAAAGGGCATGAACTTTTGAGGGTGATGGATATATTCACTATTGATTGCGATGATGGTTTCTTGGATGTATTTATAGGACAGATTTTACCAAGTTGTATACTTAAAACACATGTGGTTTATTGTATGTCAGGTTCTCTTTAACACAGCAGCCTGAAAATATATATGCCACTTGCAAGTGCCTTTACCTGACAGGTCATTATACTAAGGAAGAAAGTACCAGCTCTGTCTGATTAACACAGACTAGGCCTTGTTATTCATGCACACGTTCTCAAGTATTTACTAAATACTTGCTAGTTTCTGTGGGAAATACATGAATCAGACCTAGTGTGATGTTGGGATATAATAATAAATATAAATTTGGACTCTGCTCCTGGTTTCTGGCTTGAAATTCTGAAAATCCTTGAAATTTCTAAAGTGATATGTAACTTTTTGTATGCTAGTAACTGGTGGTTGGAAAATCCTGCGTAGTTTCCAGGGTACTGACTGCCAAGGGAAATCAACTATACTATTAGGTTTGTAATTTCCAGCCCTACCATAGCCCCTGACCTCTGTTAGGGGGAGAGAGGCTGAAAGTTGAGTTGACCACCAGTTGCCAATGATTTAATTAAATATGCTTTATTATTAACAGTTTCCATAAAAACCCAAAAGGACTAGTAGAGAAAGTTTCAAGGTTGCTGAACATAAGAGGTACCTGGAAGGTAGCATATCCAGAAGGGCTCTATACCCCTTCGCCCATACTTTGCCCTGGGTACCTCTTCATCTGGCTATTCACCTGTATCCTTTGTAATATTCTCCCTTCCTTTATTTTTTGGCAGTGCTGGAGACCAAATTAGGGTTTTGCACATGCTAGGCAAGTACTTTGCCACTGAACTATATCCCTACCCTTTTTTATTTTATTTGAGGACAGAATCTCACTAAATTGCCAATGCTAGTCTTGAACTTGGGATCCCCTTGCCTCAGCCTCCTGAGTACTGCAATATTCTTTATAATAAACCAGTTAACCTAAGTGTTTTCCTGAGTTCTGTGAACCATCCTAGCAAATCAGTCAAGCCTGAGGAGGAAGTCACAGGAATCCTGATTTATAGCTGTCAGTCAGAGGCACAGGTCACAAGTCTGTGGCTTGCCAACTCTCATGTGAAGTGGAGCAGTCTTGTGGGACTTAGCCCTTACCCTGTGGGACCTGATGCTCTCTCCAGGAAGACTGAATCAGAATTGAACTCCATCAGAGGACACCCAATTGCTGTCCGCTAGGGAAATCTGGTATAGGGGAAAAAGCCCCTTTTTACCTGGCATTGGAATTGTGCTGTGTGAGTAGAAAAAAGCACTTTGGTTTTTCTATCTCTCATACCCACTGTTTATACTAATAAAGCATATAATCTAATAGACTGGTTAGGGTATGGAAACAATAAACAATTATTTGTGATAGTATTTTCACAAAGATCCTTACCAGAAGCGGATCCCTCCCAGTGACTACGTGTCAACTGCTCCAAACAGGCCACAACCTTGCTCCACACTTGGTCAAACACATAAGCAAGGACATCCTCTTTCATGCAGTAAAATGGAGCAATGGGAGGGTACCCTAACTTCTGTTTCTCTGCAGCTGCTTCTGACTTCTTTTCATGAAATCTCTCTTCCCTGGAACAGAAGCAAGAGGGAAAGACCTCATGATTATTTTTCACTGAGTGTCCACTACTGTCCTTTGTGCTTCTTAGGAATGTGAGTGGTGCCCACTCTCCTCCCATGTGGCCCATTATGAAGCTGTCTTGTGAAAAAAGGATCTCTCATCAGAGGAAACTGTATTTCCCTTTTTATCCCCACCTCACCCCACTACTCTGCAAAACAATCAGGAGCTAAAAGCACAGGTGCTCCTCTAGGGAGCTTCTAAGACACTGCATTTGTAACCAGAAGCCTCTGCTTGGCCAAATCTGCCTGCTTCTCCCACAGGGAGCACCAACAGCCCTGGGATTCAGGGGAAGGAAACATCTCTGGTGAACACATTCACCTATCATAGGTATATTAGGAACTGAGAAATCATATTCTGGAATTGGTTTGGGATAGGAAGACACTATCTCCTACAGTGAAAGTTACCCTGAAGCAGCAGAGGTCTCAAGAAATAAATAGGAAACCATAGCATAAAGAAGGGAGTGAGGAATTTTATACAGGGCAGCTACAAACTCTCTTCTCTGCCTTACCGAGTCAGTCTGGCATTAAGTGGAGGGGTAAGCTATAGAATTATTTGTATTTAAATTTATATTTCTTTCTAGAAGAGATAATACACTCATGTTTATGGGAAAAAAATTTCAAATCAAAAGGACACACGGTGGAAAAGAAGTCCCTTACATCTCTTTTCCCTGTTCTCCATCCCCACAAGTACACTGATTTAGCTTCGTGGTTCTGCTGCCTGTCTCATATGCCATAATGCACCTTGTTCTTTTATTTAATAATTTATCTTAGTCTGTCATCTCTATCAATATTAACCTGCCTCTTAAAAATAGCTACAGTAGGGTTGGGGAATTAGCTCAGTGGTTCTGCTGCTGCCTGCCTCGCCAAGTGCAAGATCCCAAGTTCAATCCATGGTAACAAAAATAAAAAAAAAGTATACCAATAAAAATAGCTACAGTATTCCACTGGGTATACTATATCAAGTCCCTTATTGATCAGTAGTCAATATTGCACTTACTTTAGTTTCTTGGTTTCATGAGTGATACATGATTTATGTAGGATAAATTCCTATAATTATTAAGAGGCATATGCTTTTCAATTTGAATGATATTGCCCCGCTTCCTCTAAAAAGGGCCAATGGTGAAAGGATGTGCCTGTTTACATAATTAAGAAAATTTATTTTTTGTTCTCTGCCAGTCTGCCAATTAATAGCAGTCTGTTATCATAGTTTTAATGTGCATCTCTAATGTAAATGAGATTGAATTCATGTGTTTATATCTATTTTGTTTTTATATGAACTTAATCTTCACGTCCTTTGAATGTTTGTCCTTAGTATTTTCCTACTGATGTATAGGGAATTAAGGAAATAAACTTGGTGCAGATATTTTTGCCAGTTCGTCATTTGTTTTTCGACCTTATGAGTTTTTTTTCTATGTAGAAATTTCATCTTAGGCAGTCATTTTAGGATTTCGCATATGAATTAAAGGTTTTGTGTTACGGTTTTAAAGGCCTTCCCAATTCTCAAATCAATTTATATATATATATATTTTTTTTTTTAATTTTAATTTTATTTTGTTAGTACATATTTGCAAGTCACACAATTTACAGTCATCTTGGGGAGTAGTTACAAGGCCATACTACACTTTTTTTTTCTAATCCCTTTCCCTTCCCTATCCCTCCCCTCTTCTCTGGTTCCCCTACAACCTTTTACACACTTGTTGATACTTAGCTTATGTTTAAATATATTTTAGTTTTTCTAAAATTACATAAATTGTCATACTTTTTTTTTTTTTTTGGTTTTTTGAGACAGGGTCTCACTGTATAGTTGAGACTGACCTGGAACTCACTATGTAGCCCAGGCTGGTCTCGAACTCTCAGCAATCCTTCTGCCTCAGCCTCCTGAGTGCTGGGATTACAGGTGTGCGCCACCATGCCTGGCCCATACATTTTT
Source organism: Fukomys damarensis (assembly GCF_012274545.1). Taxonomy (NCBI): domain Eukaryota; kingdom Metazoa; phylum Chordata; class Mammalia; order Rodentia; family Bathyergidae; genus Fukomys; species Fukomys damarensis. The sequence continues at coordinate 17,910,144 of NW_022900932.1, forward strand.
AATATATGTAAAATTTATTTTTTATGGAGAGTAAACCTTAATATAAAACAGCAGTTATATACCTCATTTTTCCAGGTGTTTTTTCCATTTTTTACCAAAACAATTTGCTGAAATTATTGTATATACTAATTTCCAACAGGGGTTTATTTCTTGACCTTCAATCTTGTTAATTAGACATTCTAAAAGTCTAGCTACTCTACTACAGTTTGTTTGTCTGTTTAGAGTCAGGGTCTTGCTGTGTGGTTCAGGCTGGCCTTATACTCACTATTTAGCCCAAGTTGGCCTCAAACTCATGGCAATCCTCCTGCCTCAGCTTCCTCAGTGCTGGAATTATGGGCATACTCACCACCACACCCAGCAGTAGTATATTTCAAAAAGGCTACCTTCCTAAAATCTTTATCTTATCTCAAAATTTATTTGGGTTTCTACCAGAAAGAAGAAAAGGGATGCTCTAGGGACACTTACCAGCCATTTATATCACATCTTAAATTAATTAAATTAGTTAAATCAACTTTTTGTTTTGTTTTTGCAGTACTGGGGATCAACTCAGGACCTTACACTTGCAAGGCAGGCGCAGCGCCACTGAGCTAAATCCCCAGACCCCAACTTTTTTCTTATAAGCTTAAGGCAAAGGAAAAGACTTTTGAGGAAAAAAAGACAGAAATAAGTTGACACAAGCCAGGAGAAGTGAGGGGGTAGGGAACATTCTCTGAAAAACCAAGAAGAATTTACTTAGGAGTTTCTTGTAACTGAATTAGCTCAGTGGTGTTATGTTTAGAAATCTGCCTCCTGTTAGCTGGCTCTCTGGCTGTGGTGCACATGAGTAAACACACATGTGATCATAGCTCAGTGGGAAATACAGAGGGAAGAAGGGAGCCGGGCGTGGTGGCGCACACCTGTAATCCCAGCACTCGGGAGGCTGAGGCAGGAGGATTGCTGTGAGTTCGAGACCAGCCTGGGCTACATACATAGTGAGTTCCAGGTCAGTCTCAACTACATAGTGAGACCCTGCCTCAAAAAACAAAAAAACAAAAAAACAGGGAAGTCCAGAACCATGTGATACACTACTAACTACACAGCCTTGCAGCCTAAAATGAAATTTCTCACTCACTTCAGATGTGTTGCTATAACTGTCCATTCTAAACTTTTAAAGACATAGAGGAACAGTTTAAGAAGTTCATGTTTCAGAGTTGGGCATGGTGGCATGGTAATCCCAGAACTCAGGAGGCTGAGGCAGGAGGATCTAACTGAGTTTGAGGCTAGCTCGGGCTACATAAAGAGTTCAGGGCCAGCCTGAACTACAAAGGGAGACTCTGCTTCAAAAAAACCAAACAAATAAACAAACAAAAAGTTCATGTTTCAGAAAAGTAGCATTAAATAGCGAAGAGAAAGTATATTTAGAGTCAGATGGATAGGGTTTTGGTTTTAGTTTTACCTCTAATTATTTAACCATTGTGATTCCCACCTATCCTGTAAAGAAGGTAAATAATATCCATGTCATAGGACCATGTCAGAATATAATGAGAATAGATATAAATAAGCATCATTAACTATAAAGTTGCCAAGCATAAGGTTTTATATGGATTGAATATAGTTGTTTCAAACAATTTATATTTTAAAAATTCACACCTCTTCAAGTGCTCTTTCAAAGAGTTTTGGCATTTCCACTGGTAATAATTTGCAAAAGGGTAAAAATCAAATCATAAGAAAAGACTGGCTTATTTGAAAATCTCTGATCTCAGGAAGAGGAGAATGATGTGTAAGGAAGAAAACACAGAAGGATGCCTAGGATGTGGAGACAATAACTAAGAACATGAACTGTGGAGAATATTTACATTCGTAATTGCATTTTTTTGTTGTTGTTTTTGTTTTTTTGAGAAAGGGTCTCACTACGTAGTTCAAACTGACCTGGAACTCACTTTGTAGCCCAGGATGGTCTCAAACTCACCCTCCTACCTCAGCCTCCTGAGTGCTGGGATTACAGGCATGCGCCACCACGCTGGCTCGTAATTGCATTTTTAAGGTACCTTCAGAGGGTATGTCATCATTGTTCAAAATGATGTTCTCGATATCTCAGCTAACTGAAAATAAAAAACTGGTGTAGACCTATAACAGGTAATACTGATAGCATAATTTAGAAAAGTAGATATTAATATTCAAAATAGGAGAGGGAATAAAAAGCTTAAAGAACAATACTTACATATCTGTGTGGTCAAAAGCTAGGTATTCCTCGATTATTCCTTCTGAGAAGATTATACAATCTTCCTTTTCTGTTTCCATAGCACATAAGCCAGGGGATTTGGCAATAGAAGATGCTTTATCAGCATAAGAAGATGAAAACTGTAACCTTTTCCCCCTTATACCATATCTGAGAGAAAAAGGCGAATGTTAATTGTGTACAGTCTAAACAGTTCTCACAGCAGTGACCATGTGACCTTTGGCTCAAAACCCCTTGCCCTGCAGCACCCTCCTAGGCTAGTCTAGGCTGTAATAGCCTAGTATTTCTCAAAACAGGAAGACTAAACATTGGCCATAAACCTGTTTGGCTTAGACGTACTGTGTGCATTGTCTAAATGGCTTGCTGTCTTCTCAGACACAAATAGCTACAGCTGTCTGCTCTTTAAAAATGAAGAATATTTACATTCATAATTACATTTTGAAGGTACCTTCAGAGGGTATGTCATCATTGTTCAAAATGAATGTTCTTCAAAGGGAGAGGTCTTAATATTAAAATTTCTCTTATATACCCAGACATTCAGTAATATGTGATGACTCTTTCTGAATTTGAGCAAGTTTACTTTGGAGAAAGTCAATCACATGTGAGCAATACAAATTTTTTAAATGGCTCTCAGTTTAACCAACTATTTAATATAACCAATTTATGCTTTGTATTACTTTTTATTTGTGTGTGTGTGTGCCTTAGATACATTTTTTTCTAGAAAAAAGAAAGAATAAATCTGTGGCACTTTTCAACAAGGCTGGTGGGAAAATCTTTTGGAAGACATTTTGGAATTATGTATTAGGAGACTTAAACATACCCTTTGATTCAGTGGTTTCATCTGTAAGAATATCCTTTAAGAATATAACTGATAAAATTTATTTATAAGAATTATCATCATGAGGATGAGAGAGAGTACATACTCAGCATGCTCAAAGCCCTGGGTTCAACCTTCAGAACCAACAAAACAAAAGAAAAAACTATTACAGAATTATGCATTTGTTTACAACTATCAAAAAAAAAAATCAAAACTACCCTAGTTTCAAAATACAGGATTCGAGGATGGGGGTTTAAATATTGATATAGCTGGGTGTGGTGGTGCACGCCTGTAAACCCAGCATTCAGGAGGCTGAGGCAGGAGGATCGCTGTGAATTCGAGACCAGCCTGGGCTACATAGTGAGTTCCAGGTCAGTCTCAACTACATAGTTAGACCCTGTCTCAAAAAAAACAACCAACCAACCAAACCAAACAAAATATTTATATATGCATAAACTATGAAATCATTAAGTTAATGTTGAAGAAAATGGAAGATGTTCATAGTAAATTGTTAAGCATCAAAAAATTACAAAATGTATATAGTATTTTAAGAAAAACTATATACATATGTATCAGATAATGCTTGATACCCCTCAATATACATTCTTCTTTTCTTGGTAAAATTATTCTGATTTAATTCAGGCAGGCAATGTACCCTCAAAGACTACATTTCTCAGCTACCCTGCAGCCCCAGATCTAGTCAGTGAAATATGAGCGTGATTAGTACGTGAGACTCTGGAAAGGCTGTTTAAGGGGAACTGCTTAGCTACAAGGGGTGCCTTTTGCAGTTCTCCTTTTCCTTCTTTCTGGTACCTGGAAAGTAAGAATTATGTTTGGAGCTGTCACCTATGCTGGACTAGAAAGAAAACCTCGTGGAAAACACTGTGGGCTAGGATGGTGCAGCAAAAAGATGAAAGCAGGAGGTCCTTAAAACCACCATGCTATCACTGTATTATCTTTATATTGCCTTCATCCAGACTTCTTTTCCACAAAGAGAAATTAATTTTTTTTTTTTGGTCCTGGGGATTGAACTCGGGACCTTGCGCTTGCAAGGCAGGCGGCAGAACACTAAGCTAAATCCCGGGCCGAGAAATTAACTTTTTAAGCCATTAAATAGAACATAGAGTTCACAGTGTGGTGAGGCTTTGTGTATTAATTTGGCTACTTTGTAGCAATGGAAAGTAAAGTTTCCAAGAAGGGGAGTGTCTTAGTCACTTTTCTGTCACTGGACACAATACCCTACAGCTGGAAGTTAAGGAAGAATAGTTTATTTGGGCCCATGGTTTCAGTCCATGGTGGTCAGGCTCCAAGGGGGAAACAGGATGGCAAAGGGGCAGAGCAGAGGGGAAAGTGCTCAGTCCATGGCATCCAAGAAGCAGAGAGAGAAGAGAGGAAATGAAGGGGGAGAATGAGTGCTGCCTTTCCAGGTCACTTCCCCTGTGACCCATGTCTAATTAGGCCCCACTTTCTAACAGCAAGTCAGCTATGAACTCATCAGCAGAGGCTTTGGTGCATATTTTAGATCTAAACCATAAGAGGGGATGCCAAGGTCTGAGAGGATAATGGAGTTAAGAGTCTACTGCAGAAGATGTGGCAGGGCTGGTAAGCTGATAAGAGCCTGGACAATAGCAGGAGGCACAGAAATGGAGAGAGGGTAAGGGATAAGAGAAAGTTTGGAGAACCAACCAGCTTGTTTTAGTGTTTATACGTCTTTAAATTTGAGACTTAAGATGGTTTAAATCTGTTTTGAAATTAAAAAACAGTGGTTTTCAAATTGTAGTCAACAGATTTATGCCAATCTATGGCAAAAACTTTACTTAACTATCCCAAATAAGCAAAATAAAGACAATAGCCAGTTCGACTACCAAGTATCTTTTCTTCAAAATGATAGTCCTTATTTTGAGGTTATGTACATCATTCTTTTTTGTGTTCTTTTCTTCTATAAAATAGTGATATTAGGGTTTTTTTATAGCAGCATGACAAAATTAAAGGCTGTCGACACTGATTACTCAACATTCCATGTTATTGTGCTATTGTATTATTCCATTTATTTTAAAAGCTGTTCATTTTTTAGTCAGTGGTAACTAATGTAATTTTTTGTTTTGAAAAAAAAAATAGACGTTTCTATCCAATTCTAGGTCTAACTGCTACTAAAAGAAATTCTGGCTAAAGAAAAAACGTTTCCATTTCCTCTAAAGGTGCAACAAAAAGCAAGATAGAATTCTGTATCATAAACTTGTCTTGTAAATGTTACTTGTAACAAAAGAATCTTTGAAATCATCAGATTAAAAATTATCAAGCCTGGAAAATAACTGTTAACTTCTAAAAGTCTATAATTATTGCTTGTGGGGGGGTATTGGAGATTGAACTCAGGACGTTGTGCTTGCAAGGCAGGCACAAAATATTGAGCTAAACCCCGGGCCCCTGTAATTCAGCTTTTAATAAAATAACAGTAGTCTTACCCAATACTGTGTCATCCTGGTAGTAATGTTTACATTGAGATTATTTACTTGTGAGAAAAAAATCAATGACCCTTTATTCTCCCTCATGTGTGGAGGATAAAATGATTTTGCTAGTTTGATAATGTGTTTGTTTTTTGATAGGGTCTTGCTATGTGGTTTAGGCTGGTCCTGAATTCACAATGTTGCCCAGGCTGGCCTTGAACTGGGGGAGATCCTCCTGCCTTGGCCTCCAGAATGCTAGGATTATAGGCATGTACCACCACACCCAGCTTTTGCTAGGTTTCTTATTTATACAGAGTTAAATTTAGAATTAGCCCTTGCAAGGCTTTAAGAGAGTGAGTTTGTCTGCCTTCCAGAGTGGTTGGATCAAATAGCCAAAAGCCCTCCTTCCTGCCTAACATCTGAAAAGCACAGATGGCTGCTCAGCTCCATTTTGGACCCACCTTATCTCCCAGTAGACTCTGGAGATGACCAAAGTTAAGAGAATTACATGAAGGTGTGATCTCATAATGCCAAAAGAAAGAAAACATAACCCTGGCAAGGAAATATGATTGTTCATAGCTCTACCCAGAAGAACTGAAAGAGATTATTTCCCTGGCTTTGGAGAGTTTCAGAAAGCTCTGCATCTAAAAAGAAATTGATTTGTAATTAGCTTCACTAACTTGCATTTAGGATAGCTGTAAGATAGAAAATCAAAGCAAATGAAAGGGAAATCTTTGCAATTTGTAACGAGTAACATAAGGGAGCAGACTTTAGGACAAACAGCTGCTACACTATATCACTTTAATAACTGGTTTTGAGGTTAAAAAAAAAAACCCACAAGGGACCAGTGATTTAGCTCAGTAGCACTGAGCCCGCCTCACATGTGCAAGGTCCTGAGTTCGATCTCCAGTACCAGAAAAAAACAAAAAACCCCCACAACATTAGATTTATCATCTTTAAGTGTATGGTTCATTAGCGTTAAGCAGAGTCACGCTGTGTGCAGCAGATTTCTATAACTCATCTTGCCAAACTGAAACTCTCCCGTTTTTCCTCTCCCCTCCAGCCCTTGACAACTGTCTTCTACTTTGTGTTGCTCTGATTTCTGCTTCAGATACTTCATGTGAGAGCAATCACAGTATTTTTCATTTTGTGACTGCTTATTTCACTTAGAATAATGTCTTTGAGGTTCATCCATGTTGTAGCATGGGGCAAAATTTCTTTCTTTCATAAGGTTGCACAATATTCATATATTTATATCACATGTGTAAACATCCATTCATCTGTACAATTTTTTTTTTTTTTTTTGGTATCAGGGATTGAACTCATGACCTTGTGCTTGTAAGGCAGGTACAGTGCCACTGAGCTAAATTCCTGGTCCCTGTCAGTATACATTTAGATTGTCTCTACCTCCTGCCTGTTATGAATGGTGTTGCAGTGAACACAAGTGTGCAAGAGTCTATTTGAGATCTGGCTTTCAATTCTTTTGGATATATACCCACAGGAGGGATTGTGGGTCATATGGCAATTACTGTTGTAATCTTTTTAGGGGTCTCCACATTGTTTTCTGTAATATGTGTATAATTTCATCTGCCTATCAAGGACAGCCCAAGGGTTCCAGTTTCTCTGCCTCCTTGCCAATGTTTATTTGCTGTTTCTTTGGTAGTGTCTGTCCAATGGATATGCAGTGTGACCTCACGTGGTTTTGATTTCTTTTATGATAACAATAGTGTGTGTCTTTATATGAGTGTCATGGCTATTTGCATATCATTGGTTAATTATCCTTTCAAGTACTTTGTCAACTGTTCAGTGTGGTTACTTCTTTTTGTTCTTGTTGAGTTGTAGAAATTACTTATATAACCCCTTATTAAACATACGTTTGACAAATAATTTCCCCCATTGAATGTATTGCCTTTTCATATTTTTTATTCTTTCTTTGATACACAGAAGTATTTGTTTGATATAGTCCCATTTGTCTGTTTTTGCTTTTGTTGCTTGTGCTTTTACTGTTATGTCCAATATATTACTGTCAAATTCAATGTCCTAAAGCGTCTCACTTATGTTTTATTATAGAAGTTGTTTAATTGTGGGTCTTATGTTTAGGTTTTTAATTTGAGTTAATAATTTTATATGGTAGAAGATGAAGGTCCAACTTCATTCTTTTGAGTGTGTATGTCCAGTTTTCCCCATCATTTGTAGAAGAGACTGCCCTTTATTATGTAGTCTCAGCATTTTTGTAAAAAATCATTTAACCATATGTTTATTTCTGGACTCTATTCTTTTTTTTTTTTTTTTGGTACCGGGAATTGAATTCGGGTCTTTGCGCTTGCAAGGCAGGCCACCAAAGCGCTGAGCTAAATCCCCAGCCCCATGGACTCTATTCTTTTAATGATTTTTAAAGGGGTTGTAATTATGTATATAATCACACTTTAGTGGGTTTTTGTTGACTCTTACAGTTAGTTTTTTCGTTGAAATATTTATTTTAACTAAGATAAACTAGTTAAGATAGATAAACTAACTTGAAGGAGCAGAATGCATGGTCTTTTTTTTTTTTGGTACTGGGGATCAAACTCGGGACCTTGTGCTTGCGAGGCAGGTGGTGGAACCATGGAGCTAAATCCCCGGCCTGCATGGTTTCTTTTTTTAAGTGGAAATGTCCTCAAACTCATTTTTCAGAGTCCCTTTTACACTTATGTATCCCTGTATGCTGCCACCATCTTCTAATGTTTTAACTTCCTGAAATTTCATTTCGACCTTAACACTGTTTGTTTTAATTGCTCTGTTTTGCAGCCATAATTTCAATTTTTACATTAGTTAATTTTGTATATTTTGTTATCATGAATACGGTCTTTATTTAATAAAAGAAAAAAAAGAGAAAGAAAAAGGAAGAAAGAAAGTTAATGCTACTGGTTTGAGACACTGTGCTCAGTTTCAGAGATACAAAAAGTAAGATACTATATTGTTGTCCTGGGGGTTCCTTGATAACAGAAACTGAACCAGACACCTAGTAGAATACACTTGAGACACAAAAGAAAACCAGTGTTGGTTAAGATTACTCAGTGAGAGGAAGAAAGTTACAGAAGATAAAATTAGAGAAGTAGACAAGGGCTATCTTATGATATGATTTTAGATTTTATCTTCAATTCAGTGGGAAGCTTTTCAAAGTTTTAAGTGAGAAACAGAAGAATTTACCCTGAATTTCTAAAAATTCTTATGTGATATGAAAAAAGGAATATAATTTGAAATGTTATTTTTGTAGAAATCTTAGTGGTCGATAAACCTCATATTTATGGCAACCTTATCTATACCTCCAACTTATACCCTCACTACCCCCATTTTTTTTTTTAAACCGGGGATCAAACTCAGGACCTCGTGCTTGTGAGGCAGGTGCTGCACCACTGAGCTGCATCCCCTGGCCATACAACCCAAATTTTGTTCTTCAATACTGTTTGCCTCTCAAAGAAATCAGGGCTCCTTGAAGTTCAGCTGATTCTATGTCTTAAAGGAGAAAAAACAAAACAAAACAAAATAAGGATGGGCCTGGAATATCTTACTGTAATCAGAAACCAAAGAGATAATCAAAATAAAGACAAAGGTACTAGCTTGAAGTGGCCAAGTGGTAGCAAATTAGAGCATTAAAACCAATTATGGTTAAATATTTTAGTATTTGAGATGCTATGAGTTCATAATGGTACTCAAGAGAGTAAATATCAAATATGGACACAACAGTTACTACATGAAAGGAGTGAAAATGGGTTATGTTTAATTTTTATTGCTTTAAGTAGCGGTATGGTAACATAGCTGGATAACTTTTTGTCTTCGTATATGTCTATGTATATGGTCTACACATAGGTATTTATTTTTTCTATGTGAGTAGCTATTGAGAATTGAAGTCAAATCTGTAGAAAAAGTAGATACCAAATTAAAAAGACCCATCAGCAGTGGAGGCAGGAAGGAAAAAGGAAAGAAAGGGTGTTAGTAGTATGCTACAGAATGAAGTTAGCCAGATGTCCTAAAGAGAAAAAGCTGACTGCTCAGATTTGAGCTTTTATTTCTGTGGAAGTAAAATTTCTAAATGGACCTACTTCTTATTGTTATAAAATAAGGCTCACAATATAGTTTATACTAACAGATGAGGAAAATATATCCTAATGACAAGATATGAGTTATATAATTTAATTCAGAAGAAATTGAAGAATCATTTCTATGGGTGACAGGTTGTAAAAAGTTTATGTTAAAGAATAAATTTTAAAAGCCCTATTGATATCATACATGAAGTTTAAATTGAAAAAAAAAGCTACAAACTTGAGTTTAAATCAGCTTAAGAAAAACAAATCCAATTCTCTGGACAAAAATTAGTTGACAATGTAGATCCCCTAACTGACTGGCCTAAAATGGTCATGTGTTACTTTTGTAGTCTGGTGAGATTATTGAAAGCTCAAAAGGGACCAAAATTAAGTTCTGTTACTACAACTCTTGGGAGGTATCAAGTAAAACTACAGCCTTCTCAAAAAGTATGGGAATAATTTTTAAAATGAATTAAAGTATACTATTAAAATTAAATTAAAATAAAATGTAATATAAATTGTATAATTTATAGTATACAGTATATAATGTATTATATATTATAGTTGTATTATATATAATATTATAGATTTAAATATAAGCATAGGTTTAGAAATAATACTTGGATATTGCCACTGTTAAAAGAGTTTGAGGCATTCAAAAGATTTAGCCATTCAAACATTATTTTGAAAGGGCCAGGGATTTAGCTCAGTGGCACCATGCCTGCCTTGAAGGCACAAGGTCCTGAGTTCAATCCCTGGTATGAAAAAAAAAATTTATTTGAGCCGGGCATGGTGGCACATGCCTATAAGCCCAGCACTTGGGAGACTGAGGCAGGGGGATTACTGTGAGTTTGAGGCCAGCCTGGGTTATGTAGTGGGTTCAAGACCAGTCTGAACTACACAGTGAGCTTCTATCTCAAAAACAACAAAAAAAACCAAAAATTATTTGGAGATTTAATTCTGTTAAGAGATTAATGTTATAATCAGCATCATGTATTTTTTAAAACATCATTTTTAACATTAAGAAAATTAAGTCTGTTTCTTAGACTATTAAAAATATAAAAAAAACCGTTTTGTCTACACATTTATGACAAGAGAGAAGTACCTATATTTATAAGTATAGGTAGATGTAGGGATGGATAGATAGGAAGAGATAGTTCTTTTTTTTTTTTTTTGTACTGGGGATTGAACTCAGGTTCTGTGCTTGCAAGGCAGCCACCGAACCACTGAGCTAAATCCCCAGCCCCAGAAGAGTTAGTTCTGAATAACGAAACTATCTTTAATTTCCAGGAAATACATTAACTTTTGTTTGTTTTTTGTTTTTTTTGTTTTTTGAGACAGGGTCTCACTATGTAGTTGAGACTGACCTGGAACTCACTATGTAGCCCAGGCTGGTCTCAAACTCACAGCGATCCTCCTGCCTCAGCCTCCCAAGTGCTGGGATTACAGGTGTGTGCCACCATGCCCAGCTATCCAGGAAATATATTAACTTTTGAACAAAAAAAATTATATAACAAAAATCTTAATATACACAAAGACTATTATCAATCCGATAGCATTTTCTGTGCTTTACCAGTAAGCAGAAGGAAGTTTATTAATTCCTTAGTTCAGTAGGCAGAATGTAATACTTATATACTAAGATAATGAAACACATAACAGAATACTTACATAATAAAATCTCTTTCTTGAGACAGGACTGCTTCATGTGAAATTGAAACACCAGAAGGGTATCTAGGATATAATTCATAACCTTCACTTGGAGTAATTATCTGCCTACCCAGAATCCTTCAAAATGAAAAACAAACAAACAAAAAAACGGACAATTAAGCACTTTCCCTTGGCATACATACAAAATCTAGGCATTTTTGGGACAAGTCTGATGGTTCTACATAGAAGTCCAATATACACAAGTCCAACACTGATTAAAAATTATTCTTGAGGGCCAGGGATGTAGCTGAGTGGCTCTGTGCCTGCCTGGCAAGCACAGGTTCTGAGTTCAATTTCTGTTATTGCAAAAAAAAAAAAAAAAAAAGCAGTAGGAATTATTCTTGAAAGGAAATGGCCTTATTATAGGTATATCTTCAAAAGAATAGAGATGGAAAGAAAACTGATAGCTTGGAAGTTTAAAAAAAATAATAAAACAAGGAAGCTGAGCAAACATTTGTAATTTGCTCTTCATCTTGTCTAATAATCAGCATTAAATCAGCCATAATAGGATAAAAGCCCAGCCAAATCAGTGACAGCTATGAATTACTCTTAAAACATGAAGCTTTATGCATTTTAATTATGTGCAGTGAGTGTACTATTGTGGCTTCTGAGAGAGGCTCCTAATAGCTGTGTCTGCTTTCAAATATACCTAAGAATTTAGACAACAATGTCATAAATATATTTTCTGACCATCCTGATCAAAAGAAGGGCTCTTGCCAGGGATGGTGGCATGCACCTGTAATGCCAGAAATTGGGAGGCTGAGGCAGGGGGACTACCACAAGTTTGAGGCCAGCCTGAACTGCATAGCAAGACCTTGTTTTAAAAAACAAAGCAAAACAAAACAAAACAAAAAACCCAACAACAAAAGAGGGGCTCTTTGGACATCCCTGATACCCACACCTGTTATTGGTACAGAAACAGTTTTACTCAGTTAGGATGACATATTTGGTGGTTATGGATAAATACTTCAAGAAATTTCCACCACCTGATATCTTCTCAGCTGAGGCCTATACCATGTGACTTTACTTATGTTTATTAAAATCATACCCATAAAAATGTCAAAATATAAGCTTTTTTTGGAAATCCACTTCTAAAATGTTTGTCTTCACCATGAGCACAAGTCAACAGTGGGCTTTGTACCTGAGGTGGGGAAAGCTGGATGTCCACTGTTGGCACTCGTCATGGAGACTCCTCGTGTGCACACTCAGCTTTCGCTCATACAGGACCTCATCAATGGCTGTGAACATCGCCTGGACGTTCTCAGTGGCACTTTGGTCAAGTTCCTAGAAGAAAATTTCCCCCCACCAAAATATTTAGGTGAACTTCAACCTCTGGCAACCAATAAAGGTTGAAAGCAATCAGGTTTTGCTTTGTTTTAAATGTTAGTCCATTTGAGACAATGTTGTCTCTACATGAAAGAAAAGTTAAATTAAGGGAAATTTCAGATCTCAAAGAATTCAAATGGTCTATTCTTATTTAAAGAAAATTTACAGAAATAATCTATTTTTAATAAAGTGACATTTTCCTCATCATAAACTATGTTTATTGTAAGGATTCTGAAAAATATAGAAAAGTATAAAAATTAAAATTACCTATACTTTCAGCAAAGTTAATGTTTTGTTTTTTTAAATTTATAAATAAATAAGAGACAAGGGCTTGCTCTGTTGCCCAGGCTGGCCCCAGACTCCTGAGCTCCAACAGTCTTCCTGCCTTAACTTCCTGAGTGTAGTTGCATGCCACTGTGCCAATTGCTAATTTCAGTACAGGTGTTTGGTTCCAGTATTCTTTTTTTTTTTCTGAGTAGAAGTCAGACAGTCCTGTATATATTACTATGCAGTCTGCATTTCCATTTGACAGTTTATATTAAAACCTTGCCTCATGTAATCTATCCTTTAAGAGCAGTCAGAGGGGTAGCTATAAAATGTGAATCTGAGTGGAGTGTGCTACTGCACACCTGTAATCCCAGCACTTAGTTTGTTTGTTTGTTTTTGGTACCAGGGATTGAACTCAGGTACTTGTGCTTGCAAGGCAAACAGCAACACCAATGAGCTAAATCCCGGGCCTACTCCCAGCACTCTTGGAAGGCTGAGGCAGGAGGATCACAAGTTCAAGCCCAGTGTGGACAAATTTCACAACTTAGCAAGACCTGTCTCAAAAAGATGGGTAAGGATCCCCAGTACCCCCCCCAAAAAAAAGAAAGAAAGAAAAAAAGAGGGTTAAGGAGGGGCTAGAGATGTAGTTTAGTGCAACAGTCCTGGGTTCAATCCACAAAAAAATCAGATCAGATCAGCAGATCTGATCATGTTATCATGTTTTCTGATTCCCTACTAATCCTCTACTGTAGCTATATTTATATATTCTTCTACATTGCACCAAAAGAAAAGTTATAACTTTTTTAAGTATGAGAACTATGTATTTTTCACTGTAAGAATGAAAGTCCACCTCTACCAAGTAGAAGTTTATCTATCTGGGAATGTTTTCAAAAAATATTCTACACTCCACTTGATATCTTTTGAACATGTCATATGTGATATAATATATATTCCTTGGAACATTACTACTCTCATTCTCTTTATAAAACTTTTGTTTATATTTATATCACTGTGTCCTGATCCATTTTCCATGTCTCCTAACTACGCTTTAAATTCTCAGTTCTAGGTGATTTTCTCTCCTCCCCTTCCCTTCTTTCTGTACCAGGGATTGAACTCAGGACCTTGACTTGTGACTCAGGCACAACACCACTGAGCTAAATGATTAATTCACTATTTTGTTTTACTGGGTCTACTTTATCTGTTGAGATATTCAAATGCTATTTATTCCCAAGGTTTTTTTGTTTTGTTTTTTGTTGTTATTGTTTTTGGTACCAGACTTTTTACTTGCGAGGCAGGTGACAGAAACTCTGAGCTAAATCCCTGGCCCCAATTGTGTGTATGTGTGTCTGTGTGTGTGTTTTCCCCATACCAGGATGGAACTCAGGACCTTGCGTTACCAGGCAGGTGCCCATGCTGCTGAACTAAATCCTGGCTATTCCGAAGATTTTAATTGACTCTTCATATCTATCCGCCTGTTCTTAAAATCTCTACCTACTTTGTCTTAAAATCTCCAATGATTTTAAAGGGTGTCATTTTGTATTTCAATTCTGAAGTTTAAAAATTTGAATCAGTTGTGTTGAGGCATAATTTACATGCATTAAAATGCGGACATTTTAAGTGAATAGCACAGTAATATTTGAAAGACTTATTCACCCAAGTGACCATCATTTCCTTCCAGATGGAGAGCATTTCTCCATACACCCCTTTGCATTAAAATCTCTCAAAACTCCCCATGCCAGGAAACTACAGACCTTATTTTTATCATTATGTGTTATGGCTTGTGTCTATGTCTCCCTAAAGTCTCATGCAGCCATAGGTGGGGCTTTTCAGAGGTGGCTGGATCTAGAATGTGTGATGCCAGGATTAAGGGTGTGTGATTACTAAATTACTCCATTGATTGGTTTGGCATAGTTCTGGATGTGTACAATGGGAAGGCCTGCCCAGGGTGTGAGTGCTAGCTGCTATAAGGGCATTGAGCCTGAATAGAATATAAGGGAAAGAAACAAGGCTGCTGGTGTGGCTTGATGATTCTTTGCTACTTTGCTGCCTTATGCCTACCGTGGACTGTTTCTCCTCTGTGATGCTCCTCTGGTGTGCCACCCTACCTTGGATTGTTCACTGCCAAGGTATAAAAACACAAAAGGTTTTCTTGTATGTGTTTGTCTTGTACTGGGTATTGAATCTACAGCCTTCACACTGAGCAACATTCCTATGCCTTATATATTTTATTTTGAGACCAGGTCTTCTAATTTTCCTAGGCTGGCCTTAAATTTGTGATCCCCCTGCCTCATCCTCATGAGGAGCATTTATATATAACTCATCTACTATGAAATTCATTCTTTTAAGCCAGGCATGGTGGTGCACACCTATAATCCCAGCACTCGGGAGGCTGAGGCAGGAGGATCACTGTGAGTTTGAGACCAGCCTGGGCTACATAGTGAGTTCCAGGTCAGTCTCAACTACATAGTGAGACCTTGCCTCAAAAAAAAAAAAAAATCATTCTTTTAAAATGTCTAATTCAATGTTTTTTTAATTTTGCAACTATTACCACTATCTATTTCTAGACTATTTTCAGAACCTTGCAAAGATAAATCATGTTTCCATTAGTAATCATTCTTCTCTCTGCTTAGCTCCTAGACACCATCAATCTACTTTCTGTCTCTATAGAATTGCTCTTCTGGACATTTCATGTGAGTCAAATAATGTAATACGTGTGCTTTTGTATCTGGCTTCTGTCAGGTTTCATCAAAACTGTTGCATGTCAGTAGTTCTTTGTTATGGCTGAATAATGCACTTATAAAAGCCACATTTTACAAATTGATCTTGTATACTGTGACCTTCCTTAGCTCATTTATCAGTTCTAGAAGATAGTGTATCTTTCATGGGGGAGGGTATAAAATAAATTTCTTAAAATTTCCTCTATCATTTTCTTTGTGAATGAACTCAGGTTTATTTCTTCTCCAGTTTGAATGCCTTTGTCTTTGCACTAGTTAGAACAGTATGAAGTAGCAAGAATGGACATCATTACCTTGTGCTTGATTGTGGGGGGAAAAATTCAGTCTTTTCCCTTTAAATATGTTAGGTGTAAGTTTTTTGTAGATGCCCTTTGTGAAGTTGAATGAAGTTACCTTTTATTTCTATTATGTTGAGCATTTTTATCATGAATTGGTATTAGATTTTGTCAAATGTTTTTTTTTCTGTTTCTGTTAAGATGCCATTTTAATCTTTTTTTGGTAACCAGGGATTGAACTCAGGACCTTGCTTGTGCTCATGAGGCAGGAGTGGCACCACTGAGCTAAATCCCGGACCTCTTTTATTCTAATGTTATGATGTGTTAACTTTTTTTTTTTCTACAGTTAAACCAACTGTGCATTTCTTTTTTTTTTTTTTTTGGTATCAAGGATTGAACTCGGGACCTTGTGCTTTCGAGGCAGGTGGCAGAACCACTGCGCTAAATCCCCAGCCCCAGCTGTGCATTTCTGAGATAAGCTTGCTCAGGATGAGTAATCTTTTATGTTGTTAGATTTGGTTTGCTAGTAATTTAGTTTTGGGGTCTAATTTCAAGAAGTATACTGGTCTGTACTTCTTTTTTTATGAAGTCTGACTTTGGTGGGTCTAATTTCAAGAAGTATACTGGTCTGTACTCTTTTTTTATGATGTCTGACTTTGGTACAAAGATAATACTAGCCTCAAAGAATTAGTTAGGAACTGTTCCCTCTCTTTTCAGAAAGAATTTATGGGGTTGGTATAATTTCTCTTTTAAATCTTTAAGTATATATAGAAATACAATGAATTTTGTATACTAACCTTGTATCTATTGATCTTGCTAAATCATGTATTGGTTCTAATTTTTCTGGAAGGTATATGTAGTTGGAAATATATGTAATTTCCTTAATCATTTACATACATACTTCTTTCCTTGTAGAGCTTTTGTCTGGTTTTGATATCAAGCTAGCACTGTTTTACAGAATCAACTGTAAAGTGTTCCTTCATTGGTTTTCTGAAAGAATTTTCTGAAATACTTGCTGAAATTTACTAGAATCTAAATATTTGACAGAATTTACTAGCACATCTCTGCTTGGGCTTTTTTTTTATTGGAAGATTTTTTAAAAATTAACTAATTTAAACTTATGGGTTTGGTTCTTTAATTGCTGTTTGAGTAAATTTGGTAATGTGTGTCTTTCTGGGAATTTATTCATTCACTTCTTAGCTAAAGTTATTATATTCCTTTGACCCTTTTACATTCTATATAGTTGAGTTATATCCCCTCTCACATTGATTTTGTTTATTTGTCTTCTTTGTCAAACCAACTAAAGATCTTCCAGTTTTATTGACTTTGTTTTGTGTGTGGTACTGGTGACTGAGGCCAAGGCCTTTGCATTGAGCTACAACTCCATTTATTCATTCGGTCATTCATTCACTCACTCATTATTTTGAGTCAGTCTTGCTAAGTTGCCCAGGCAGGACTCAGACTTGTAATACTTCTGCCTCAGTCTCCCTGAGTGCTAGAATTATAGGCATTGTGTTAGTTATGTTTTTCTTGCTGTTGAGACAAAATACCTAAAACCTGGTTTGTCAGGTTTCACCAAGGCTGGAAAGAGGGTGTGTGTGTGTGTGTGTGTGTGTGTGTGTGTGTGTGTGTGTGATTGAACTCAGAATCTTGTTGGAAAGTTGTTGATGTTTTGTTTTTAAAGGGGAAAGAGTTTTTGTTTTTGTTTTAGCTCACAGTTTTTAGAGGTTTCAGTCCATAATCAACTGGCTCTAAGGCAGGGATGGCAAATAGGCATCACAGAGGAGAAACAACATGGTGCTCACGAGGTAGCAAAGGTAACAAGGGACTTTAACAGTGTCTTTCTGCTCCTTTTATCTTAACTTTGACTACACTGATTATGGTGGTACCAAACCAAATACTCACATGTAGTGATTTAGTAATCACACACCCTTAACGCCCTTAATCCCAGCATCACACACTCCAGATTCACCCACCTCAGAAAAAGCCCCACCTACAATTGCATGAGGCTCTGGGGGGACATCAAGACAAACTGTAACAGGCATGCACCAGTGCAACTGGCCATTACTGACAATTTTTCCAAGAACCAATTTCTGACTGTATTTATTTTCTCTGTAGTTTGTTTCATTAATTTCTACTTTATATTTTCTACTTTTCATATTTACATTTTCTACTTTATATTTTATGCTTGCTTTGGATTTTTTTTTTTTTTTTTTTTTTTTTTTTTTTTTTTTTTTTTTTTTTTTTTTTTTTTTTAACCAGAGATCAAACTTAGGATCTTGTGCTTGTGAGGCAGGCTCGGTACCACTGAGCTAAATCCCCAGCCCCCTTTTTCAGTTTCTTAAGGTGAGAAATTGTTATTGATTTGAGACCCTTTTTTTTTCTGTAGGCATTTAAAGTTCTTAATTCACCCTGAGCACACTTTAGCTGCATCCCATAAATCTTGATATTGTGATTTTTTTCTTTTTCATTTTGTTCAAAGTTACTCTAGTTTCCCTTGTAAATTTATTTTTTTAATCCATGGGTTATTTAGGAGAGCATCACCTGCCACCTAAATGGGGAAACCAACACTTCTGATGTTGATTTCTAACTTAATTCCAATGTGGCTGGAGAGCATACCTTATATAATTTAAATCCTTTTAGATTTATAAGACTTATTTTATAACTGTATGAAGAATATATATTCTGCTGTCATTGGATAGAATGTAATTTAGTCCAAGCTGGTTCATAGTGGTATTCAAGTCTTCTGTATCTTTTAATATTCTGTCTAGTTGTTCTGTAAGTATGACAGAATCGAGTATTGAGTTTCCATCTGTAATTGTGTTTGTTTCTCTTTTCACTTGTCAATTTTTGCTTCATGAACTTTAAGGCTCAGTTGTTGGGTATATATATATTTATAATTGCTCTCTTTTTGTAATGAATAGACCCTTTTATTATTATAAAATGTCCTTTTGGGTTTCTAGCAGTATTTCTTAAAGTTTATTTGTCTGAGTTTAAAATCAAACAGTGCTTATATGTGTCCTGGCTTTTACTTTCTGAATACCATCCACCTGCTTGTGCACTTGCATGCTCATTCATGGTCAGCCAGGGATGTGTGGATGCCTTGGGTCCTCTATGGTCTCCCCCACACGGATATGCGAAAACTTATCTAGGCTTCCTATTATTTGCCAGATCTCCTTCATAACCTGCTGGATGATCTCCGAGTCCCGTTTCTCCCAGCTAGAACTGAAACCTCAGGCTGTCCAAGCCACTGTTCTTTCTACCACACTTGCTACTGCTGCTAGCAGCTGTTGGGCATAGGGTTCCAGGTCAACTGAGCCCTCTCTAGCAGTGAAACTGCTGGTTTTAACAACTCCTATCCCTGTAGGAAGACAGACTTTCCCTGTTCTTTTCTGTTCTTAAACCTTGGTTGACCTCAAAAAATGTATGATCTGCCTATTAATTTGGAGCATGGTCCTGTGAGACCCGTTGATGACATATGATACAAGCAGAGCAGCTGTGCCAAAGAACCAGAAAAACTTACCAGTGCACTCCTTTTTCTTTGGTACTAGGGATTGAATTTGACCTTATGCTTTGGTATCAGAAGGCAGGTGGCAGAACCTCTGAGCTAAATTCCGGGCAGTGTACTCTCTTTATTGGGCTCACTTCTAAGGGCTATTTGCTTTCAACAGTTCCTCAGGCGATCATGAAATGATTCATTTAGAGTTCAATAAATTCTCAGATACAAACAGACTCTTCAGAAGTGAGGTTACCTTTGAAATGTTTTGATATGCAGAAATGTCTCATATTCAATGGGAGCACATATTTTCACAAAGTTTATACAGACATTTCCAAACCATGGAAACAACTGAACAACTACTTATCACTGTTATTCTTGGCTCTGTGCTGGTTTTATGTGTTCAGTGTCCATTTCACACTGCTAGCTAGTAAGTGCCTTTACTACATACTTCGTATGTCTTTCTGTCCTCCAAGTATTTACTGCCGAAGTGGACAGAGCAGTGGCTCCTTTAACGCCAGTTCATTGTCAAGGGTATTTGGCATTTCCAGTGATTTTTATGGAGTCAAGCAGGTCCACGGTGAGAACTTATTAGTAGTGTTTTAGTTTTATCAGTCCCTTGAAATGACCTGCAAAACCTCCTTTATCAGTGAGCCCAAATTCCACATTCAAAATACAGCTTCCAGCAACAACTGTGTGATCAGTGTAATCTTAAAGAATTCATGGAAGCTGCTAAGATGCCAGGAAAGGGCACGTGAGGAGAAACAGGAATACCTGCATTATTGACTTGCTGAGGGTCATATGTGGACTGCAGTCACAATTATAGACGAATTTTCTATGTCATTGCTGTATCATAAGATATCCTGGGTTTTCTGAATGATTTTCATTCCTGTCTTTTCTGACATGTGAGGGATCACTATTGCCTGAACCCAGCTAATGTGATTTGCTGGGGGCTGCTGCATTGTATTTTAAAGGTTACTGGAAAGCATGTATTCTTTTTTTAAAAATCATTTTCACTGAACTATTTTGATAATATGTCTAACAGATATTTCTTGTTTAATGAGCTATCTGCTTAATGACTGTTCAGACTTACAACCCATCATTTTTTTGTACAGTTCTGTATATCTTGTTTACAGGGCCTCAATATCTTTTTTTTTACACAATACTGTAAATTTTACTGATTGTACTATATAGGACAGTACTGTAGTTTTGTTCTGTTATACATACAGTACTGAATGTAAGAGTTATACAAATAAAATCAAGGTCAAGTTGGAGTCTCCTTTGATGATTTCTTTGTTCTGAATATTATAATGTATATACTACATATAATTCCTCACTGAATTCACCAATTCAGTGAATTATCTAACTGCAAGAACACAACTTGGTCCTTAAATGAGCAGTGTCTGTATACATTTCTGTTTTAAATTCTGGAATAGTATCAGCACACTATGGCCATGTGCAAATCCAGCTCATCACCTGTTTGTAAATATTGTAGAGTTTTACTATAACACAGCCAATCCCTTTATACACTGCTTACAGCTGCTTTCTCACTAGTGACAGAGATGAAGGTTTCAAAAGCCTGCAAAGCCTGAAGTATTTACAATCTAGCCCTTTACAGAAAAGTACACCCAATCGTATGGTAAAAACTAAATAAATTCTAGGGCTGCGGATATAGCTCAGTGGCGCTGCGCCTGGCTGGCAAGCACAGGTCCTGAGTTTGATGCCCAGTACCAGAAAATAAATAAACAAACAAATAAATAAATAAATAACAAAGAGATTCCACCAATATGAAAATGAGCTAGGCATGGTGGCACACACCTGTAATCTCAGTACTTGGGAGGCTGGGGCAGGAGGATCGCTGTGAGTTCAAGGCCAGCCTGGGTCACAAAGTGAGTTCAAGTTCAAGTACATAGCAAGACCCCATCTCAAAAAAAAAAAAAGTAGAAAAGAAAAAGCAGTGGTGCTGCCTGCCTCACAAGCATAAGGACCTGAGTTCTATCCGCGGTACCAAAAAAAGCAAAAAAAAAGAAAAGGATAATCAAAAAATAAATGACAGGCAATTTATGGACTATAAATATGTGCAACATCATGTTTGAGTGCTGTAAACATAATGTTGAGCAAAAGAAGCCAGACAGGAGGAATGAATATTTCTGATTCCATTTATATGAAGGGCAGACATAAGCAAAATTGAGGATAGAGGTTATCCTTTTTGGGATCTAATTCAGGTCCTTGAGCTTTTGAGGCAGGCAGTGGCACCACTGAGCTAAATCCCTGGGTTGATAGAGGTTATTGTTGGGGTTAGGAAGGGCATCTAGGAGCCTCTAGGGCACTGGCTGTATCTTGATCTAGTTTCTCTCCTCCCTCTCCTTTCCCCTTTCTTTCCCTCCCACTCCCCCACATGCTTCCACAAACTCTCTCTTATGACTTCAGCACTTTTCTGTTACGTAGATGCTCCCCTAACCAACTCCATTGCATCACATTTTTTTTTCTTAGACTGGTAAAAATGAATAAATTTGATAATTCATATTTGCCCAGAATGTAAGAAAATAGGAAAAAAAATATGAGAAAATGAAAAAATGGAAATGAAGTGTTTGTAAAGGGGGAAGGGAGGAGGGGTGAAGGGAGGGCAGGGACAAGGGGAAAAAATGAGAACCAAGACCTGTCATGTGAAGGTACAAGATCCCAATAATGAATGTAACTGTGCTGTATACCTAAAATGTACCAATAAACTCAATGAGGAAACAGAAAAAAAGAAAATAGGTGTTTTCATATATTCCAGGTGGAACTGCATGTAGAATAACTCCTTCAGAGACCAGCTAGGCAATAGCTTTCAGAATTACAAAAGCACAGGGCTAAGGGTGTGGTTCAGTGAGAGTGCTCTTGCCTAGCCTGTGCAAGGCTTTGGGTCCAATCCCCAGCACCAAACACATGCATGCACACAAGCACAGCTACACACACACACACACAGACAAACACAATTACAAAACACATATCTTTTGATCAGCAAAACTGATTCTCTTGGCTTTTTTTTTTTGGTACTGGGGACTGAACTCCGGTCATTGTGCTTACAAGGCAGGCAGCGGAACCACTGAGCTAAATCCTGGGCCCAAAACTGACTCTCTGAATTTATACTGGTACATGGAAATTTGTGTAAATTAAATATGAACTGGGCTAAAATGCAGCAGTTTTTTACTAAGAGTAATGGCCTTGAAGCCATTAAAGAACAAAGAAGAGTTTTACAAGATATATTAAGTGAAAACAAAGGCACTGAACTCTGTGCAATGACAAACTTTTTTTTTTTTTGGTACCGGGGATTGATGCAATGACAAACTTTATGTAAAAATAAAAATAATCAAAATGTACAAAGTTAGCAAAGGAATCAATTCAATTTGATCATACTTTTTAACTCACTGATGTTAATAACATTTATGGATAATGATTCATTTTTATACTCATTAAATAAACCTTACTTGATTATTAAAAATACATAAATAAAACCAACACTAAGCATATAAAACTAAAAGAGGAAAGAATTAAAAATAGCTATTTTTATTGTTGGCTGTAAATTTTTCAATAGTATAATTAGAATTTTCAAAAAAGTATTCCTTCACACCATTATATTAACTTTAAACTGAAAATATTTAAAAAGAAACCTAAGGATAGAAGCCCCAGGTTGATATACTCAGCACAGTAGTAGGACATTAACTAAATTAGACAGGGCAGGAAACTATATTCTTATATACTAGTGATACTCAAAAACACCAACACAAGGGCCGGGAATTTAGTTTAGTGATTCTACCACCTGCCTCACACCACAAGGACCTGAGTTTGATCCCTGCCTGAGTTTGATCCCTGGTACCAAACAAAACAAAACAAAACAACCCAAAACAAAAAACAGCACAATCCAAAAATAAAAAAATTTATAATTAATCTGGGCATGTTGGTATATGCCTGTAATCCTGGCACTTGGGAGGCTGAGGTAGGAGGACTGTCACAAGTTTGAGGCCTATCTGGCTACATAGTGAGTTCAAAACCCTGTCTAAAAAAAATTTTTTTATAATTAAATACATAAATTCAATTTTAACTGATCTATTTAATTTTTTTCTCATTGAATTTATTGGTACATTTTAGGTATACAGTACAGTTACATTCATCATTGGGATCTGTACCTTTACATGACAGGTCTTGTTTCTTATTTTTTCCCCTTGTCCCTTCCTCCCTTCCCTATTTACAAATACTTTATTTCCATTTTTTCATTTTCTCATGTTTTTTTTCTTTTCCCTTATTTCTTTTCCCCCACCCTTCTCACTTCCCCTACACCTTTAGCCCCTTTCTTCCTATTTCACATTGCCAATTATATCATTAGGATCTTATCTACCATTATAGTTTTTCACACCAGAGAAACTATTTGGTATTTATATATGTGTGACTTATTTATTTCACTTGAGTATATCTTCAATATGCATCCATTTTCCTATGAATGACTCTAATTTCTTATTCTTTATGGCGGAGTAGTACTCCGTTTTATAGAAAAACCACATCTTCTTTATCAAGTCTCCAACTGATGCTCAAATGGTTTTTAGCTATTACAAACTGTGCTGCTATAAACATAGGTGCACATGTATCACTGTGATATGATTCTTTTAATTCTTTTGGAAAGATACCTAGCAGAGGGATGGCTGGGTCAGATGGAACATCTAGTCCCAGCTTTGAGGTATCTCCATATTGATTCCCATAGTGGTTGCACCAGTCTGTACTCCCACAAACAATGGAAAAGGGTTCCTTTCTCCCCACAACCCCACCAACATTTGTTATTGGTTGATTTCTTGATAGCAGCCATTCTTTGTGGGGTGAGGTGGAATCTCAGTGTTGTTTTCATCTGCATCTCTCGAATGACCAGCAATGTGGAATATTTTTTCATATATTTACTTGCTGCTTTTACTTCATCTGAGAAATATCTGTTCATTTCATATGCCCATTTTTGAATTGGGTCTTTATATATGGGGGGGCTGATTTTGAGTTCTTTATATATTGTAGATAATAGTCCTTTGTCTGAGGAGCAGCTGGTAAAATTCTTTTCCCACATTGTAGGTTGTCTTTTAGTTCTGTTGATGGTTTCTTCTGCAATGCAGAAGCTTTTTAAAAAGATGAGATCCCAGTTGTTGATTCTTTCTGCTAGTTCCTGTGCTACTGAGGATTGGTTCATAAAATCTTTTCCTATGCCAATGTCTTCGAGAGTTCTGCCTAGCTTATCTTCCAGCAAATTTAGTGACTCTATCTTTAATCCACTTGGACTTTAGTGCACGGTGAAAGATAAGGGTCTAGTTTTAATCTTTGGCAGGTTGAAATGTAGTTTTTCCAACACCATTTATTAAAGAGGCTGTCTTTCCTCCAGTGAGGACGGTTTGCCAAAGATGAGGTAGCTGAGTACATCTGGAGTTATTTCTGTATCTTCCAATCTATTTCACTGATCCTCAGGTCTGTTTCTTTGTCAGTACCATGCTGTTTTTATCACAGTGGCTTTGTAGTACAGTTTCAGATTGGGAATTGTTATACTGGCTGCCATGCCTCTGTTGCCTAGGATGGCTTTTGCTATTCTAGGTCTCTTTTGGTTCCAAATGAATTTTTGGATTATTTTTTCTAGTTTTGTGAAATATACTGTTGTAATTTCAATTGACATTGCATTGAATCTGTATAGCAGTTTTGGCAGTATGGCCATTTTCACTATGTTGATTCATTCTTCCTACCAAGGAGCAGGGGATATCTTTCCATTTTATTATAACCTCTTTGATCTCTTTTTTCAGAGTGCTATAGTTTTCAGTGTAGAGGTCTTTGCTTCTTTCATTACATTGATTCCTAGATACTTCATTTTTTTGGATGCTATTGTGAAAGGAATTGTTTCCCTAATTTCTCTCTCAGTGAATCTGTTATTTCTGTACAAAAAGGCCATTGATTTTTGAGTGTTGACCTTGTATCCAGCTACACTGCTAAAAGTGGCAATTAAGTCTAGAAGACTTTTGGTGGAATTTTTTGGGTCTTCAATGTAGAGTATCATATCATCAGCAAATAATGACAGTTTAACTTCTTCCTTTCCTATCTTCATTGCTTTAATTTCTTTCTCTTGTCTAATTACTGTGGCTAATGTTTCCAGAACTCTATTGAATAGGAGTGGTGATAGTGGGCATCCTTGTCTTGTTCCTGATTTTAGCATGAAGGTTTTAACTTTTGGCCATTTAGTATGATGTTGGTTGTTCGTTTTTCGTAGATAGCCTTTATCAGGTTGAGATAAAGACCACCTACTCCAATTTTCTGCAGGGTTTTTATCATGAATGGGTGTTGAATTTTGTCAAATGCTTTTTCTGCATCTATTGAGATGATCATATGGTTTTTGTCCTTGACTCTGTTAATATAGTATATTACATTTATTGATTTGCGTATGTTGAACCATCCTTGCATCCCTGGAATAAATCCGACTTGGTCAGGATGTATGATCTTCTTGATGATCCTCTCTATTCTGTTTGCTAGTATCTTATTAAGGGTTTTTGCATCTATATTCATTAAGGAGATTGGCCTGTAGTTCTCTTTTTTAGTTGGGTCTTTCCCTGGTTTGGGAATCAAAGTAACACTTTTTTTGGTGGGGGGGTACTGGGTATCAAACTCAGGACCTGTGCTTGGGAGTCACTGAGCTAAATCCCCAGCCCCAATTTTTTTTTTTTTTTTTTTTTGAGACAGGGTCTTACTTTGTTGTCAGACTGGTCTTGAACTCATGAGCTCAAGTAGAGCCTCCTGCCTCAGCTTCCTGCTTGGCTTGTACTGTAGTTATATACCACCACAGTCAGTTCAATTTTTTTTTTCCTTTCATACCAGGGACTGAACTCAGGACCTTGCACTCATGAGGCGGGCACAGTGCTACTGAGCTAAATCCCCAGCCCTGCTCTGATTTTTTAAAATATCATGATAATTCCAGGTATGGCAGTGCATACCTATATTCCCAGCACCAGGGAGGCTGGGTCAGAGGCATTGCTGTAAGTTCAAGGCTAGTCTGGGCTAATGAACTAAATAGTGAGACCCTGTTTCAAAAAATAAACCAACAATTTGTAAATAGGGAAGGGAGGGTGAAGGGAGGAAGGGACAAGGGGAAAAAATGAGAACCAAGACCTGTTATGTAAAGGTACAAGATCCCAATGATGAATGTAACTATACTGTATACCTAAAATGTACTGATAAACTCAATGAGAGAAAAAATAAAAACTAACCAAAAAATGATGAAATTAAATCAAATATAGAAAAATGTTTAAAACAAAATAGGTTTGGTCATATCAAAACTTAATTAATACCTGACTTCATCTATTACAAAACAGTCCAGGTTGGTGGCTTAGCTCAATGGCAGACACTCACTTAGCACACACAAGGGCCTGGGTTAGATCCTCTGCCCCAGGTAGGGCAGAGGAAAGAAGCTATGAGGAAGCCAGTGGTTTCTACCTATAATCCTCAGCTACTCAGGAAGCGGAGGCAGGAGGATTACAAGTTCAAAGCCAGCCTGGGCAACAAGACCCTGTCTCAAAATAAAAACAAAAGAAAAACAAAGTAAAACAAAGCAAAAAAAAAAAAGAGCTAGGGATATAGCTCAGTGGTAGAGCTAGAACGCCCCTGGGCTCAGTCCTAAGAACTGGGGGTCGGGGGCGGGGAGCTATGAAAGGGCCAGGGATTTAGCTCAGTGGCACTATGCCTGCCTTACAAGTGCAGGATCCCGAGTTTGATCCCTGGTACCAGGAAAAAAAAAAGCTATGAAGAACATTATAATATTCCACTTTTCTTAAGAGGAAATCCTGACTACTGAAGAGATAATTGGATCTGAATATTTTTAGAAGTCCATTACACAATAAAAACTGGAAAGAAAGCAAGGAAATGGGAAACATTTATATGACATTTGTAAATTTAAAAAGAGATACTAATCACAATATACAGAAGTGATGGATATATAGTTGGCATACTAAATCTTCTTGATGAGGCATCAAATTAATAAATTAATTCCTTAGATAAAATTTAAATTATTTACCATGGCCTGCAAGTCCCTACATAATTTCTTGCTTACTGTGTGCTTTTCTATCCCTGGTTCGCCATCCTCCACCCACGCTGATCTTTTTTTCAGTTTTGAGAACACTGTATACACTTCCCTTAGAAATATGAACCTCTTTTGCATATGTTGCTGCTCTCTGTGTGGAAAGCTCTCTTTGTCACTCTTCATATGGTTAACTTTTCAATCTTTAAGTCTCAGATCTACCCTACCTGATAAGTTTACCTAAAGTGAACTCCCCTACAATGTTTTACTCCAGCATCCTATCATCTTCCCTAGAGCACTTACTACCTTTTGTATTTTACTAGCTTTTGTCAGTCTCCCTCACTAGACTATTAAACCATGTAAGTCTCACTCACCCTATCTCCCCAGGGCCAACTACAGTGACAACAAATGCACTCAATAAATGTTTCCTGAGTAAATGAATACTGAAAACCCAAATATCATATAATAAGGGAAAACTCCAAATGTGATATATTAACCCTAGATTAACCCCAGGAAATATTACACCACTATTCAGACAGACTGATATGGAGGTAGTAAACATCTACAAAATAATGTTAAGTGAAACAAGAAAACCACAAAATAGTATGCACATAGTAGTATTAAGTAAAAAAATAGAGTATAATACTCTTATGTAAACCAGATTTATAACTTGGCCAAATTAAGTATCGACTGAAAGAAGATAAAAGAAATTAAAAATACCTATTGTATCAAGGTGATAAAATTATGCATAAAACTTATCTCTTAAATTTACCTTTAAGGTTACTAGTCTTTTTAAATGTTCCATAATGGGAGATAACGAAAAAAGTAAGTAAAAATCACTCATCTCATCAGCTAAATAATAACAAATGGATAACATATGGAGCAAATATCTTCAGTCTTGCTTTGTTCATATATAAAGTCTGCCAAAAAAATGTATGCACACATCAGCAGTTTGCTGTACTAATAAATATCTGGAAACTAATGGCCACCACAATGAACATTTCTTGTAATTGTACAGGCTAAAAGTAACTTGTACCGATCTCACAACGTCGCAATAAATTTAGTACTAAAATATTTATATAAGCTTTTTAAACCTGACATATACACTTTTTGGCAGACTATATATGCAAAAACTATATATATAAAAACAAAATTAGAACTATACTATGTATACTACTTTTAATCTCTCTTTTTTCATTTCACAAGTGGTGCTCAGGATCACTAGTTATACCGAGCACAGCAGAGGAGATCCAGAGCTCAGATCCATCCTACCCACAGCTGTGTAAGTCTCGCAATAAGCATTTTTAAGGCTCGATGATTCTCTATAGAACAAAGCAAATAATGGCAGGAGGTGAGGATTGATGCATCTTTACAACTACAACAGAGTATAGTAAATTTAAAATATATAGAACCAGTGCAGGAAAATGAAGGAATGAAACATACAGACAGTTCTCACTCCCAAAACAGTCTCCCAAGAATGCCATCAGATGACAACATACAACTCACACCATATCCCCAGGAGAAGTCCGAACTGCCTTCTGTAGAGATCCCTGTGCCTGTATAACTTGGAAAAGCAGACCTTGAATTCCCAGTGTCAGCTGATGTAAAAGGTGATTCTTGGGTGACGTCAGATTCACTAAACACACAATTTGGGAAGATGAGAGAAAAAAGAAAAATTCTCATATTTTCTCAGATTTTTGCAGTATTAAATACTCAGCAAGGTGTACAAATACATCCAAAGAGGTAAAAATAAATGAAGAACTTGAAATTAAAGCAACTTAGAAAAGTCTTACCTAATTTCTATAGAACCAATGGCATTCACGCCAAATAATTCTAGTTATAGTTTACAATGAATATTTTAATATTCCACATATAACATAATATTGACAACTAAAGACATTTCAGATCTGGGTGTGATGGTACATGCCAGTAATCCCAGCACTTTGGGAGGCTGAGGCATGAGAATCACAAGTTTCAGCCCAGCCTGGGCAACTTAGCAAGCACCTGTCTCAAAATCAAAAGTCAAAAAAGAGCTGAGGATGTTGCTTAGTGTAAGACCCTGGATTCAAGTTTCGGGACTGGGGAGGAAAAAAAAAAGAGAGAGAGAGATTTCAGAAATGTTCATAGTAGTAAATGAACTTGTGTGGTACTTCTACAGTTTACCAAGGACTTTCACAGATACTAACCTCATTTTATTCTTAATATCACCTAGAGATATAGAGTTCTATTTAAAAAACAAAAAATCTGACATTTAGTTCCACGTTTTAAAACTAAATTTTATGATTTTATATTTTTTATAGTGACATAATGCTTCTCAGAACCCTCTTTAAAGTTATAGCCTCCTCAATGCTGTTTCTTACTTAATAACTTAATAACTGTAGGTATTATTTACTCAGCATTTATTATATGCCAAAAATTCTGTCAGGTATTACATACAAACTTTATCTCATTTATATTCACAAACTGCCTAAAAAATGTTACATTATAAAAGTAACTTCCCTGACGTTACTCAGCTAGTAAGTGTTGGTGCTGGAGTACTAGTCCTAGGACTCTTCCTGAGTCCATGTTCTTAACTGCTTCATAATACTACTTCTCAAAGGCTAGGAATTAAGGGTGATGTTGCTATCAGCTGTTTCAGAGTGAAAACTGAATGCTACTGAAAACTTATTTATTGACTGGTTGATTTTTTTAATTGATTTTTTCCCCATTACGTTTATTGATACATTTAAGTCAAACAATACATTTACAGTCCTCATTGGGATCTTGTACCTTTACATGACATATCTTGGTTCTTTTTTTTTTCCCTATTCCCCTGTCCTCCTGTCACCCTCTTCACCCTTCCCTATTTACAAAGACTTTGTTTCCATTTTTTCCTATTTTTTCTTTTCCCTTATTTCCTTTTCCCTACTCTTCCCACTTCCCCTCCTCCTTTAGCCATTTTCTTTCTTCCTATTTCATGCTATATTGATTTATTTTTTTTTTGGGGGGGGTACCGGGGATTGAACTCGGGTCCTTATACTTGCCAGGCAGGTGGCGGCACCACTGAGCTAAATCCCTAGCACTTGATTGATTTTTGACATGAGGTCTCACTATGTTGCTCAGGTTGGCTTTGAACTCCTGGGCTTAAGCAATCCTCTTGCCTCAGCCTCCCAAGATGATAAAAATTCTTGTTTTGTTTCATCAGCATAGGCTTGATACCAAAAAACAAAACCTTTTCCATTAGCAAATACAATAAGCAAGCAAGTACACTTTGAGTTATTACCTTTGGGAACTTGTGTCTTTTTCATGACTGTCACTGGCAGAGGAAGTTTCATCTAGTTGCTCTGGGAAAGGATGATGATTGAGAGTCTGTTTTGTTATTCCTTTCCTGTGAAAAATAAAATTATATTTCCTGTAAGGAGGAGATAAATACTTTTTTAGTAACTTGATCTAGAAGTTAGTCACTCAGGAACTGTGCTGTCCACTGGGATAGCCCTAGCCACTAGCAGTTACACTGTGATTCATTGGAACCGACTGTGTTTTAAGTATATAATACTTTGGGTTTCAAAGTCCTTGGACAACAAGAAGAATGTGCAATATCTCATTAATATGATTGTATTGATTACATATTAGGATATATGCTGGGTTAAACAAAATATAATCTTAAAACTAATGTCAATGCAAATTGAAAATACAGTAAGATATTACCACATTACTATTAGAACAGCTAAAATAAAAAATAGAGATAATACTAAATACAGGTGAAAATGTAGAGTAATTTGGATCTCATGAAGGGTTGGTGAAAAATGCCAAATATTATAGCCACTCTGGAATCATTTCACAATTTCTTATAAAAGAAAACATGCAAGGCCAGGGATTTAGCTCAGTGGTGCCACCGCCTGCTCCACAAACACAAGGTCCCGAGTTCGATCCCCAGTACCAAACCAAACCAAACCAAACCAAATATGCAGATACCAAAAGACTTAGCAGCTTCACTCTTGGGCATGTGAATCCAAAAAATAAAAATTTATGTTCACTGTATACATATTTTTAGAGCAGTTTTACTTATAGTTCAAAAAGAACTGGAAACAACTTGAGTTCTTCATTGTGTGGATAATTAATTATACTCTGGTAATAGGATATTACTCATCAATTTAAAAATGAACAATTGAGGGCTGGGGATTTAGCTCAGTGGCACCACACCTGCCTTGCAAAAACACAAGGTCCCAGGTTCGACCCCTGGTAGGGGGTGGGGAGAACTATTGATACATGCAGTTACCTAGATGGATCTCAGGGTGGTCATACTTACTGAAAAAATCCAAAGCCAATTGCAAAAGGTCATATACTATATATATATATAAAACATTCCATTTATATAACATTCACAAACAGCAAAACTATAGGGACAGAGAACAGATTAGTAGTTGCCAGAGGATAAGATAGAGTGGATATGACACTCGGGCTACACAGGGAAGTTTCTCAGTGGTGAAAAAATAAATGTCTATTCTAATTATAGTGCTAGCTACGTACAAATAAATGGAAGCAAATTGCATATAATTATTTGTACATACACACACATACACACACACACACACACACTAGAAGTAGATGTAAAACTGTTGAAAACTGAGTAAGATCTATAGTCTAGTGTAGACTAGTATTGTACCAATGTCAATTTCCTTGATTTGGAATTATATTACCTAAGATTAAGTTATCTAAGATGTTATCACTGCTGCTCTTGAATTTTATTTGTTTTTATCTTTGTTTTTTGAGACAGGGTCTCACTATGTAGTTGAGAATGACCTGGAACTCACTATGTAGACCAGGCTGGTCTTGAACTCACAGGATCCTCCTGCCTCAGCCTTCTGAGTGCTGGGATTACAGGCATACATTAGCATGCCTGGCTGCTCTGGAATTTTTATTTTCTTTTGATCATCTGCACTGGAATAAACTGGGGTCAACTATATTTTCCAGTCCCATTTATCTACATAGACTCTCCTTCCCAACAAAATTCAACTATCAAATAAGCCTAGGAGACATGATAGGATAAACAAAACTGCACAAATCCCAGGGCCTTTCATATGTAAATATATAAATCTCCAATATCTTTATTTCACAGGAAAGGAGACTTAAGTATGAGGGATTAAGTAATCTTCTTATGATTAGTAAGATCTGGGATTCAGATTCAAGTAGTTTGGCTCCTGAGCCTCTCAAAGGAACTGAACAGTTTCAGATTTTAGAGAATTGTACCATTTCTGTATATAAATATAGAGCTAAAGACCAGTCAGTGGAGTCTGCACTGTTACGCTTTTCTTGGAAGGGGCTCAATTTCATTCAGTGATCCTAGAACTATAAGTTTGTCTTTAAGAAAGTACAGGGGCCTGAAATACAGATTCTAGTTATAGCAAAGAGACTTAAGATTTTTTAACCTGTTCTGGAAATCTGATTATGAAGTAACAGTTAGATAACAAATACATATTATTAGGCATTGTGATTACAAACAAAATGTCCATAATTTTTAGAGATGCAAAGACACGCACACACATGTAGATGAAATAGTATATACAGTTTTGCGTTCCTGATGTCCAAGATAAACTAAAAAGTGACAAAGACGGTAAATGAAGGAAATATATTAAAACTTGGATAACTTGAATGTGAGGTGATGGGTGATTCTTAATATTATTCTCTATATATTTATGTTTGAAGTTTTTCATTTAAAAATGTTAAAGTACGTGTTGAAAATCACTTGTTCCAAACTCTTCACCACCTATAATTTGTAATTGATAGGAAGAAAATTACTGCTTCAAATAATTATAACATTTAAAATAAAAATTCCTGGGCCAGGGATTTGGCTCAGTGGTTCTGCCACCTGCCTTGCAAGCGCAAGGGCCTGAGTTTGATCCACAGTACCAAATAAATAAATAAAGTAAAAATTCCTTTAAATTGTCATTTATATGCATTTTATTTTCATTATCTTCATTATTCACTTTATCATGAATGATTCCAGCTAGAGAATCATCTTTTGGGAGAATTATCTTTAGGACATGTCAAATCAACAATTGAGAGCAAGTTGTATAACTACACAGGGTCTATAGTTCCTGTCTAATATATGGCTGTTAACATTCTTTCATACAAGATTGGGCGGGGGGTTGAGACAGGGTCTCACTATGTAGTTGAGACTGACCTGGAACTCACTATGTAGTCCAGGCTGGTCTTGATCTCACAGCGATCCTCCTGCCTCACCCTCCCGAGGCTGGGATTACAGGCATGCGCCACAATGCCCGGCTCCCATACAAGATTTAAAAAAAAACTCTTAGGGTGAGCCAGGTGTGATGGTGCACACCTGTAATCCAGCACTTAGGAGGCAGAGGCAGGAGGACTGCTGTAAATTTGAGGCTAGCCTGGGCTACATAGTGAGTTCAGGGCCAGCCTGAACTACAAAATGAGACTAAAACTACAAAAAGACTATAAAACTACAAAACTTACTTTGTATCACGGCCTATGACATCATGTTACATATGCTTTTACGTAAGAAAGTCTTATTCTTATGTTACAAAAATGAAGGCAAAGAGATTTGGTGATTGGCAAATTACATGCTTAGGAAAGAATCCAGCCAGAATGCAAGGTGACTTAAAATATGCTTGCTATTACCATGTATAGTTAATTAATAAGTGAATGGCGGGCCAGGGATTTAGCTCAGTGGTGCTGTGCCTATCTTGAAAGCACAAGGTCCCTGCTACTGAAAAAAAACAGTAAATGGCTACTAGAATTACTTAGCTCAATGAAAGAAAAAAAGATTTGGATTTTAAAGCCCATGCCCAAGTTCTGACTCTACTGGTTACATAATAATTTTTAAAAATATAAACTTAAAACATGTAACCTTTCTGATATAATTTGATCTTCTGAAAAACCGATGATAACCACACTCCTCTTATAAAGTTCTTACAAGAATCAAAAAGTGAGTCCTTTTGAAAGTGTAAAACAAGTAAATGTAAAATTGTCATTATAGTACTTGCTAAATTACAAACTTTAGAAAGGGTAAATAAAAGGCAACTCTTTAAGCCAGAAATACTTGTTTTCTAAAGGCACAGAAGCAAAACTGATATTTATAGGTTTTGATGCTTAATTGCAGAGTTGGGGAAGCAGTGTTATAGTTTTGACTAAAGCCTCAGAAGGCTGACACAGGTTGTACCTCTCAGATCCACTACCTCCTAGCTGTCTGACCACTGATACATTAAAATCTTGGATTGAATCCAAGGCTTTCACCCTGATCAACATACCCAGCCTCCCCCCGCCCCTTTTTTTCTTCTTGAGACAGAGCTTCAACAATTTGTTGAATTGTTCAAACTGGGATCGAACTTGTGATCCTCCTGCCTCAGTCTCCCCAGTAGCTGGGATTTCAGGCATGCGCCGTCATACCAGGCTGCATGCTACAGTCTTTAAATCTGGGGTTTTTTAATCTGCAGAGTATGCAAATTATTTCCGATCTGATTTCCTTGCCGACAGGATTTAATAAACTAAAAGCATGCAAAAGAGCTTTGCACGATGTCTGGCACTAGATTTATTCAACTTTATTGTAGCTCTCACCTATTAATAACTTTTCCAGTTGTCGATGACTATCGACAGTGGGGCCTGAAGCACTGCGGGAACTACAAATGCCTTAGAATATTCAGTCCCTAAATTCAGTTAGTACAACCCAAGGAGAGGCCAACCCTTAGTACTATATAGATAGTAAGGGTGACACGCCCTCAACTGGAAATGGAGGGACCGGGCAGTGTTTGCTTGGGAAAGAGGGAAAGAATTCCAAATAATTACTTTCTTTCCCCAGCTCTGAGAAAGGAAAGGTGCGAAATACCGCTCCAGGAGGGCCCCAGAGCGCCCGCGGCCCGCCTCAGCCTCCCCGGCCGTGCTGGGGCTGAGCAGCGCACTCACAGCTCCAAGCTCTGCGGCACGGCCTTCCGAGCGTATCTGGAGATCATCCTCCTCCTCCTCCTGAGCCGGGACGGGTACGCCAGGATGGGGGCCTCCGGGCCAGGCGTTCTCGCCGGCTTCGGCTCGGCCCCCTCCTGCCACCTACCGGCCCAGTCTCGCCCCGTCGCCTAGACTCCGGACAGCCACTGCCCCAGGGTTCCCACCCCGCCGGGCTTCCGACCTCCCAGTTTTCCCACGAGGACGGAAATGACGGAGGCACCGGATGTTCGCCAAATGGTTCCGCCGACGAGCGGCCAAGGACAACCAACAAGGTTCCGGAAGCCGGCAGGTTTCAAGATCTTATCGCAGGGCTTCGGCTGGTCTGGAGTTCCAAGGACCTATGGGAGCTAAGCTGGTTCGGATTTTGGCGGCTGACAGTAATTCCCGAGTAACAGTGAAACAGGCGACCGAGGAAAGGTGCCCCGGCAGAGACGCGCAGGAGAGGACCTAAAACTGTAAGAGGAACTGGCTTCATTTTGTCGGATGGGAGGAGGGAGCCTCGTTTGGGCAAATAGCACCAGACTCCGCCGGGCCCACCGCTGCTCGGTCTTGCTGAGCGTTCATTGTTCTCATTTGTACGGTGAGGAGTTAACCTGAGTGAGTCAAGTCCAGTTCTGACGCTGTAAATTCCGCGTAGTAAGGTGTGCTTGGCCACATAAGGTGTGTGAGTAGGATATTGTTTGTCCATCTGTTTTAAGCGGCAAGCTGATTTAGGTGAGATGTGTCTGGATGGAAGACGCGGGCTCCTTATTAGCCCATTAGAAAGCCAAGTACTAAGATTGATCATCCGAATCACGGCGTTAGGGTGTCCATTCAATGCGCTGCCAGCCTGTACCAAGCTTCACCTGGCAGCGGTCGTAGGCTAGTACTTGTTTCTCAGAAAACCCTTAGAAAATAAGGAGTTATCTACCGGCTCTTAGTTTACCAGAGGTATATCCCCTGAAACTTGAAAAAGGGACAAATTTAGGACAATTGTAAGATCAAGAACTGTGGGCAGATTATTTTGAGGTGAGATAATGAGACATGGATATTTTGTAGTTTTGAATTTAATGTTCGTAAAGGGAGAAGTTTAAGTTCTGTAGCGCAATAACAATTTTAAAGGAAGGAGGGATTTTAGAGATGGTAGAGTAACACTCCATTCCACAGTTAAAGAGAAATCGCCAGAAAGAGAAATTGCCCAGAATGATGCAACTAATTAGTGGCAGAACTGGGATGTTTGGTAGTAAACAGTGGATGTTGGTGTCGTGTTGCTCACGCTGTTACATATTTATTTATTTAAGAGACGGGGGTCTTCCTTTGTTGCTCAGGCTGGCCCTGAACTCCTGGTTTCAAGTGTTGCTTCTACCTCAGCCTCCCTAGTAGCTGGGACTACGCGTGTGCACATCATATCCGGCCACATTTAAAATTTTACTCTTATTTGGAAATGTGACACTGGATTTCCATTAACTGTATATCAAGGTTTCCTTTCAACAGAGAGTATAAAGAACAGAGTTGTAAGTATGAAATGTTATTAAATGAGAAATATTAAATATTATATGTTGATACATGATCGAGGCAAAAACCATTATGATGATAGTATGTGAATAACAGTTTTGGAAAATATCGTTAATGGAATCACCTAGAAGAGCTTAGGGCATGGGATATTATTTCTGCATTGTTCTTCATGGTTGATATTATCGAAACTTCACTTGTAGTTTTCAAAGAAAATGGAGGAAAATAGGATGCTCGCTACAGTGGAAGACACTGTGAAGTACCAACTGTTCCTGATACCAGATGAATCAAAGGACCCAGGAAAACACAGGGAAATTCTTGAGAAGTATATTGAGAGAATAATGACCCAGTTTGCACCTATGCTGGCTCCCTATATCTGGCAAAATCAGCCTTTTAATCTCAAGTATAAACCTGGCAAAGGTAAATAGTTCAAACTTCATTTGTTGCTGTGAAAAATGTTTATATCTTTAATCTTTTAGATGAATGGTGCTTGCCCACATTCAGTTAAGCCCCTAAACTTAACAAATGTTAAATTCATACTGATTAAAGTTATAGTAGTCATTACCATGGGAACTAGTTTATACTAAACATTAAATTCATGGTTACTGTTTTGAGCTTTACTTCCTATCCCATAGTGTACCTAAATACCTCTGCCAAACAGATGCAGATACGGCTTCCTTAATCACAGTTCCTCTTGCTGTTTTTCAATGCTTATCTTGATGATGTGTTTAGTAGGGTGCCTTGTTTCATGTAATTGTTTTGGTGAGGGTTTAAGAGTGGGTTTGCCTTGCCTATAAAGAGAAATAATTGGATTTTATGATAAGATTTTGCAACTCAGAAGCATTTTGAGCTTCCTTCACTGACTTGCTGTGTTTTGGTGTTTGAGATCTGACTCCTGGCAAAATGTGCCACTCTGTCCAAGCATTTCTTGCAGCTTTGTAACCGTGAATAGTGACCAAGCCTCAGTTTACACAGTGAATTATGGAGGTCTTCTTGTAGGTTTGGGAGCCTGGCATCTTGTGATACTATTAGTTTGGCAAACAATTGAATGCTTATGTGGTATCTTTGGCTAGCCATTGCTAAATGTATTTCCTGTTACTAATTTTTCTGAACCTACTCATTGGAATACTTGTGATATTTATTGGCAAGAACACTGTCACATTAGCATAGTACATATCTGTACTCTAAAAAATAATTTTTACCCTGTGTTTTGTCTGTTAAGTGTCATTGCCATTTCCCAGCTATCCAGGCTAGTTATTATTTCAAAATCATACTCATGTCCAGTAAGGCACTAAATCCTAATGAGATAATCTCAGAAGTAATGATCCCTTTTCTATATCGTTTGGCTTTGTTGTAGGCCCCTTTTATCTCTTAATTTAGAAAGCTACAGTAGCAGTGGTTCCACTGCCTGCCTAGCAAGCGCAAGGTCCCAAGTTCAATCCCTGGTACCAAAAAAAAAAAAAAAAGAAAAAAAAAAAAAAAAAAAAAAAAAAAAAAAAAAAAAAAGGAAAGAAAAAGAGAAAGAAAGAAAAGTACAATAGCTTCCCAACTTGCTCCTCTGGTTCTAGTCTCTTCAGTTCTTCACATTGTTACCTGTCACCTTTATTTTTTATTTATTTATTTATTTATTTATTTTGGTTTTTTGAGACAGGGTCTCACTATGTAGTTGAGACTGACCTAGAACTCACTATGTAGCCCAGGTTGGTCTCGAACTCACAGTGATCCTCCTGCCTCGGACTCCCGAGTGCTGGGATTACAGGTGTGCCCCACCATGCCTGGCCCTGTTACCTTTATAAAACACAAATTGGATCATGTTATTCTCTGCTTAACAACCTTCAGCATTTCCCCATGGCTTCAAGAGGCTTAAATTGAGGTCTGCCATATAAGGTAGATAAGAATAAGTACTCTAATTGTAGCTTCTCTAATTGAAGAAACTTGGGAGGTACTGTATTGTATAGGGAGAAGAGTTCAGTGAGCTGTTTTTCTCACCTTTTTTTTCTTTTTTGGTCCTGGCTGCTCTGAAGATTTTCCGCATTGTACTTGTTTAACCTTTTTGTTAATATTACATTGATTTTTGTATGTTGAACCATTCTTGCTTTATAAGAATAAATCTCACTTGGTCTTAACAATCCTTTTAATGTGCTGTCTAGTTTGTTTGCTAGTATTTGTTGAAGATTTCTGCATCAATATTTATCAGGGATATTGGAGTGTAGGTTTCTTTTGTGGGGGCGTTGAGACAGGGTCTCGCTGTGTAGTTGAGACTGACCTGGCGCTCACTATGTAGCCTAGGCTGGTTTCGAACTCACCGCGATCCTCCTGCCTCAGCCTCCCAAGTGCTGGGATTACAGGTGTGCGCCACCATGCCCAGATGGAGTGTAGGTTTCTTGACTTGTGTTTTCTTTGTCTGATTTAATATTAAGTTCATGCTGGCCTCAGAATGAGTCTGGAAATATGCCCTCCCCTTCATATTTCTGATAGACTTTGAGAAGGATTAGTATTAACTTCTTTAAATGTTTGGTGGAATTCTCCACTGAAGCCATCTATCCCTGGGCTTTTCTTTGTTAGGAAGTTTTTGATTGCTGGTTCTAGCCCCTTACTAATTATGCTTGTGTTCAGATTTTCTGTTTTTTATGATCTAGTCGAGACCAGGATTAGGCTGTGTATTTTTAGGAATTTATCCATGTCTTACAGTTTTCTCAATTCATTGATAGACAACTATTCATAGTATTCTCTTATGATTCTTTTTATTTCTGTGACTTGGGTTATAATGTCCCCTTTCATTTATTTTAGTCTTTTATTTATACTTAGTATAACTAATGACTTATCAATTTTGTTGATCTTTTTGTTTTGTTTTGTTGGTTTTTTTGAGGCAGGGTCTCACTATGTAGTTGAGACTGACCTGGAGCTCACTATGTAGCCCAGGCTGGTCTCGAACTCACAGGGATCCTCCTGCCTCAGCCTGCCGAGTGCTGGGATTACAGGTGTGCGCCACCATGCCTGGCTCAATTTTGTTGATCTTTTTAAAAACCGGTTTTTTATAGTTTTTCTATACTTTATTTCATTTATCTCTTCTGTGATCATTATTATTTCCTTTCTTTTGCTAGCTTTAGGCATAGTTATTTTCTGGTTCCTTGAGGTATAAGGTTAGATTGTTGATCTGAAATCTTTCAAAACTATATACTTAGCATTACTTCTATGAACCCCAGGGTTAGTATGTTGTGCTTTCATTTTCATTTGTTTCAAAATATTTTCTGGTTTCCCTTGTGGTTTCCTCTTTGACTTACCAGTTGTTTGAAAATGGGTTGTTAAAGGTGGGCATGGTAACACATGGCTGTAATCCCAGAACTCTGGAAGGCTGAAGCATGAAGATTTCAAGTTTGAGCTCAGTCTGAAAAACTTAGCAAGACTCCTTCTCAGAATAAAGTAATAAAAAAAGAACTGTGGATGTAGCTCAGTGTGAAGGCCCTGGGCCCGGTACTGGAAAAGCAACAAGAAGAACAACATAAAAAACTATGTTTAATTATGTTGTTTAATTTTCATGCATTCGTAGATAGTGTACTTGTTTAAAATTTCCTGCACCGGGAAGCCCAGCTACCTGACATTTCCAGAGCGCTCTGTTTCAGCTCTGCGCCTTTCCACGTGTGGCTCCCTCTTTCTGGACCAGTCCAGCTCAGGCCACGCTTCTGGACACTCTTCCTCCAGATGATTGTGTCTCACATGGCCTTTCATGCATGCCACTGTTCTAGGTTCACATCTTGTCTGGAAATAGTTTGGTTGTTTCTTACTATAGAGCCTGAACTCCTCAGGAACGGGCTTCTTGTTTCTCATTCAGAATTGCAACCCCAGCTCCTAGAATGGTCTCTGGAACATAGTCAGCAAACATTTGTTTAATGGAATGATTACATGTATTTTTATTTGCAGTGACAAATTTATCTGATTATATGGTGGTTTTTCTCTTGTTTTTAGGAGGTGTTCCTGCTTGTATGTATGGCATGACAAAGTTTGGGGACAATATTGAGGATGAATGGTTTATTGTTTATTTAATAAAACAGATTACAAAGGAATTTCCAGAGTTAATAGCCAGGTAATATAATTATTTATTCTAAAATAATTCTGTTTTTTAAAACTAAGTGACTACATTTTTACCCCCTTAGTAATTTTTCTTTTGTGGCCTGGTGGAAATTGTTGAAATTTGGGATTTAAAAGTGACCATATTTTATTATTCTCTTGTGACATCTTTTCCTTGGGAAAGAAGGTGTTGGAGATTTTAATTTCTAAAATATTTAAATAAAATTTACATTTGTTAGGTTTTATTTTTAAAACTCTAATTATGAAAGAATAAATGTGGTAAACAAAATTCAAAAAAGTTTGTACTATGGTTTGCTTTTTTTTTTTAATAATTGAGTTTATTGGTACATTTTAGGGATACAGTACAGTTACATTCATTGTTGGGATCTTGTACCTTTACATGACAGGTCTTGGTTCTCATTTTTTTCCCTTGTCCCTTCCCTCCCTTCACCCCTCCTCCCTTCCCCTTTACAAACACTTCATTTCCATTTCTTCATTTTCTCATATTTTTTTCTTTTCCCTTATTGCCTTTCCCCTACCCTTCCCACTTTCCATACACCTTTAGCCCCTTTCTTCCTATTTCACATTGTCCATTATATCATTAGGATCTTATGTGTAATTTAGTCTTTACACGAATAAATAGCAAAATAGAAGAAAAATAAAGTGGAAGTTGGGTGA
Organism: Fukomys damarensis; assembly: GCF_012274545.1. Classification (NCBI taxonomy): domain Eukaryota; kingdom Metazoa; phylum Chordata; class Mammalia; order Rodentia; family Bathyergidae; genus Fukomys; species Fukomys damarensis. The sequence continues at coordinate 17,951,742 of NW_022900932.1, forward strand.
AGTTCAAAACATTTCCCAAATTATCTACTCCATTGTTTCAAAAATATTTTAATATATATGGTAATTTCTTTCATTTATACTACTATTCTCTCAGTTCATTGAAAAGAAAGTCTTGTGCTATTATATGTTTTATTGGTATGAGACAATCTTTTATTTTTTCTATCTTGTATTCTGAGTAACTACTTTGAAGATAATGATACACAGTGTACTAGCTGTTGTTCTCATTACGTTGTCGAAATGTTGTTATTCAATAAAAAAATTATAAAAGAAACAAAAAAAGCTTTAAATATTTACAGGAAGGTTCATAATTTAACAAAACTCGGAATACTGTGAGACTATAAATTATCTAATACTTAGTATTGTATATTTGCATCAAAAACATTGATATAATTGACAATGTGAAATAGGAAGAAAAGGGCTAAAGGTGTAGGAGAAGTGGGAAGGATGGGGAAAGGAAATAAGGGACAAGAAAAAATAGGAGAAAACGAAGGAATGGAAACAAACTTTTTGTAAATAGGGGAGGGTGGAGGGGGTTGAGGGGGCAGGCATATGGGGAAAAAATGAGAACCAAGACCTGTCATGTAAGGGTACAAGATCCCAATAATGAATGTAACTGTACTGCATACCTAAAATGTACCAATAAACTCAATGAGATAACAAAACAAAAAAACAACAAAAAAAGGTAGATAATTTTTTGTACTTATCTAGTTATGCCAGCAGAGGGCGTTTCACGCATTTTTTTTTTTACTAGTTTTTCTAGACAGCCCCTGCCAAAGCTAATCTTTTTCTACTTTCCCAGAACAAAAGAGAAGAGAAAAAAAAATTGAAAACTTTTTATTATTGAAATTTTAAACATACATGAAAGTAGAGAAAATGAATCCACATGTACCTATCATCCAGCTTTATAATTATCAATTTATGGTCACTATTATTTTATGAATATACTTTATTCCTCTGTCACAAAGCAGAGCTCCAAAATTATGCCATTTAATCCCTAAATAATACAGGATATAAATGTAAGAGATAAGAATTCTTTTTAAACTTTTATTTTAAGAAGGTTTTTCTGTATTGCCTACTCATGTTTTGAACTCTTGGCCTTAAGCGATCCTCTCACCTCCTGAGTAGCTAGGATTACAGGCATCTGCCACTGTACCCAGTTTATTTCTACTTTTTGGACATTATTTAAAATTTTTTTTTAATTGACCAATAAAAAAGTGTATATTTATCTGGTACCACCTGTTTTGAAATATGTGTACATTGTGAAGTGGCTGAATTGAGCTAATTAATGTATGCATTACTTCATATACTATATTTATTGTTTTTTTGTGGTGAGAACACTTAAAATCTATGGTAATAATTTTTAAGACAATAATACATTATCGTTGTACAGGAACAGTAAGGAACTTTATTTTTGAAGCAAAACATTTATTGGTACGTTTTAGATATAAGTAATGATAACACTCATCATAGGGAATTTGTACCTATATGTGATGTATCTTGAGTCTTCTCCCCTTTGATTCCTCTTCCCCTCCTTATTTACAAAAGCTTTGTTTCCACTTTTTCCTTCTCTTTTGGTTTTTTTGAGACAGGGTCTCACTTTATAGTTCAGGCTGGCCCTGAACTCATTATGTAGCTCAGGCTGGCCTTGAACTTGTGGCATTCAGCCTGCTTCTGCTTCCTGAGTGCTGGGATTACAGGCATGAGCCACCACACCCAGCTTATTCTCCTTTTTTTCTTGTCCCTTCTTTCCTCCCCTTCTCTCTTCCTCTTCTCATTTGAACATTTTCTTCCTGTTTCCCAGTATCTATTATACCTTTAGTTCTTATTTCCACTGTCAGTTTCTCACACCAAAGAAACAATGTGGTATTAAAACATGCATGTCCAATTTATTTCACTTAAGAGCATGGTTTCAAGTTGCATCCATTTAGCTAGAAATGTCTCAAGCTTATCCTTCTTTATGGCAGAGTAGTACTCCATTGCATTTTTTTAAAACCCCACATCTTATTTATGCATTCATCAGTTGATGGGTGTTTGTGCTGTTTCCAAGATTTAGCTATTACAAACTTTGCTGCTATAAAAATGGGTGGTGTGCATATGTCACTATGGTATGATACTTTTAATTCTTTCAGGAAGATATCAAGAAGGGGACTAGCTGGGTCAAATGGAACCTCTATATTTAGTTCTTTGAGAAATCTCCATGCTGATTTCTACAGTGGTTGCACCAGTCTACACTCCCATCAACAGTGGAAAAGGTTTCCTTTTCCCCATAGCCCTGCCATCATTTATTATTGGCTGATTTATTGATATTAGCCATTCTTTCTGGAGGGAGATGGAATCTCAGCATTGTTTTAAATGCATTTCTTGAATGACCCGTGATGTTGAACATATTTTCATATATTTGCCATCTCTTCTACTTCATCTGAGAAGTATCTGTTCATTTCAGATGCTCATTTTTGGATTGGATCTTTAAATTTTAAACACTATTGCCATACCTAAAAATAAGAAGCAATAATATTTTAAATGATAGATTTTTAGTGTACAAAATTAAAATACTAGTTTCTATCTTTTTTTGGTGGGGTGGTTGAGACAGGGTCTCACTATGTAGTTGAGACTGACCTGGAACTCACTATGTAGCTCAGGCTGGTCTCGAACTCACAGAGATCCTTCTGCCTCAGTCTCCTGAATGCTGGGATTACAGGCGTGCGCCACCATGCCTGGCCTACTAGTGTATATCTTTACAGAGATAATAAGGAGGGGGATACCTTTTTGTGTGCAGATCCTGGATATTCATAAAACAATGGCTCATACTTCCACAATAGGTCAGTGAAGCTTTTTAAATCCTGGGCAGGATGGCAGGGGATGTAGCTCAGTGCTAGAGCGCTTGCCTGGTGTGCATGAGAGCTTGGGGTCCATGCCCAGCACTACAAAACAAATGAAATTTGCATGCTAAGTCCTAGGTATCTAAGGCCTTATTGCTTTTTTAAACCATTCAAAAATAAATAGTTCCTCTGTATCCTTGCCACATTAATCTTCCTAAAGTAAAGCTCTAACCATTTTAAAACATTGCTCTAAAACCTTTAATTTTTTCCTTTTATGTGTAGGAGATTAAGTTCATTCTCATTGATTCTCAAAGCTCTTCAAAAAGTTATAGAACTCTGCTTTTCTAGTCTTGTTCTTTACTATTTGTCATTCTACAAATAGCCACCTTAAGTTATGCCACCTATGTGATTTTGCTTATGCTGTTCCCTCCCAAGAACACTTTCCTTTCTCCCTATATCTCTACCCATTAAAAATGGGGGGGGGACTACAGCAGCATATTAAATATGCATCTTTTATGTAAAAAAATATATATATATACTCCTCATTAGGCCATACATAAGCAAACTCTCGAAGAATATAACTCTAGAAGGATATACAGGAAGCAGTAAGGAGGGTAGGAATTGTGCAAATGGGCAAAAATAGGAGGGAGACTTTTTCATTCTGTAATTTTTAAAATATGTTTTTAAAAATTAACTATATGTGCTGGGCATGGCGGTACACACCTGTGACCTCAGAAATTGAGAGGCTGAGGCAGAAGGGGTGCTATGAGTTTGAGGCCAGCCCCAGCTACATAGTTCAAGACTGTCACACGCACACACACTCCCCAAAAACCAAGATAAATTAATTATGTTTGCTATCTATTCAGAACTTTAAATAAAAAAATGAGTGATGCAAGTGAGGTTCCCCTCCAGTAAAATCTTTCAAGGCCCAAATGAGACTTCCCACATGAAGACTTTACTGATCTCAGCTATATATGATTTTATTTTCTTCTGAAAGCCAGTAGGACTTTGCATCTTTTTATATTTTTGTCTAATATTATTTATATACTTTTTTGCTTTCCTCATCATCTCCAGCTACACCTTACAATCTGTATATTACCCTTTAAAGCTCAGTGTTATCTTAAATATTTTACTTTCTTGTATTAATCTGCAAGTAGTACATATTTAGATATCAACTAAGATGCAGATACATCAAAGCTACTAAGCTGCTAATATAACTATGACATAAAGCTGTCTTAATAACTAGCACATATGTGCTTTTTGGATGCAAAATTATGTCTCTTCTTTCATTAGGATTGAAGACAATGATGGTGAATTCTTATTAATAGAAGCTGCCGACTTTCTCCCTAAATGGTTAGATCCTGATAATAGTGCCAATCGGGTAAGTGTATCCAAAAGAAATTTGACAGGGATGAAATCATGCTGCATTATTTTCATACATACCTAGAGTTTGCCAGTGCCTGTTATGAAAATTAAAATGTGCCATTTTCCAGGTGTTTTTCCACCATGGAGAGTTGTGCATTATTCCTCAACCAACAAATTCTGAAACAGTGTCCTGGTTACCCACCGCTCCCCCAACAATCCCACAAGCATTGAATATAATCTCAGCACACCCAGAAAAGATTTTGGCCTCAGAATCCATACGAGCTGCTGTTAATAGGCGCATCAGGGGGTAAGAAAAATAACACTAATATTGATAATTTCAAAGCCTTTTGAGTTGGTGCAATGCAGATCTCAATGAATATGGAGTGCCTTTCAACTACATGAATGCTCAATTTTATTTTATATGTATCCCTCTTGCTGAAGTTGACTAACAAGTTAAATTTTGGGATTTTAAAATGAAAAAGCCCAGGCTTTGTTTTGTTTTGTTTTGTTTTCAAATGGGGTCTTTGCTGTGTGGCCCAGGCTGGCATTGAACTGTGCTAAAGCAACCTTCTTGCCTCAGCCTGCCGTGTATCTGGGATTACAGTCACCTTGCAATTCAAAAGTGTTACGATCTGGTCCTACTATTTCGCATTTGTTTATCATAGGGGTTGTGGCTATTATTAACATCATGGATAAAGATTTGAGGCCTCATGGGCCAGCATGGTGGCACACTCCTGTAATCCCAGCACTCAGGAGGCAGAGGCAGGAGGATTGCCATGAATTTGAGGTCACCCTGGGCTACAAAGTGAGTTCAAGGCCAGGCTGAACACAAAGCAAAACCTTGTCTCAAAAATAAATTTTTGGGGCCAGGGATTTAGCTCAGCAGTTCCACCGCCTGCCTTGCAAGCGCAAGGACCTGAGTTTGATCCCCGGTACCCCCCAAAAAACCAAAAAACAAACAAAAAATAAATTTTTGGGGCCAGGGATTTAGCTCAGTGGTGCTGCCGCCTGCCTTGCAAGCACAAGGTCCCAAGTTTGATCCCTGGTACCAAAAAAAACCTTTTTTTTTTGAGGCCTTTAAAAAATGAAAACATAGGGAAGTGTCATTATTTTTTTCTTTGATTCTGGGGCAATATGTCGGATTTTTGACCTATGTGAACCACTTTAGGATTTATTCAGAAAAAAAAGGTTAAGGCTTAATAACATTTTAGATCAACCCATTTAAATTTGAGTACCTATTAGATGTTTAACATCCAGGTCTTAATGATATTCATGCTCTTTCAGCTCTGTTTCAGAATGCTTAATATTAACATTTTTAAAAGAATAAACTCTGACTTTATCTTTATTCCAGAGTATAGTAGGTTTTGTTTTATTGAACTGTCATAATCCCCTTTATTTGTTTTCCATTTCTTCCCACTTTTTTCCCCTCCATGGTACTATGATCTTAAAGTAACATGTATAGTATCTTTTTATCACCTCTCATGTCACTTGCTACTCACTCTTGATAAACCAAGACACAATAAAATGATAAAAGGGAGTGAGTGGTATAGGAATTGTAGATATTTCCATATACAATAAAAATAGTTAATGCTTCCTGTTACAGGTACCCAGAAAAAATTCAGGCCTCCCTGCACCGAGCACACTGCTTCCTCCCAGCTGGCATTGCAGTGGTGCTGAAGCAGAGGCCCAGACTGGTGGCTGCTGCTGTCCAGGCTTTTTACCTGCGGGACCCCATTGACCTACGAGCCTGTCGTGCCTTCAAGACATTCTTGCCAGAAACACGAATAATGACATCAGTAAGATACTGCTCTTGATCATTTAGTTTGTCTCACTGGAAAGAGGATTAAAATATTATTTTTCTCTAGAAAAAATTGAAAATATTTTGTTTCCTCAATGCAAGTTAGTGCACATTTTAAGCCTTTCTTTTTTCCTACCCGTTGGAGGGAGTTTGCAAGAGACCTGACTCCTCAATTTATAGCTCAGTGTTTCCAAACTATGTTTGACCATATTTTCTTTATTTTTGTAACTATTTCCTTAGCAGTGAAACATTTCATCTTTTCCAGAGAATTAGGAATTATTCTTGGCCTGGGTATTTAACTCAGTGGCACTGTGCCTGCCTTGCAAGCACAAGGTCCTGAGTTCGATCCCTGGTACCAAAAACAAACAAACAAACAAAATAATAATAATAATAATTCTTGGGGCTGGGGATTTAGCTCAGTGGCACTGTACCTGCCTGGCAAGTGCAAGGTCCTGAGTTTGATCCCTGGTACTGAAAAAAGAAAGAATTATTCTTTATCTCCTAATCCTCAGACTGTAATATACTATACTTAGTGATAAAATTCCACTAGTGATAACTGTAAGGCAGTAGGGTAAATTTTATATTATGTGAGTTTTAGCCCAATAAAGCTATTCCTATAAGCAAGTAAGTAGTGAATAGGTTGGATCTTCTTTTGCATTTCACTTATGAATATGTGAATGTGAAGTTCATCAGTGGACTTAATGTTCGTTTTAGCTATGAAATAATATTCAGATTTTCAATTTCAAGGGAAGACTCACATATTTTGTGTCCCATTGTCCAGGTCACTTTCACTAAATGTCTGTACGCCCAGTTGGTGCAACAGAGGTTTGTACCAGACCGGCGGAGTGGATACAGGCTGCCACCTCCATCTCATCCCCAGTATCGAGCTCACGAATTGGGCATGAAGTTGGTAATGTTGAACCAGGACAACATTTTTGTTCCTTTGTATGAAAGTGCTCTTAACAGAATGACACAGTGTAGAAAATCTAGAAATATGCTTTATTTGTATGAGAATGTAGTAAAATGTAGTATTTCAAATTAGAAGGAAAAAATGGATTGTACCATAAATGGTGATAAAGGACTGGGAAGCCATCTGAAAAATTAAAATTGGTTGCCTCACACGTATACCAGAATTTCCAGTTGGATCACATATGTAAATATAAAAATTGAAACCTTAAAATTCAGAAGAAAATACAGGAGAACTATAATATAAACAGGAAAGGCCTTTTTGTTTTGCTTTATTTTGTTTTGGAAAGGCCTTTTTAAAGCATGACTTGAAACCAGAGGTGATAAAAGAAAATATTGATACATTTGATTTTGTAAAAATTTCTAGTTGGGCATGGTGGTACATGCCTGTATTTCTAGGTACCCAGGAGGCTGAGGCAGGAGGACTGCTTGAGCCTAGGAGTTTGAGACCAGCCTAGACAGCCTAGCAAAACTCCATCTCAAATTAGGGGGAAAAGTACCTCTTTAATGTCAAAAGACAGCAAGTCTGGAGAAAGTAATATATTTGCAGTATAAGTGAAAAAAGGCTGATTTCTCTCTATATAAAGTATTCCTTTAGGTCAATATGAACAAGATAATGCTAGCTAGTTAATTAAAAACTGTTCATCTATTTAACCATGTAGTCCACAGTAAAGGAAGTATATAGTACTTTTAAATATTAAAATGTTCACCCTTGTTCATTATAAACAAATGCAATTTAAAGCTACAAAATAGTGTTTTTTACCATTACATTGGCAAATTTCAGAAATTTGAACATTGTTGATAGAAATATAAATTGATTCAACCTCGGGAGAAAAATTGGCACTATCCATCAACGTTTAAATTGTACAAAGGCTGGGGATTTAGCTCCGTGGTTCCACTGCCTGCCTTGCAAGTGCAAGAACCCGAGTTCGATCCCAGGTACCAAAAAAACAAACAAAACATTCCTTTGAGCCAGGGATTTAGCTCAGTGGTCCTGCCACCTGCCTTGCAAGCACAAGGACCTAAGTTCAATCCTTGGAACCAAAAAAAAAAAAACCACAAAAACAAATTGCATAAACCTTTTTGCACAAGAATTTTACTTCTAGAAATTTTATTTTCAAGGTATACAAAGATATATACACAAGCATACTCACCACAGCCTTGTTTGTAATTGCAAAAGATTAGAAACTATGTCAGTGTTTGTTAAATTATGGCCTGTCCATCATATGAGATAAATTTATATGTGTTTATGTGCAGTGATCTTCAGGTATAAAAAGTTGAAAAATAGTGTGTATACTACTGTCACGTGACACAAGGGTTAGGCTAGGAAGATGCACATACATAGATATCTGAGTATATTTATATTCTAAAGGAGACAAAATAAGTTGGTAACAGTCTCTAGAGTGGCCAAGAAAGCTTCCTGTTGAATTATTTTGCTGTATATATCTGTTATATTTTTAAATTAAAGGATCTTATAATGAAATAATTCTCTCACTTTCCTATGTCTGAAACCATGCTCAATATATTTATAATTTCTTTTAGAGAAAAAAGCTTAATAATCAAATATATTTTTTAATTTCTGGTTTATACTCAGTTCGAAAAATATCTTTTTTTCTGAAGTGGAACATTGTCATAGTATAATAGGGAATTTGTACCTGTACCTGATATATCTTACTGCTGCTTTTTTTCTAATCTCCCCTTCCACTCCCTCCCCCTCATTTACAAAAGTTTTGTTTCCATTTTTTCCTTCTGTTTTCCTTTTTTCCTTGTCCCTTGTTTTCTTTGGCCCTTCCCACTCCCTTGTTCCCTTTCTCATTTTAATATTTTCTTCCCATTTCCCAATACCTATTATATATTTTAGTATTTATTTCCACCTTCAGTTTCTCACACCAGAGAAACAATGCAATATTTAAATGTGTAAAAATCTTTTTAAAGAGAACAGGAATTTTAAAAAATATTGTTTTCTTTTCCTTTGTGGTTTTAGTAGTGGTTGAGAAGTTTGGAAATAAATTTCATATTTTTTATAAAATTCAAAAAGGACTTTCAATGTCTACATACGCGTGTGTCCAGTCACATGGACTTAAGTTCTTGAGCATGGCTAAGAAAGTAACTTAATAGATGATATGGAAAAAAAGAAATAAAGTAACAAAAATTCCATCTATCTCATTTAGGCTCATGGATTTGAGATCTTATGTTCCAAATGTAGCCCACATTTTTCAAACTCCAAGAAGTCCCTTGTGACTACCTCACCACTCTGGGCTAGCTTCCTTGAAAGTCTGAAAAAGAATGACTACTTTAAGGTAGGACTTGCATTGTGTTTTTGAAAATGTAAAATCTGAGAAAAGTCAAGTCAGTGACCTAACATCCTATGGTCCATATTTAAATGTGTGACATAATTATAGAAGCTCAAGTTAAAGGGCACCTATTTCATAGGTACTCAAGGTCTTTGAAAGAGTTATGAAGGGTTGTACATGAACTGTCTAGTATTTGAGAAATCAAATATTATTTGTATTAAATGATTATATTTAGATTAGATTTATAACTTATAAAATTAGTAAAACAAATATGAAGATATCAGACAGGAAAATCAACAAAATTATACATAAAAATTACAAAAAGATAATTTAAGATTTCTCTTAAAATATTCAACCTCTGCCGGGCATGGTGGCACACGCCTGTAATCCCAGTGCTCGGGAGGCTGAGGCAGGAGGATCGCTGTGAGTTCAAGACCAGCCTGGGCTACATAAGTGAGTTCCAGGTCAGTATCAACTACATAGTGAGACCCTGTCTCAAAAAAACAACAACAAAAAAACCAAACAAAATATTCAACCTCACCAGTAGTGAAAATAAGCATGAATACTATTTTTCATGTGTATAAAAAGATATGAATCATAGTGCTGATTGGTAAAATTAGTACTTCTATGGTAGAACCCTAATTGAAAGTAATTTGATAATATGTTTCAAAAGCTATAGAAAGTTCAAACTCAGAACCTTCACTTGACTAATCTTTTGTAAGGAAAGATCCAAGAAATAGGAAAATCCACAAGAGTGTGATAATTATAAAGATTGTGTAGCAATATGAAACTCTATGGTATACCATCACACATACTATATATGTATGTACGTGTGTGTGTGTGTGTGTGTGTGTGTGTGTGTGTGTGTGTTTCTGGGAATTGAATCCAGGCCCTCATGCATGCTAGGTAGGCACAAATGAGCTATATACTATCTTCTCCTGTTACTTACAGTGCATTTTTTAAAAATGTAAAATATTAGATATGAATAACACTGTAAATATGGATGTAGAAAATAAAAATGATACAGTTGGATTAGGCTACTTTGGGGTCTGTTTGGCAAACTTTCTGTACCTTGTTTTATAAATCAATCACTAGTTCATTAATTACATCTTAGTAAGTAATTAAATAATAGAAATTGGTAGAAAGCCTTACAAACTGAGAAGATGCCTTTATTGAAAAAGATTAAGAACTAGTACATCTAGCCTACTCCTCTCATTTGAAGAAAAACTAAATCCCAAATAGGTGCATTAATGACAAAACAGGGCCTAGGACTAGGCCTTGCCATTCGTACAGTGTTTCCATGAAAGTTACTGGTAAGTAGGTTATTGACAGGTGAACATTACTCTGCAAGTATGTTCTAACAGTCTCTTACTATTTTTTAAGGGACTAATAGAAGACTCCACTCAATACCAGGAAAGACTAGAAATGGCAAAGAACTACTTCCAACTCTCAGTAGACGGGCCAGAAAGGTGAGTTATAGTTAGGGCATCTATCACAAAGTAAAACAGACTGATGATTGGGTAGTTCTCTTTAAATAATGAAGTTTGTTGTTGTTAATAATCATTCATTATAGTAAATACAGAAAAATTTGAGATGAGAAAATGTATATGAGTTGACCACTACTACCATTTTGATTTATTGGCTTCCAAGGATTTTTTAACCACTTTTTCGTCTTACAGTTGTAGACATTTTGTCTTCTTTTATACAATTTTTACTCACTATAATCTAATGTTTCTCTTTGGCATTACAAAGTCTTTATGAACATAATTTCATTTTTTTCTGGGTTTTTTTTTCTGTTTTTTTGAAGACGGGGTCTTACTCTGTAGTTGAGACTGACCTGGAACTCACTACATAGCCCAAGCTGGTCTCGAACTTACAGCGATCCTCCTGCCTCAGCCTCCCGAGTGCTGGGATTACAGGCTTGTGCCACCATGCCCAGCTTTTTTTCTTTTTTGAGACAGGGTCTTGCTGTTTAGGTCAGGCTGGCCTGTAACTCCCTATGTAGCCCCAGGCTGGGCTCGAACTTGCAGTGATCGTCCTGCTTTAGCCTTCCAAATGCTGGGATTATAAGTGTACCCCACCACACTCGGATGTTTACTTCTTAAATTATGTCAACACCCAAATCTGTTTCTCAACTTCTACTGACTCTTCTCTGATTCAACCACTAAAGCCAGGAAAATCTGCTTAAAATAAATCTCTAATCGTGCTATTCCCTTTTCTCCTAAAAATTACTACAAATTGTCATAGTGAAAAATGACAAGCACCTGAAAGTATCCATCAATAATGGATATTTGAATATAGTAGATTTTTCAGATTTGTTTACATTAACAGATTAAAATTATGTATACTTACTGTGTATAATATGTTTTGAAGTATATTTGCATTGCAGAATGGTTAAATCTATACATTAGTAGGTTACTTGACAATATATTTTTTTAAATGCAGATTATTAATGTTCTCACTCAAAAATGTAATTGTGTGAGGTAGTGCATATATTCGTCCTGTATATAATGTACACGTATAATGTACAAAATACATTGTGTGTACATGTATATGTACAATTTTTGTAAAGTTTGAAAAAATACGCAGAAATGTCAAAAATGCAATCATACTAAACATATTGTTAACAAGTTTGTTTATTTAGTGTTATTTGGAAACGCTCCACGTTCTCTAAGTTATTATAAAATAGATTTACCTTATTTAAAAAATACGTGCCATAATTTAACTATATCTTTACACTATGAATATTTGCTTTGAATTTGTTGTTGTAATAATATTGCTGTAAACATCCTTGTGGGCTGGGGACATAGCTCAGGTGCGCCATGCCTGCCTGGCAAGCACAGGGTCTTGGGTTTGATCCCCAGTACCAAAAAATAAAAATTAAACCTCCTTGTGTATTTTTTTAAAGCCCTCCCCATTCTTTAAGACCTAACTCAAATATCTCCCCCTTGAAGCCTTCCATTATCTCTTTTCTTAACTTCTCTTTCCCCAACCCAATGGAATTACATTTACCTATGTTTGTCCTTAGCATTTGCTATTTCTGAATGTCTTTGTATTTTGCCATTTATTAAGATTATTTGTGTATTTCTTTGTGTTTACATAATATGAAGTAGGGACAGTTTCCTATCGTTGATTTTTTAATTTTTTAAAAAATTTTTTTGGTTTTTTGAGACAGAGTCTCACTATGCAGTTCAGACTGCTCTGGAACTCACTGTGTAGCCCAGGCTGGTCTCGAACTCACAGCGATCCTCCTGCCTCAGCCTCTTGAGTGCTGGGATTACAGGCATGTTCCACCACGCCCGGCACTCCTGTTGTTGAAATGATTTTGCAAAGTATGCAGATGTTTATTAAATTAACACACATCACTTCTACACGTTGTTTTGCCGTATTCTAAGTAGTTCCAGCAGGGTTCCATCCATTTATATAGCAAGCCACCATGATAGAGTAACTCATAATATAAACAATCTCCATACATATTTCCTCAGAAATTTATAGTGGGAGGAATAGGAAATGGTATCAGAAGACTTATTTCAAGCCTTTGCTCTGTCTGATTCAATGAACTTGCAAGGTTGTAGAACTTTTCTGGGCTCTGATGTTCTCATCTATAAAGCAGGATTATTACCTCTTCATAATAGTAGAAAATATATTTAAACTACTGGCATACATATAATACATGCTAGATTACCTTTAATTCATTCTTTTCTGTCTGCATCTTCTTTCTTCATATATAAAACATATGTTAAGTTGAAAGGGTTGTATTAGATCAGTGGCTTCATGGTGGCTTTCCATGGATCCTGGTGCAGAGCCCAAGAGGAAGTCAAAATGGTACCTCAGCTCTCATCCCTAACAAATTTTAATAAAAGCTATTTTTACTGGGGCTGGGATTTACTGGGGTGCCACCACCTGCCTCATAGAACCCTGGTACCAAAAAAAAAGCTATTTTACTTTCAATGCTTTTTTTTTTTTTTTTTTTTTGGGTACCAGGGATCAAACTCAGGTCCTTGTGCTTTCAAGTCAGGCGGCAGAACAACTAAGTTAAATCCCTGGCCCTAAACACTTCTATATCTTAAAGTTCTTGGTAAAAAATTTTTTATTTTTTACTTTTTTTTTGGTACCAGGGATCGAACTTGGGACCTTGCACTTGCAAGGCAAGCAATGGAACCACTGAGCTGAATCCCTGGCCCTAGTTCTTGGTAAAATTTGATATGAGAAAAAGAGGTCTGCAACCTAAAAAGAAAAAGTTTAAAAACAAATTATATAGTTAATTCCTTTTAGTTTTAAATTTTTGTGTCTTGATGTCATTACTATTCTGGGCTGTCTTACAAAAAAATACTCATGCCTTTTATTTTTGATAGTTCACTTGCTATGAGCCCAGGTGAAGAAATCTTGACCATGTTACAGACAGTGCCATTTGATATAGAAGAGCTTAGAAAAGAAGAAGCTAACCTTCCCCCGGAGGATGGTAAGTGATGGATTGAGATAGAGCAGAAAAGCTGGGAAGAGTTTAAAAATCCCACTAAGTCCCTTGGAGTATTTCCTGGGAGTACCTCTCACATGACTGTGGGACAGCACTGTAGTCTTTCTTCTTTTTCAGATGACCAGTGGTTAGAGCTTTCACCAGATCAGCTGGATCAGCTACTGCAGGAAGCTGCTGGCACAAATGAACCACAACCCATTTCCAAGAAGGAGGAGGAGCAGAGCTCTGACTTAACTCAAGTAACAGAAAGCATGAAAGCTTTCATATCCAAAGTCTCAACCCACAAGGGAGCAGAGCTGCCTCGGTAATTTCTGTTAAAATAAAAATATCTAAATAGTTATATCCTAAATGTTGAAGTTATCCAGTCAATAGAAAGTACCACTTCCACCTTTTTTTCCAAGTAAAAGATTAATACTGCTTTATTTCCTTCTTTTGGTGCCTGATATAATGATAACTTAATTATCTGAAGTCAGACCTCTTATAGCCTGATCCTTTGCAATCCTTTAAGTAAGCTAGAAAGACTCCTCAATAGATTTAAAATCCACTGCCCAGAACCATGGCAGGAAAGTGCACTTCACAACTTTGATTCATTTATGGACTCCTTACCATTGTATTCACAAACTCAGACTTCTGATCTATTACACAAGCAGACTGGAATCTGCAAACTTAAAATATATTGGGTAAGGGGCTCATCAGAGGCAGAAATAAAAAGAGAAGAAATGTGAAATCACATTGGCAAGTAGCAAGGAAAAATAGGTAGATAGAAGTGTTGTTTATACTGAAAATCTATCTTCTATGAATGTTGATGCTTGAGCTTCATGGAAAAATTAAATATAAAGTTACTTTTTAAAGAAGGAGTAAGGGAAGTTTTTAAGTTTTGGTTCTTACAGGAATAAGCAGTGTGGGTGGGCCCCTAAATGCATACGCTAAATATGCCTAAATGAGGTACAATTTTTATTTTTCTTTTATCAGACTTTTCTGTTTCTCTTGCCCTGCAAGGCCGGTAAGCAAGCACAGGATTTTTTTTTAAATTTAAACTACAGTTTTCCTTGCTATTTATTACTCTTTTGAGATAGTTCTGATAGTTTTCCTATGAATAGCACCACTTGAAAAAAAGTTTCAAAAAGTCGTATTCAGGATAAATAATTGTCTTTTCCCTTTAATTTGCAGAGAACCTTCTGAAGCGCCAATCACTTTTGATACAGATTCCTTTCTTAATTATTTGGATAAAATTTTAGGTGAGTCACATAGTGTAATGTTCACTCTCATTTTGAAACTGTAAGGAGTATGGTTGTTTTTGTTAGAGCATTGGATCATTACATCATGCCGAAGTTAAAGAATCTGCTTTATCTTTGTGGTTTTGAACTGCTTTCAACCATTATTTACTGCCCTATTGAATGATCTTAAAACGATCTTAGTGCCGGGCAAAGTAGATGTTCATCACATATTTGAGTGAATGAATGAAATGAATGTGTGGACAGGGTATGACCTTGGCTCCTTATTGTATTTTGTTTTTCCTTTCACACTATATTTACAAATCAACCCCAGAGATCCCCTTTTTTTTGGCTTTTTGAGACAGGGTCTCACTATGTAGTTGAGACTGACCTAGAAGTCACTATGTAGCCCAGACTAGTCTCAAACTCACATTGATCCTCCTGCCTCAGCCTCCCAAGTGCTGGGATTAGAGGTATGCGCCACCACGCCTGGCGAGATCCCATTTTTATACAAGAGATAGATTCCAAGAAATACAACTTCTGTGTCAAAAGGCCTCTCTACTTTTAAGTTAATAAATACTACTAAATTAACTTTCTCCCTTTATGTTTTCATATAAAGTACATTCAAAGTATATTCTACATTATATACTGATATACATGTATATAGCATATACATGTATACATATATATATATATAAACAAATCTTATTGCTTTCTAATTTTATGAGGCTGAGATGGCTTCAAATATTTATGGACTTTTATTTTTTTCTGTGAAATGTCTGATCATGTTCTCTTCACTTTTTTTTTTTGGTACCAGGGATCGATCTTAGGACGTCACACTTGTCAGGCAAGCTCTGTGCCTCTGCGCTAAATCCCCAGCCCTCTCTTCACATTTTTTTTTCTTCTTCTTTTTCTTCTTCTTCTTCTTCTTCACATTTTTGAGCAGGTCATTTGTCTAATTCCTTATTGATTCACAGGCGTACTGTATACATGTATACTAATGCTGTCCTTTGTCTTTCAAATATCTTATATAAGTTTTCCCAAAATAGTGTTTTTTTAACTTTGTTTTATAGAAAAAAGAAAACCCAAATCAGTATTTAAAAATGACAAAAGTCCAATTAAAAAATCAGCATAGGATATGATTAGGCAGAGCACTGAGGAAGAAATACTGTCAATAAATGTTTGGAAATAGTTAACTGTAGCCAGCAAGTAAATACCTAATAAAAAATATAGACATTTTTGCCTGTCCTATTGGAAACATTTTAAAGATTGATAATCAGGGTTTTTTTTAATTAAAGATTTTTAATGATTTTTTTTTCTTTTTGGTACTGGGGATTGAACTCAGGAGCTTGTGAGGCAGTACTGATTTTTAATTTAAGAAATTAAACTATTAAAAGTTGTTATCAGAGTTAACTACATTTCAAAGAATCATTTTAGTAGATAAAATGATTTACTTATAATCATGAATGACTTGAGAATTTCATTTTTCTTTGAGATCATCATAAAGTACAATATTCATTTATATGCACATGTACAACATTTGCTATTACATCATCATCATCATCATCATCATTATTATTATTTTGGTACCAGGGATTGAACTTGGGCCCTTGTGCTTGAAAGGCAGATGGCAGAACCACTAAGCCAAATCCCGGGCCCTACTATTACATTCTTTAAAAAAAACTCTATAATGGCACACTCCTGTAATCCCAGCACTCGGGAGGCTGAGGCAGGAGGACTGCTGTGAGTTCAAGACCAGCCTGGGCTACATAATGAGTTCCAGGTCAGTCTCAACTACATAGTGAGACCTTGTCTCTTTAATAGTGAGACCTTATCTCAAAAAACAACAACAGGGGCCCAGGATTTAACTTAGTGGTTCTGCCACTGCCTGCCTCGTAAATGCAAGGTCCCAAGTTTGATCCCTGGTACCAAAAAAAAAAAAAATGTATTATATAATTCTCCCCACCCCTGTATAGGGGGTCAAACCTAGGCCTTTGTGCATGCTGGGCAAGTGCTCTGCTACTGAGCTACACCCCCAGGCATGGTAGAACATACCTATAATTTTACTGTTCTGGGAGGCTGAGGCAAGAGAATCACAAGTTTGGGCCTAGCCTGAGCAATTTAGTGATCTAATGAGACCCTGTTTAAAAAAAAACAAGGTTAGGTTTGGGATGATATAGTCAGTGGAAAATCCCCTGGCTTTAATTCCACAACTGAATTCACTTTTAAATAAAAAAGTTCAGCTGGCCAGGTTGGCGCATGCCTGTAATCCCAGCACTTGGGAGGCTGAGGCAGGAGGATCACTATGAGTTCAAAACCAACCTGAGCTACATAGTGAGCTCCAGGTCAGTCTCAACTACCTAGTGAGATGCTGTCTCAAAAAAACAGAAAACAAAAATAAAATTAAAAAAAAAAAAGTTCAGTCAGAAGGCCGGCATGTGAATTTTCCTGTAAATGTCGGAGCATTACTATCTCTTGAAGGGATATTTGTGAAGTAGTTTGACTGACTATTGGTCATTTTTAATCACTCAAAAAAGTTTACAAGTATCTCTTATACTGGGATCTGTACAGGACCAAAGGTTCAGGAGTCAGATTCTGATGATCTGAGTGAAGAAGACTCTGAATATTTAGACAGTGATGATGACTTGGACCTCAAGATGCAGGAACCTGGTGAAGAAGATTCTCTGAAAGGAACTTTTGATAACCTCAAGTCATACATGGCCCAAATGGACCAAGAACTGGCACACACCAGCATTGGCAAAAGTTTTACCACTAGGAAGCAAATGGTGAGTGTTTTTAACCTCTTTCCCTTTCCATTCTATCATATAGGATAGCTAAAGTTGTATTTTATCTTAGGTTTTCTTTTCTTTTGATTTTTGAGTTTTGAAATAAGATTGCTAATTTCTTTTTTTTTTTTTAATGTGTTCTGGGGATGGAACTCATAGCCCTGTGGATGGTAAACTCAGATTACCATTAAGCTATGTCCTCAGCCCCAAGAAAGCTAATTTTTTTCCTTAGGATAAATGATTATATGCACAAAGTTGCTCTATTTCTAGCTACTCAGGAAGCTAAGGCTGGAAGATCACTTGAGCCAAAGAGTATAAGGCCATTCTGGGCAACACGGTGACTCCAGAGATTTAGCTCAGTGATGCTGCTCTTGCCTCACAAATGCAAGGTCCTGAGTTCATTCCCCAATACTAAAAAAGGTGTGAGGAGTGCTAGGGTGTAGCTCAGTAGTAACATGTGTTTAGCATGAATGAGGCCTATGGTTCAATCTTTAGCACTAGGAAAAAGAAAAGGTTAATACTTTACCTCCAATATACAAATAATTTCAACACTCTGATTTATTTTGTATATTTTCCTAATATAGAACCAAATTTAGAACTCATCTTCCATTCACATCTTTATCCTGTTTTTTTAGGCCAGCACTGCCTATCTCTAGATAGAGACATTATGCAAAGAACATGGACCCCAGAGTTTCATAGGATCAGTTTGAAATCTGACTCAGCCATCCACTGTGAATGTATCCACTAGCCAGTAATTCTCCTGTCATAGAATTAACAATGAGACCAAAGGAGGCAATAGTAAAGTCTGTCTATAATAGGCTTCCTGGTTAATGTTCTTCTTGCTTTCATCATCTAAACCCCATTTAAAATCATCATCATCTTCAGTATTGCCAAACCCTATTAGAAACCACACATTAGATTAAAGCAACATATCTTAGATTTCTTTGTGAATATAAATCACTTAAGGCTCTTATTACCATATAGATTGTGATTGAGCAAGTCTGAGGAGAAGCCTAAGATTTCCTGTTTCTAGCAAGACTAGAAGGATGCAGATACTGCTGGTCCATGGACTGCAGTTTGAGTCCAGTCATATAAAAGTCTATAGGTCAGGTTACAGTCTTTCAGATCCTTTCCCCAAGCTGTGAAATCAGAGGCCAAGTAATAATTTAGTCTTTGTGACTGGACCCCACAAAGCCTTAGTTTTTACCTTAAACTTTGTCATTGGGGGAGAAAAAGAAACCTAGCTTCTTTCATTTAGAAGAAATTTTAGATTTTTGTTTTGGTTTTTTTTTTAATGTTCTTTTTATGTTTCTTTTAAAAGTCAAGCACACTATCATTAATTCTAGTGATATTTGGGCTATTTCAAAATAAGAAAAGAATTCAATTTATAGTCATTTTTCTTTCTTTCTTTTTTTTTTTGGTGCCAGGGATCAAATTTGGGACCTTGTGCTTGTGAGGCAGGCAGCAGCACCACTCTGCTAAATCCCCGGCCCCTCATACGTACATTGCTGCTTATAGCTTTTCATTGTAACTTCCCTTTAGGCTGAGGAGATAAAATTCTGATTTTCTTTACCTTCTAGAATAAGGACCTTTCATCCCAAACTACCAGTAACAATTCAGATGAGGAAGATTCTGCTGCCAGAGATTCTGTTATGTCTCCAGTAGATGTAGACCTGAATCTGGTTTCAAATATATTGGAATCCTACAGCTCCCAAGCTGGTCTGGCAGGGCCTGCCTCAAACCTCTTACAGAGCATGGGCGTGCAGCTGCCTGACAACAGGGATCACAGTTACAAGTAAGCCAGTGAAAGGTTAGCTGATGTATCTAGCTTTGTTTTTCTCTTTAAATAAACGATGAGTCTGACTGTATTCATTTCTAGTTTACTCATGCAGTAAAAATGTTTCTTCATTGCAAGTTGCACAGGGTGTTTTCTCCCATGTCCAGAATCTTGTCCTCTGTACAGTTCTTTGTGATCTTAACTCAGGTAGACATGAGGTTCTGAAATCAGCAAGATAGGATCAAGCCACAGAACAGCTTCTGAGTTGAGATTTATACATTCTATGTTAAGAAAATACCACACAGTGCTCCGTTGGTGTAATTCTGAATATATAATTTCTCCCTTATGTGCATTTATCTATAATACAAAATTCCAGGTTGGCAAAATTCTAGCTTATTCTGGTTTTTTTCCTGAACTTTTTAAATGAGGCATAAAATGTACAGAACTGAAGTGTACGATCAGTGAGTTTTTGCTTGTATACTCCTAAATCAAGATAAAGAACTTACTTTATTTGTGGGGGGTACCAGGGATCGAACTCGGGTCCTTGAGCTTGCGAGGCAGGAGGCAGAACCACTGAGCTAAATCCCCAGCTCAAGAACTTACTTTTTAAACAGCTCTATTTTAACATAATCACATACCAAAAATTTTTCTTTCAAGTGTACAATTCCAGTTTTTAGTGTATTTACAGAACGATGCAGCCGTCACCACTATCTGCTTCCACAGTATTTTCATCACCCCACAGAGAAATCCTGTACTCCTTAATGATCATCCCTGTCTCTTCTTATCAGCTCCTTAGAGACCATTAACCTACTTTCTGTCTCTATGGATTTGCCTGTTTTGGATATTTCATACAGTGATTCTAGTTTAAATTGTGATTTGATATTTAATACAACTAACAACTCTGTTACTAGGAACAGTGGTTATTTCATATGATCTTCATTTTCTCCTGAAACGAATCAAATCTTATCTATAAACAGCTCCATATACTGACCATGTTTTTATAGTATCTCTTGATTTTTTTCTTTCCTGCTATTAGCAAAAAGATTCCCTTACTATATCTTGCTTATGAAAGTAAAAACAATAGAAGTACAATCATCTGTCAAGATCCATGGTATTGCTTGTTTTTGCTAGTCTGCATCATAGTCTCAGCTAGGTTCTATTTGTCCATATATAGCGCCTTTGTAATTCTTTGCCATATATATGTCCTCTACTCAGGTAGCCCTGCATGAGTTGTCTGCCATTTTTAGTACAACAACCCTCCCTTGTTCTGCATCGGCTTTCACATATTGTATAACAATGCCCTCTTAGTGCTGGTGCTGGGAAAACAAACTTCAATGTTGCAGCTTCTATTAGTCATTCTCATTTTGCTTTTCCAAAAAACACATTAATCAAAAAGCAAACAGTTACTCCATGGTAAGTTTGAGAAATTCATAACCAGGAACTCTGCACTCCTTCCCCCTTCTATCAGTATTTTCAGACTAGGGATGTGTACACATGTGCTCACAAACACACCACAGAGACAGAAACGATTGGGAGACAGTAATACACATGGACCCTGAACTGTTTTCTTCTGACTGCAAGATATGAAGAAATCTCAGGCAGGCCCTCTTTTTCGTGAATGTGTTTTCCTTCTAAATGCAGAGTTCACTCCAGGTAAAGGCAGGCTGCCAAACTAAAAGGACAGTCAAGTCCTAGCTCATATTATCTCAAAGATTCTAGCTGAAGGCACTTTTATTTCCCCATGGCAATGATGGCTCTCTGGTGATGAAGATAGCGTTGAACTTTTGGGATCAAAAGGAGATTTAGTTTATCCCATAGGTTCAAGAAATGGTCCTGATCTTTAATTGAGGTTAATCAACATTTTCCGGGTGTGCAAATGTCATGACTATTTTGTTTAGGAAAAGCATGGTAAAGTCATAGTCTTTCCTCTGGGTCACAAACTAAGTTTACAGGCATCTGCCAACATGTCTGGCTTGGAGTTAGTCCTTTTGTCACCTCCCCTTCACAGTGCGTCTCCAGTATGTCCTTTGGCAACATCCAGGAGAGCAGCTAAGCAGGCAAGGAAGCTCATGTCTGTTTTTCCACCCACTCCTTAATCAGTTGGTGGGCAATGGCTAACTTGGGGGGTACTGAGAACTGGAAAGTCTCATTCTGTTGCTGAATATAGGGCCCCTTTCTCCTCAGTGCTGTGGCGACCTCATCATAACTAAACCAGGCAGCTGCCTCTAGTTCCCTGAAGTTCACATGGATCTGAAAGAAAGAATACAAGAATGTACAATTAGAAACTATAAAATGTAAAATACTATGGTCAAAGGTAAGAATATTGTTATAGAACCTAGTAGTCTAAGGAATAACACCTGGGCTTTAAAGATGATTGAAAATTAGTTCTAGATATATCTCAGAAACAAAAAAAGCATAACTAAGAAGAATTAAATGCATTTTTTTACATAGTGATAAATAGTCCTAGGAGCACAAGGGATGTAGCTCATTGGTACAGAATGGGTTTAGCAACGCATGAGGCCCTGAGTTCCGACACCAAAACCACTCCAAAATAATAAAATGTGGAAGTACAAATATTAAAACATTAAGAGTAGTGACATTGAGGCTGGGGATTTAGCTCAGTGGTTCTGGTGCCTGCTTTGCAAGAGCAAGGACCTGAGTTTGATCCCCCGTACCAAAAAAAATTACAAAAAAAAAAAATTTACTGAATGGTAAATTTTGAAAATACTTGTCTTTTTTGTGTTTCTATTGATTATATAACTGAATTAAAAAACCTACTTTAAGAATGAGAGTTATCAATAATCAAAACGCTAAGTAATGCAAACTTTGTCCATAGTAAGTTGAAATAGATTAGATATCCTATAAAGCCAATACACACAATAGGCAGACATTGGCAGACAGGGACTACAATATTATCTGTCAGAGATGCTACAGAAGAGCAAGATGAGATTAGAGAAGATAACATGTAAAGTCCCTTGAAACCAGAAGTTCCAGTAATTGTAACATTATTAGTCCCCAACACCCTTGATTAACTTAATGAAACCAATCCAAAGTTGGCCATTACATTTTATATATGTACTCTATACTTACTATATGTAAGATTCTGAAGGTGAAAGATAAATTGCCTTATAAATGGTGTTGGGACAGTTGCATATCCATATACAAATAAATACAATTGGACTCATACCATATACCAAGAAATAACTCAAAATGGATTAAATACTTAAGACTTTAAATCATAAACATTTTAGAGGAAAACAGGGAGTGAACTTCTAGACACTGGACCGAGCGATGATTTTTTTAGATATGGCACCCAAATCACAGGCAATTAAAATAAAAAATAGGATCACATCAAACTAAAAAGGAAAGGAAACAAAATGAAAAGGCATTCTACAGAAAGAAAATATTTGAAGACCATATATATCTATAAGGGATTAATGTAAAGAACTCCTACAACTCAATAGTAAATAATCCATTTGAAAGTGCAAAACACTTCTATAAACACTTCTCAAGAAAATACAGCTAACCAGTAGACACATGAAACTATGTTCAACAGTGCTAATCAAAGCCACAATCATGGGTTGGGGATTTAGCTCAGTGGTTCTGCCTGCTTCGCAAGTGCAAGTTCCTGAGTTTGATCCCCGGTACTCCCCCAAAAAAACTCACAATCAGGTAATTACCTCATACCTTCCAGGATGGTTATTATTAAAAAGGGGGAGGGATCACAAATGTTGGCAAGGGTATGAAGAAAAGGGAACCTTATACACTGTTGGGGGAAATGTAAGTATGTAGCTACTAAGCAATATGGAGGGCCCTAAAATTTAAAAAATGGAATTACCATCTGATCCCACAATCCCCCTTCTGCGTATATATATCCAAATGAATTGAAATCTGGATCTCAGAGGAATATCTGTACTGCTGTGTTCGAGGCAGCATTATTCACAACAGCTAAGATATGGAAACTACCTAAACGTCCATCGATAAATGAATAAATCATGATACATGTGGAATATTGAGTCTTTAAAAAGACAATCCTGCATTTGTGACAGACTGTATTGGAAGACATGCTATGTGAGATAAGTCAGATACAGAAAGACAAATTCTGCATGATCCCACTTACATGTGGAATCTGAAAAGAAACAAGGGGGTACTGGTCAAAGAATATAATGTTTCACTTACACAGAATAAGTTCTGGAGACCTGTATAACATAGGGCCTATAATTAATAATACTGTGTTAATGTATTAAAATTTACTACAAAGATTTTTTTTTTTTTTTTTGGTATGGAGATCAAACTCAGGACCTTGTCCCTGCTAGGCAGTCTACGGAACCACTAAGCTAAATCCCTGGCCCCCTATGAAGATAAACCTTACGTTCCTAGCACAAAAGAAAAAAAGAGGGCACAAAAGAAAACTTCTGAAAGTGATAAATTCAGGATATTGATAATGATGATCAATGGATGGTTTCATGGCTATGTACTAATCTCTAAATCCATCAAGTTGTATGTATACATTAACTATAGCTTTTATATGTTAATTTTAATTCAATAAAATGGTTAAAAAGTAAAAAGAAATTGTCTTAAGATTGAGATAAAATGTAAGGGAGAATGGTGATTACTAGAATGTAAATTCCTTCATCATGGTAGTCTAGACAACGCTGAACTAGACGGGTGTCAAGGAAGTTCGTGCTAGCCAGTAAACTGGACACAGCAAAGGAAGTATCCCAGCAGAAGGGAAGCGTGAACACTTACCTCTGTCTGCCCTGGTTTTACAGTTGCATGACAAGCAATCATGAGTGAGCTGTTAGGAAAGGGCCAGTGCTGAGATGCAGAGTATTGCATGCTTTCCACCTCTAGTCCCACCTCTTCTGCAACTTCCCGCTGAACAGCCTCTTCCACACTTTCCCCTGTAAGCACTCAGATTAATTTAGGACAGCCAGGAAGCAGAAAGGTTGTATCTGTGTCACAATAACCCATTTGTGAAAGGAGTACAAAACTTGGGGTGTCCTAAATCTGAGTCTCCAACAATAGGATTCAAATGTAGAGTTGGACATTGAAATGAGTGCTTAAGCCTACTGGGTTAGTTATAAAGCATAAGAAGTGGGAAAGTGTACTGCTACCCTTAGCTGTAATAAAATTTCTCTTTTCATCATTTGTAGATTTAACTCAATAAACTAAAAAAAATCAAAACAAAAAAACTAAATATGGAATTTTAGTATTATGCATGCTGAAATATTCAGAAGTATACTATTTGCAATCTGTACTTCAGAAAAGATGAAGAGTAGATGAAAAATACATGATCAAGTTAGTGTAAAAATGATAGAATCTAAGTGGTGGTGTGATGGGGTTATGCATAATTCTAACTATGTTTGAAATTTTACCTAATATAATATGGGGAAATCAGAATGCAGAATGAGGAAAGAATGTGCTTGAGATGTCAAACACTGGCAACAAGACAGAGCAATACCTGCTATAGATTTTCTGCCCTCCACTCCCACCTGTATATATCCTATAATACTTACCTATATCACAAAAGCCTGCCAAGGCAGAATATACTCCCTTGGGAAAGGAGCTCTGGCGTGCAAGCAGGCATCGGGTCCCATCTGACACCAGAGTAATCACAACAGGAGCCATCTGGGGAAGGAGGATGGAAATTGAGATGCCGTCGCTGGAGCCTCCCAGTGGACAGGAGCAATGGATAATTAAGGAAGCCTTTCAATTATGCAGACTTCCTTCCCCAGGACATACAAGCACAGCCTTTCAGAATACTGTCCTCTTACAGCAACTCTTACCTGTGGGTAATAGATGATGTTATTGGAAGGACACACACGCTTGCTACCCGCAATATTTTTCTTGGTGGGCTGCCCACTTCTGCTGCAGAACTGGTGACCATCATGCCATCGGAGAAGAGCCTGGGCCTAGGAAAACAAAGATGGACCTGCGTTCATGAAATGCAAATTAAAACAACACTGAGATCCCACTTCACTCCAGAAAGAATGGCTGCTATCAAGAAATCAACCAATAACAAATGCTGCTGGAGAGGCTCTGGAGAAAAAGGAACCCTTCTCCACTGCTGGTGAAAATGTAGACTAGTGTAACCACTGTGGAAATCAGTGTGGAGATTTCTCAAAGAACTAAATGTAGAGGTTCCATTTGACCCATCTATACATCTTTTTGGTATCTTCCCAAAAGAATTAAAAGCATCATACCATGGCAATATATGCACACCCATGTTTATAGCAGCAGTTTGTAATAGCTAAATCTTGGAAACAGCCCAAATGTCCATCAATTGATGAGAAAATGGGGTTTTTTATACAATGGAGTACTATTCTGCCATAAAGAAGGATGGGCATTTATGGCTAAATGGATCGATCTTGAGACCATACTCCTAAGTGAAATAAATTGGACACACATGTTTAAATACTGCATTGTTTCTCTGGTGTGAGAAACCAAAAGTGGAAATAAGGACTGAAACAAATAATGGATGTTAGGAAATAGGAAGAAAGTGTTCACATGGGAAGGGGAACAAGGGAAGAGTAAAGGAGAAAGGAAGGAAGGGACAAGAAAAAAGTGAAAATAGATGGAAAAAACAAATCTTTTGTATACAAGGAGTGGAGAGGGTTTGGGGAGAGGAATAAAATAAAGATTATTTTAGAAAAACAAAGCCAAACAAATCCAATCAACAAATGGGATTGTATTCAATAACAAAAAGTTTTAAATTAAAAATAAAAACAAAGACAGACCTGGTTTTATTTGGAGAAAACATGGGCTTATCCATAATAACACTAGGCCTAGAATCTAGAGCAACTCATGAAGAAAAGCCAAAATCTTTCCAACTCATTTACCTTTAAATGGTTACTGTTTAAGGTAAGGAAACTATATGAACATTCCCTTAGCATTGGAATGAATCCTTTAAAAATACAAGAAATATATAAAGTAACATGATAAACACCCATGTACTTATAACCCAATTTAAAAAGAAAACATTTCCAGGGCTGGGGATTTATTCAGCTTGGTGGTACTGTGCCTGCCTCACAAGTGTAAGGCCCTGAGTTCAATCCCCAGTGCTGAAAAAAGAAAAGAAAACATTTCCAATACAACCAATGTATTCTTCTGTAATATAGCTAGAATCTTTTTGCAACTAAAAAGTTTTTAGAAGTGTCTCTTTCAATAGACAATCAAAATACCATACTAAGTAAAATCTAAAGTTTAAGGATCATTAATGCAAAGTAAAGTTTTTTCTTATATGAAAAACATGAAAGCTGGGCGTGGTGGTGCACGCCTGTAATCCCAGCACTCAGGAAGCTGAGGCAGGAGTTCGAGAGCAGCCTGGGCTACATAGTGAGTTCTAGATCAGTCTCAACTAGATAGTAAGACCCTGTCTCAAAAACAAACAAAAAACATGATTATGTCATTAAAAATGTTTATTAGGTTGATGATCATGCCTATTGCCATAGACCTGCATGTCCTTAGGAGAAAATAGTTTTGACAGCAATTCTGCCAAAATAAGATCAAAACAAGGTAGAATAAGAAAGCTTCCTACAGCTCATTGTCCTTCTGTTGAGGTCTTAGGAAGGACTATGATTTGCAAAGAAAGTAATTAAATGTCACTCTAGTCTTGTGTATGCACCTATGGATTTGCCCATATATACAACTTTATTAAACTTCCTGTCCAATTGAGAAATTCGAATCTACCGTGAATAGCAAGGAGGAATCCATTGAATTCAGCTGAAAGATAGCCTTCCTCAGCTCAGTGAAAGACCCCTTGAGCTCTGTCTCCATTTCTGATTTTGGTAAGGAGGCTAGAAAATTAGAAAAGAGAAATTAAACAAATGTCAAACTGTGTCTCTGGGCCCCCTCCAATCTATCTTGTTATATAGAACTTGTTTCCCAAACTTGCCTAATAAAAGAGTCAGCTGAAGAAAGGAAAAACTATACAGGTCCTTAAGCCCCTGCCTGTATATTCTGAAGCAGCAGGTGTGGAGTAAGCCCTAGAAATCTTTCTTTTTAAAAGAAGTACCAGGTGATTCTTATAGTCAGGCAAGTTTGGGAAACATTGGAGCAGTATTTCTCAAGATCCTCAGGGAAGTCAGACCATTTGCATTCACCACACACTATCCCTGAAAAAGAGATGAAATGGGACCTCTAAACTCCTATTTGAAGCCCATTCTAGCATCATTGCATTTATACCCACACACCTTAAAGGATAAAGGAAAGTCTAAGAGGACCCATGAATCTAGAGTGAAGTGATTCTCAAATGCAGATTTGAGGACCCAGAGCTATTCATTTCCCTGCATTGGTAAGAGAAAGAAGAATAATGTCAATTTCTTATGAAATACTTAAGATCTAAAAAATGTATAATGGTTTGGAGAATAATACCACTACCTAGGTTAGAAAGAAAGCATTAAGATACCCTTTATTTTAAATGATGGTAGCAGATGATAGTGTTATGTTCTTTTTTTTAAAAAGTTGTAACTTTTTCAATTCTCACGATTTTCTTAGAAATATTATGTGAAACCCAAGGTCTGAGAACCACTGCTCTCCATTTAAATGATGATGATGATATATATATATATACCATGTGTGGAAGAGGAGCTATTGAGACCTAAATCCAGGGCAAACCATGCTTCATGCCGTTCAGAACATCCAATCAGCACAGAGTCTTCTATTCTTTGTGCGTCCTGGCCAAACTTGTCCAGGAGTCTTTCTACCTCTTAAGAAACAAGAAGAAAGGGAATAAAGATTTCAGTTATATCACCACAGCCACATTAGACTTACAAGAAATGATCTACTTCAGTTTAAAGCAAGTAGTCAGTCGCCTCACATTATCTGTGTGGGACTTCTTGCCTCTCAGACATCAAAATAGCCAGAAGCTGCCTTGCAAGTGCAAGGTCGTGAGAGTTCAATCCCTGGTACAAAAAAAGAAAAGGAAAAAAAAAAAAAAAGCCAGATGCTAAAGTCCCTTATATAAAATGGTATATTTGTATACAACCTACGTACATACTCCCATATACTTTTTGGGGTTTTTTGGTACCAGGGATAAAACTTGGGTCTGTGCTCTTGCAAGGTAGGCAGCGGAACCTCTGAGCTAAATCCCCAGCCCCCTCCCATATACTTTAATTCATTTCTAGATTACTTAGAATATCTAATACAATGCATATCCTATGTAAATAGTTGTTACACTATTCTTTACAGATGGTGGCAAGGAAAAAAGTCTGTACATGCTCAGTACAGACACATTTTTCCAAATACTTTTGATTTGCAGTTGGTTGAACCTGAGGATATGGAGGCCAGCTATACTTGCTTAAGGCAGTGATAGCCAACCTTTTAGAGCTTTCAATGATAGAGATAGCCTGCTGTGGCACGTGTGCCAAAGGTTTCACCCCCCTGGCTTAAGGTATAAACTGCCCTGCACCTAATTAGCTGGATAACATAAGTCTAGTCACTTGGTCTCTCTAGGCATCAAATTCTATCTGTGTAATTGATTACTCTATAATTCCATGTTGGAAGGGATATAGTCCCTTGTTCAAAAGATGCACAATAGTTAACTTATTAAAGCATTGAGAAAATACATATTAAATTTAAATTGTTAGAGACCAATTCATTTCTATAATTAACTTCCAGACTGTTGCTTTGCTGGACCAAAGTGGAATAGTTATCTGAGATCCTGGTCTTTAAACAGTAAATGCTATATCGGGAGAAAGCCTGTCCTATCCATGAAGGACTCATTTACTTGTTCATATCTTTAAAAAAAATTTTTTTTGTACCAGGGATTGAACTCAGGACCTTGTGCTTATGAGCAGGCGGTGGAACCACTGAGCTAAACCCCCGGCCCATAACTTAACATTATTAAATCTCTAAATAATGTTTGCCTTCTAACAGAGTCTTTGTATGATTCTGCATTGCTGGAAACTAATTATCCAAATACTCCCAAATCTGACCTAAGAGAAAAATCCACCGTCAATGTATTTAGAAGTATATAGTGACTAACTATATTTTATGCTATATTTATATATTAATATAAAACTAAAAGTTAATGATTTGAATAGCAAATTCCAGCCAGGTGTGATGGCATAAGCTGTTGTCCCAAATATTCAGGATTCTCAGGCAGGAGGATTGCTTGAGCCTAGGAGCTCGAGACAAGCCTGGGTAACAAGTGAGATCTTTTCTCAAAAACAAACAAACAAAAAAAACCAAATCCCAGTGGCTCAGATACCTCTAAAAAGGCTCTCAAAATAAATTAATTTTAATTCACCTTAAATTTTGATCCTCTAGTAAAAATCAAGTTAGGATGCAAAGCTAATGCTCTTCTAGGATAACAGTATGTACCTCTGTGGAGGCTAGAAATCACTAGTTGAAGATACAAGTTGGCAAACTTTCTCTGTAAAGAGATACTAATTATGTTAGGCTTTGTAATCATACCGTCTCTGTCATAATTGCTTACCTGCCATTAGTGCAAGAGCAGCCATAGATAATACATCAACGAATAAGTGTGGCTGTGTTCCAATAAAAATATATTTACAAAGCAAGCAGCAAGTCTAATCTGGGTAGCAGTTTTGTTGAGGCATAAGTGGCTTATATCATCACCGAATAATATCTGGCTGGACAACTAAGCTTCAGAAAACAAATTAGCGATTGGTAGAAGCAGTTATACAACCTTGAGACTCAGCAGCTATTTGAAAAAAAATCTGGATTCTGTATAGTTCAAGGATATTTCTCAGCCATCCAGTATGTGCTGAAATCAGTCTCCTTTGAGCTTACCTAGTAGGCTAAGCCGGGGTACCCTGTATCGATGTTCTGTTGTCTGAAGCAAAGGAGCCAGGCTATGAAAGAGGTAAAAGGCTCCTGTCTGCTGGGCCTTTTTACATGCATCATCATCTTCTTTCAGTTCAAATAAATACCTGTATTTGAGAAATAAGCCATTACAAGACAACACTTAGTTGTACAGCATCCATTTTTGAGAGCTCTACTCCTGCATCCCTCTCCTACTACTGTTTCACTTTATTTATTTATATTCTGACTTGCCCTAAAAAGGATGTGAGGTGGCTATAAGTAGTCACTCATCCCCTCTTTCATCCTACTAAACACCTTGCCGCTACTTCTGTGGTTGCATTATTGTACCATTTCTTCA
Source organism: Fukomys damarensis (assembly GCF_012274545.1). Classification (NCBI taxonomy): domain Eukaryota; kingdom Metazoa; phylum Chordata; class Mammalia; order Rodentia; family Bathyergidae; genus Fukomys; species Fukomys damarensis. The sequence continues at coordinate 17,982,366 of NW_022900932.1, forward strand.
TTTGTCTGTCTCCCTGGGAAGACTATGAACTCCTCAAAAGCAGGGTCTGCCTTTCTCCTCTCTGCATGCTGAGTAATTAGCAGGTTGAGTGGCTCAATTCAATAAATATTTATTGGGTTGAACTTCAAGGGTAATAAATATTTACTGAATTGAACATCAAGGTACTTTGCCAATATACTGTGAGGCAAGAATTTACAGGCAGTGGAGTGAAAGAAAAACAAGTACAATGATAACAGCATCAACCACAGAATCTTAGAGATGGGAGTAAACACTATGCCTTCAGTAACTCATTCAGGCTAGAAAAGACCAGAAACATATTTTACTTTCCATGCACCCTTCTTTCAAACATCTAACCTTCAAGGTGGACATCCTTAGGTCCTTATCTGTTTTTTTATGCCGTATGTAATGATTACATCATTGTAGGGAGCTGGCACATGTACATAACACATCTTAATTCTTTTTACTGCCCCACTCCTACCTTATCTACATTGAAAAGACCACTGATGAAGCCTATACTGAGCTGCTTAATAAGAATATTTTCAGAGGCCAAAAGAAAAATGTGGAAAAGAACATCCTCTTATTGGTTTCTCAAAAAGAGATAATGAAGCAAGTTCTAGGCTTTTCCAGTACTTTTTAAGGTACTATCTCTTCAAGAGCCTTAGGAATCAAAGCAGGGTTCATGTGACTCAAAGGAGACTGAATACAGACTCTCCTTGCAGCCTAGCATTAACCATTTTGCCCTTAAACACCTAAAACAGGCTCTCAGGAATGTAGCGTATTTTGTTATGTAAGTGGAAAATACAGATACTTTTTTGTAGATTCTGGGAATGTCCATAACACCCATAGGCAGAGCTGGTGCAAATGGAAATACAAAGCAAAATAACAAACAAACCCAGTAGCCATCTTTAGGAACCTACTTTGTGCAGTCAAAGGAGTTACAGTGAGCTCTTTATAAATAGAGAACAAAAGAAATCTGATCTTTAAGACTGGTGCTATTTTTAAACTTAATTTGAGTGACTACAGCCTCCTAGGGCAAAGCCTTAACATATGACAAAGGAGACTGCCAGGGATTTAGCTCAGTGGTTCTGCTGCCTGCCTCGCAAGCTCAAGGACCCCAGTTCAATCCCCAGTACCAAAAAAAAAAAAAAAAAAAAAAAAAAAAAAAAAAAACCAACAACAAAGGAGAGACATGTACCACTCAGAAGTTACCAAATATGCACAATAGAATAAACACGGCTGCCTTCGTAGAAGAGATAGTGGTACAGCCTGTGCTTTGCCCTAATGACCCTAAAAAGCAAAACACCTACGAAAACATACAGGAGAAGGTCTTAAACACAGGATCTTACTGGAACTGGAACTGAGATCCAAAAGTTCATACACTGTTCTCAATCAGAAATTCTGGTTTTTATTTATCTTTTTAGGAACTCTCTTTAAAATTCATGTTCTCCTTTAAGTTATAATAGCATACAAGCCACTATACTAATTATCAAGGCTAAAATCACTTATTTTTACACTTTAATTTTTATGACAGTAAAAATGTCATTTTTTAAAAAAATTAGAAAATACAATTGCCAATCTTTATAAAAAAGGAAATCATGGGTCGGGGATCAAGCTCAGTGGTTGTGGCACTGTCTTCACAAGCACAAGCACCTGAGTTCAATCCCCGGTATCAAAATAAATAAATAAATAAATAAAGGAATAAAAATAAATAAATAAATAATCATTCGCAGCCCCACCCGTTGGAGATAATCATTGTTTACAATCTGGAATATTTCAAGCTATTAATATTATGTATCAATGTAGATATTTAGAGTCAATTATGCCTTTTTCTTTTTTTTTCCTCATCTGAAGCCTTTTTTTCCTAAACACTTTTTTTCTGGTGCCAGGGATCGAACTCAGGAACTTGCTCTTGGGAGGCAGGAGCAATGCCACTGAGCTAAATCCCCTGCCCTTCTTTTTTTCTTTTTATTGAGTTTATTGGTACAATCTAGGTATACAATACAGTTACATTCATTACTGGGATCCTGTAACTTCACATGACAGGTCTTGGTTCTCATTTTTTCCCCTTGTCCCTGCCCTCCCTTCACCCTCTCCCCCCTCTCCCCATTTACAACTATTTGATTTCCATTTTTTCATTTTCTCATATTTTTTTCTTTTCCCTTGTTCCCTTTCAGCTACCCTTCCCACTTTCCCCACACCTTTAGCCCTTTTCTTCCTATTTCACATTGTTAATTATCCCATTAGGATCTTGAGTACTATTATAGTTTTTCACACCAGAGAGACTATTCAGTATTTACACGTGTCATTTATTTCACTTAAGAGTATATCCTCAATATGTATCCATTTTCCTATGAATGACTCTAATTTCTCATTCTTTATGGCTGAGTATTCCATTTTATAGAAAAACCACATCTTCTTTATCCAGTCCCCTGCCCTTCTTAAACACTTTTTACATCATTGTTTATTGACAAACTTTTATTCTTTTCTTATGATTTTGATTCATTTTAAATATACTTAACCCCTTCAAGATACTTGTTACATTTTAGTCAACAATTCTGTCCTTTTCTGGAATTTTCAGTCTGAAGAAGCACAGGCAACCTTAATGCATCAATACCTAAAATAAATATTGTAATTTTGTTATTTGCTTACTTTTGCTCATGAAGGATTTTATGCTATGAACCTCTAAATTTTGAACTCTGCCCTTAAGACTGGCAGGCCTTTCTAAGTGGGAAGCCCTTCATGTGTTGTTCCTGAAGAGCTTGCATTTGTAAGGTGCCCTAGAGGTAGTCAGTCTAGGATTCATAGCTAAAATTCATTTCTTAGGTTGAGGGTTCTTGGGCCATACCACACAGATAGTATAAATTTAAACCCTAAAACTGGTTGAAAGTAGGCTAGTGATTTCACACATCTCCAGGATTAGACAAAAAACAAAACAAAAACCAAAAATCCAGGCTGGGGATTTAAGCTCAGCAGGTCCGCTGCCTGCCTTGCAAGTGG
>NW_022900932.1:17985396-17992540 GCF_012274545.1 Fukomys damarensis
CAAAACAAAACAAAAAAAACCCTTTATCATCTTCATGTACTGCTGTAGATTTTTTTCCCCCCTAGTCTAACCTTTCCCTAAAGTTTAGTTCTTTGTGGGGGATGCAGGGTGTTGGAGTTATCCACGGTATTTTTAGGAAATTTCATGAATATACAGCTTTCAGGGCTGTGATTTAGCTCACTGGTTCCACTGCCTGTCTTGCAAGCTCAAGGTCCCAAGTTTGATCCCCAGTACCCCCCAAAAATATATGTCTTAATGTGTTTATTACTCTGTTATATGTATGTACTTTAATTTCTCCCTTATTGTTCATTCATTCTGCAATATTTCAGTGCATGTTATGTGGTAGGCACTGATTTATGCACTAAGAGTACCACAGTAGAAAACACAAAATCTTGTCATTTTAGGTATTTTTAGATATTGTAGGAAATTTTGTTAAATTTTTGTCAATTGTAAGCAATTTACAATGATCATTCTTATGGGCAATTTTATCATATATCTTTCATATGGGATATTGAGATATTTCACTTTTTGTAATAGAACAAAACAACAGTAATCAGAGTTCAGGTTTGTCAAAACTCACCGTGTCTTGGTGACATAGGTTGACAGAAACCTATAGCACCGTAACATTTTTCTCTTATAAGGTATTCCACAATACAGAGACATTGTCAGTTCCCTAAGAAAAAAGAAGGAGTTTAAAAAGTCATAGTATGTAATTTAAAGTAATGAATCACCAAGGGAGTTATATTCTAAGCCAGGATAGGATCACTTTGCAATACTAAGGAAAGAGAAACTAAATAGGAGTCAGATGACTAGGCTTCTCCATTGTATTTCCACTATTAACTAGCAGTGGGCTCTCGAATTCTCAGTACTTCTTTCCAAATCAATAAAACTGAAATCTGTTCTGCCATGCTAATAAGGTGTGAGAATCGGGCCAGGGATCTAGCTCAGTGGTGTTGCCGCCTGTCTCACAAGTGCAAGGTCCCAAGTTCGATCCCCCGGTAACCCCCCCCCCACAAAAGCTATAAGAATCATGACGTTATTCTCTAAAATGTAGACTCCTTCCTCATATTGTAGATTTGTTAGCAGGAATTGGCTGCCAAGCCAAGGCCTCCATCTCCTTTGTATCTAAGTAGGGAAGTGATGTGTATACCTTCTGGGCTGAACCAATTAAGAAGGAGGTGTAAGTTGGGTATGGTGGCACACATTTATAATCCTGTAGCACTCTGGGAGGCTGAGACTGGAGAATAGCAAACATGGGGCCAGCCTAGGCAATTTAACAATTTAGTGGGGACCTGTCTTAAGATTTTAAAAAGGGCAGGGTATGTAGCTCATTGTGAAGGCCCTGGGTTCAATCCCCAGTACCAGGAGGAAAAAAAAAAAAAAAAAAAGGAGGGTGGGATGTACCTTATTCACCATTTTTTCCCTGCTTTTTGGAAGATTCCAAGAGAAACAATAGAGTTATTAGATAGAGAATGTTGCATCCTTAACTCACGCATGGAGAAAAGCCACCCACCAACCAAAGACCCTCTTCACTGGAGTATTTCTTAGTAAAACGTCTGTCAGGTTAGTTGGGAGGAGTAGCTCAGTGGTACTGTGTTGCCTGGCATGCACAAGGTCTTGGTTCAATCTCCAGCACCACAAAAGATAATAGAAACTTCTACTATATTAAGCCACTGAATTTTAATTTTAATTTTATGTTTTGGGGCTGGAGATTGAACCCAGGGCCTCATGCATATTAAGCATGTGCTCTACCACTGAGCTGTACCCCCAGCCCCTGGCTACTGAAATTCTAAAATTTGTGTTTCAGCAGCTAGTGTTACTGTAACAAATAGATCAAGTAATAAGCCTGGGATATCTCCAGAGTAATGGGGCCAAGTTTCTTGAAGTAGATACAAACCAACATAGCTCTGAGAAGTAGATGGAAATCTGTTTGGTAAGAAAAATTTTAAATCATAGCCATTAAGAAAGTATTTCAAAAGACAGCTATGAAATTCATATGGATCCAAGAATTTTTTTGATATTTTTTCTAGCTCACTAGGAAAGAAAAAATATCTGTCTGAAGAATTCATTGTGCAGAAGATGGTTTCTTTCTTTTTTAAGTGGTGCTGGGTACTGTACCTGGGGCTTCACACCTGCTAGGCAAGCGTTGTACCACTGAGCTATATCTTGATCCCAGTGGTTCCTTTTATTTATTTAGGTTTTTTGAGACAGGGTCTCACTATGTAGTTGAGACTGACCTGAAACTCACTATGTAGCCCAGGCTGGTCTCAAACTCAGAGAGATCCTCCAGTCTCAGTTGCCTAAGTGCTGGGATTAAAGGTGTGAACCACCACGCCCAGCCCAGTGGTTTCTTTTAATTTGTCTGTTGGTAAGCATTTTATCCCCTGTGAAAAGTGCCTTTCACATTAGCAGTAAAAAGTCAAGAAATTCTACTGAAACTGTGAAAAAAAATCAGTACAGTTAAATAACTAACCACCCTTTAACTGTGCCCAACAGAAGCAAGCTTTGACATTAAACTACCAAGGGAATATCTGAATTTTAGGCCTATTTTTTGGTTGCATAATTATGAGTCACTGATGACTAATCCCTGAAAAGTTTTGGCTGCAATCTGTGTGCTAGGAAGGGTAAAATATATTTAGCAAATGAGAGTCAGCAAACTATTTATTGGCTACTGACTTTAGGCAACGGCTCTTAAGGAACATAGACAATGTAAAGAATGAAAATACCTTCCTCAAGGTGAAAAATCCCTGCCTAGCAGGTGAGAAGAAAACAAATATATAACTTTCACAGAAAACTATATGTGATTTGTAGGCTGCAAAGTACTCTAAGGCAGTATTAAAGGTATAATACCTATTTTTTTAATTAAAAATTTTTCTACTTAAACTCAGAGTCTTTATTCAAAAGTAATTTAGTAATTTTCAAATACTGGAAAAAACTCATATCTATTAGCTAATGCATGGATAAACTCATAGTGGTACATCCATACAATGGAATATTACTCAGCAACAAACAGGAATGAATAACTTTATAAAATGTAGTAATACAGATGTCCTCAAGTACTTTGTGTTAAGTGAGATAAACCAGATGCAAAACATTCTATTCATATTCTAGAAAGTCCAGATTTAACTGATAAAAAGTAGATTAGGGTTGACAAATATCAGGAGTCAGGACAAAGGAGATTTTATTAATTTTTTTGAGACAGAGTCTCACTGTGTAGTCCAGGCTGGCCTTAGATTCAGCATTTCTAGTAGCTGGGATCACAGGCATGCAACACCATGCCCAGCCAAGCATAAAACCTATTTTTTACTAATCCTAGGACTTGTATGGTATATTGAAAAAAATGCATTTAAAGTCATATTTCTAGCTCATCTATAACTCAGAAAATGTAAATTGGTACATATTTTGGAGATTAATTTATGGATACCTGTTAAAATGTTAAATAAGCACCCCTTTCACCCAATGATTCTACTTCTAGAAATTTTTTTCTAGGAAGTAACCAGTATGTACAAAAATGTTAATAAACTGGGCAAGATGGTCCACACCTATAATTCCAATACTTGGGAAGTTGAGGCAGGAAGACCATGAGTTTGAGGCTAGCCTCAGGTGTGTAGCAAGTTCAAGGCTGGCCTGTACTACATTGCTAGATCTGATCTCAAAACAAACAAAAACAAAAAAGGAATGTTAATAAAAAATATAAGTGGAATAATACACAGCTGATAAAAATAAATAGAAAATAATATAACAATGAAAAAACACACATGTATTTACAGAGAAAGTTATTTAGAATATATTATTAAGAAGCCAGGCATGGTGGCGCACGCCTGTAATCTCAGCACTCGGGAGGCTGAGGCAGGAGGATTGCTGTGAGTTCGAGACCAGCCTGGGCTACATAGTGAGTTCTAGGTCAGTCTCAACTACATAGTGAGACCCTGTCTCAACAACACCCCCTAAAAAAAGAACCTATTATTAAGAAAAGTACAGGGGATAATGGGGAGATGTTGGTCAAAGGATACAAAGTTTCAGTTATGATAAATTATTTCCAGAGATTTATTTATTGCATGGTGACTATAGTTAATAATAATGTATTGTGTACTTGAAAACTGCTAATATAATAAATGTTAAATGGCCTCACCACAATAAAATATGACCAGTATGTGAGGTGATAAATATCTAATCATTTCATAAAGTATGCATATATCAAAATATCACATTGTGCTAAATAAATACATACAATTTTTATTTGCAAATTATTCCTGGAGGAAAAAAGAAAAGCAAGCAAGCAATGGTTGGTCAGAATGATCTAATTAATTTATAATGAATAGGACATATACAAATATATTCTAATATATATAAATTAGTAATATTTTTCAAATACACATACTAAACTACTGTGACTAAGTTGGGATAAAGGGAAATGTAGTTTGAAAGGAGGAACTTGTGATTTTTTTACTTTATTATTTTCTATATTTAAAAATTTAAACTATAAATACATATTATTTTTAAGATAAAAGAAAGTGTAAGAAAAGAATAATTCCTAGGACTAACTGTTCAATAAGGCTTTCTTTTTTTTTTTTTCCTTTGGTTCTAGGGGATTACACTTGTGAGGCAGGCGCCTGAACCACTGTGCTAAATTCCCAACCCCTCAGTGAGGTTATTTCTAAGTCACTATTCCCAGAAACACCTTAACATGTTTCCCATGAGCCACAAGAAACTCCTTTGGTGAGTTCTTGGATTCTGGGAACTGTAAGAGCTATTTGGTTGTAGTTTGGCTGTAACTACTGACTAATATGTATGGTCCACTGTATGGCTGCCCGTTGTTTCATCTATAGAAACAAATTGCTTCTACTGCTAAATTAAGCTTAGTTATTTGTGGATTATCATGGCCTGAGCTATTTACGTTTTTTAAAAGTACAAAGTCTGATGGGTTATGAAAGGTAATATTATCTAAAATTTATACAGTAAATGATGAAGCAGGGTTCTTAAGATTAAGTTTCTCAGAACCCTCTGTAAATACCATAAATGATTCACACACATTTCTTGTCCTGTTCATTTTGACAGAAGGATTATTAAGTGGCACGATTAAGCATGAAAAAAAAAAAAAAGTGAAAAAAGTTCACCTCTAACCTTCATGGTTAACTTTCTCTATGAAGAAGTGAGGTTCTCATTCATTTCGTGGAGCTGTTTTGAGATTCCATGTTTCCGTGACTGTGGACAATGGAATAGGAAAGTATGCACAACTGAGGAATCACTGAAATACAGATTTCAAGGTTTTTGTGACCTTGCTTATATGAAAAACTCTATGGTTTGTATTGTAAAAGATAAGTTTTCCTCCCTTAATCCTTGTAGGGGACAAAGATTGTTAAAGCAAAAGGTAAGAAGTTAATAAATACCATTTAGTTTTAGTTAATGAGATAGCTCCACAAGAGCAAAACTGGTCATTCTGGTTTTTACAAAAGAGAAATGAAACTAAGCTAAAACTGAAAAACGCTGTAACTGAGAGCTTTTGTCAAGTTCAATTATAACTCCCTCCCTGAATTTAAAACCTGAATAGGTTTCTGTTTCACTGTACTCACTCTGAATTCTTTGGGGGGTGAATTGCTAGGCCTCAAGAATCAGCAAAAACCAGGAAACACCAAATGTTCAAGTTTAAACTGTTTTCCTTTCCCAGCGGGAGCATGGCTGTTTCTGCCACACTTCCCAGAATTCTAAAAGACACATTCTGGGAAATGTAATTTAATCTTTATGCTGGCTAACATTAACTACAGTCATTAAAAGCATACTTCTGCCACACTTCCCAGAATCCTCCTAGAGAAGCACTCTGGGAATAGTAGTTCAGTCCCCAGGCTTGATACTGTGTCCTCCAACTGCAAAGTTTACCATGACTATCAAATGCATGAGCATCTAAGATCTTTTTCTTTTTTTCTTTCTTTTTTTTTTTTTTTAGTTTATTGCTACTTTTTAAGTATACAGTACAGTTGCATTCATCATTGTCTAAGATCTTAATATTAAGAAAAGTACTATGGGGCTGGGGATTTAGCTCAGTGGCACTTCACCTGCCTTGCAATCGCAAGGACCCAAGTAAAAGAAAAGTACTATGTCTTTGGAAAAAGTGGCATTAGATAGATTTTTAGTAACAAAATGATAAAAGCATTAAATCCATCCTCATATACAGAATTCATATATTATCAGGATGCATAAAGGAGGCTCTTTCCATTTTAGAACTAGCTCTAACATTTCATGAAACTGGCCAATTTAAAAGGACAGGAAAACTTCGTGTGTTTGAGCTTGTGGTAGAATTCATGCCTTGATCAAGGGAAAAGCCCTCCATCTAACTGAAATCAGTCCCCCAGTAAATCTACTTTGGTGCTGTCCTGTTCTTTTCTTACTACTGAAGCTGCTGGCCAACTTCTTACTGCTAAACTCATTCAACATATATTTAATGAACCTGAGACTCTTAAATGCACAGGATACACGAACATTTTTGTCCCTATGTGACTTATATTCTACAGGAGAAGACATACAAATAAATGAATAAATATACAATTTGCCAAGTGGTTAGAAGTCATAGGGGGAAAAATAAAACAAGAGAATTGATTTTGCCATTTTGTACAGGATGGTCAGCCTCACTGTTAAGATGATATTTGAGTAGACTCTGAATGAAGAACACAGGAAGTAAAACTTCCTGATATGTATGGAAACTGATAGCTATGAAAAGAGATTTGTAGACAAAACAAAATGAGTACTGTACATACAAAAGCTTTGGGGTGGGAATATGCCTGGCAGATTTGAGCAAATGCTAGGACAGAGCACTGTACAAGAGATGAGGTCAAAGAGTAGTCAGGCATTAGATCATAGAAGGTCTCATAATTCTTACATTCTTATAAAGCTGTTGTGATGATTTTGATGACTTTTTCTTGGAGAAAGATGATATTACTAAAGGGCATAAGCAGGAGAATGAGATGATCTGATACACCTTTTTTTTACGTACTGAAGACCTTCATAGTGAACTATATTCCCAGCCATATATATATATATATATATAGGTACATTTTTTTTCACTGAGTTTATTGGTACATTTTAGGTATACAGTACAGTTACATTCATCATTGGGATTTTGTACCTTTACATGACAGGTCTTGGTTCT
>NW_022900932.1:17992761-17999718 GCF_012274545.1 Fukomys damarensis
CCCAAAAAAAAAAAAAAAAAAAAAAACCCACCAAATTTAGAGGCAGGTGCTTGCTAAATTGCCAAATTACCCAGGCTGGGCTCAAACTTGGAATCCTTCTGCATTAGCCTCCCAAGATGTGGGGACTAAAAGTGTGTACCACCATGCATAGCTTGATTTACAGTTTTAAAAAATCATCATGAAAAGAGATTGGACTTTGGGGAAGGGGATGATTAAACCTTCAGTGTCATTGTTGAAATATACCTAAATTACATAGGAAGGAAGAGCATACCTGGTTAGTTGGCTAGCTATTTCTTTTTTATTTTTTCCATTAGATGTAAACTGAAGCTTTTTACCAGTTAGATTGATTATCTTTAAGGAAGGCACAGAAAATTTGAGGGAAACAAGATATAAAGTCAAGGCGACAGGGAAGCATACTTAGGAAAAAATTGGGGCTCTGATAATTTTTTTAAAATATATGGCTACTATTAGTTAAGTGCTATATAATAAATAGCAGTTAGTCACCTTTCTGTCACTGTGGCACAATACTTAAGAAAATCAACTTAAAGGAGGAGAGATTTAATTTGGCTTGTGGTTTCAGAGGTTTCAGTCTATGGTTTCTGGGCCTTGGTGAGGAAGAACAGGCATGGTGGTAAAGCAAAGTTGCTTAACTCATAGTGGCTGGAAAACAGAGAGAGAGAGAAAAAGGCCAGGGACAAAACACAGCCTTCAAAGGCATGTGCCCAAGGACCAACTTTCTCCCACTAGGCTGCACTTTCTAGCTTTCCGCTACCTCCTAGTACCCCATTAAAATATGAATCCATCAGTGGATTAATGCTTTGATGATGTTAGAGCACTCATAATCCTGTCACTTTCCAAAGTGCCCACCTTTGAACACTGCTGCACTGGGGACCAAGCCTTCAACACAGGAGATTTTGGAGGACGTTTCAGATTCCAACCAGAACAATAGCTAAGACTTAGCATTTATTGGGTTCCAGATACAACAATGCTAAGTGTTTCATACATTTATTGTTAATCTTCACATCCTGTGACATACATATTAATATTTGCACTATACAGGTGAGAAAATAGAGGCCAGGCAAAATTAATTTGTCCCTATTTACATAGCTAGTCAGAAGACACCTAAGGGTGCCTGACTTTAGATAGACTCTGTGCTTTTGATCACCATAATGTATAATAGACCTGAGTTGTATCTCTGATGGGATATGGGACAGGAAAAGTGAATAAACTAAGTATAAAAGAATTTTTGATTAATAGAATCTCTTGTTCATGATTGTTCATAAATTTTGTTAAGATAATCATATTCCTCAAATTGATCCTCAGACTCAATGTAACTCCTAAAGAAATCCCAGCCTGCTTTTTCTTTCTTTTTTTATGGTACTGGGGATCGAACTCAGGACTTTCCGCATGTGAGGCAGGCAGAGGAGCCACTGAGCTAAATCCACGGTCCCCAGCCTGCTTTTTCATAATAAAAGTCTAAAGAAAAAAAATAGGACTTAATCTAAATTTTAAAAACTTTTGTACTAAAACATTACTATACAGAATATGAAAAGAGGGTCAAGGATTTGGCTCAGTGGCACCTGCGCCTGCCTCACAAGCTCAAGGTCTTGAGTTCAATCTCTGGTACCCAAAAAAACAAAACAAAAATCCCCCCAAAACAAAGAAGAAGTCAGGCATGGTGGTGCACACCTATAATACCAGGTATGTGGGAGGCTGAAGCAGAAGGATCACAAGTTGAGGCCAGCCTGGACAATTTAATGAGCTCCTGTCTTAAAATAAAAAAACAGAAAAAGGACTGGTGATGTACCTCAGCAGCCCCTGGTTTCAGTCCCCAGTGAGACACACACACACACACACACACACACACACACACACACACACTAAAATAAATAAAATAAAGTGAAATACATCCCATGTATGGGAAAAATTATATCTGCCAAAGAACATGTGTTCAAAATATATAAAAGAAACTTAAAACTCAGTAATAAGATACACAGTCCTACTTTTAAAATGAGCAAAGGATCTAAATAGGTATTTCTCAAAAGAATTGAAAAAATGCTCAACATCATTAGCCATCAGGGAAAGGTGAATCAAAATTACAAGACACTTTAATTATAGGGTGACCACAATCAAAATGGCAAATGTGACAAGATATGGTGTAGGTGTGGAGTAAGAACCCTCATACAGGTGCAGCCACTTTGAAAAACAGCTCAGTAGTTACTCAAGAAGTTAAACACACTGCCTGCCTCGCAAGCACAAGGACCCAAGTTCAATCTCCGGTACCAAAAAAAAAGTTAAACAGAGGTACTACATAATCCATTCACTCCACTCCAGGGTATATACCTAAGAGAAATGAGAACATATTCACACAAAAACTTGTAAAGAATTTTTATAACAGCATTATTTAAATAGTCAAAAAAGTAGAAACAATCTAAATATCCATCAACTGTTAAATGGATAAACAATATATGCAATCCCCATTGAATGGCACTTTATTCAGCAGTAAAAAGGAATGAAGTATTGTTATGTTACTACAACATAACAAAGCTTGCTAAGTGAAGGATTTCAGTCACAGTCTATCACCTACTGCATTCACATAAATGTTCATAATAAGCAAATCTACAGAGGCAGAAAGTAGATTAGTGGTTGCTTCAGGATGGGGCAGTTTATTTGAAACACACATAGAGATTGATTGCATTCATATTAAATATTCCAAATATGCAAATCTATGAGACAAAAGGTAGTTTAGTGGTTGGCTGTGGTGGTAGAGAGGGGGTGTGTTAAGATAATGAGGAGTGATTGCTAATGGGAACAGGGTTAGGATTTTGTGGGGTTTCTTTTCTTTCCTTTCACATGGGATCAAACTCAGGACCTTGCACTTGTGAGGCAGGCAGCAGCAACACCACTGAGCTAAATCCCCAGCCCCCTTGCTTGCTTGCTTGCTTGCTTGCTTTTATTTATTTATTTTTGGTACCAGGGATTGAACTCAGGACCTTGCTCAGACAGGCACAGTGCCTCTGAACTAAATCCCTGGCCCTCTCTTTCTTCTTTTTGAGTGGTGTAATTTTTCTAAAATTGATCGTGGTGATGACTGGGCAATTTTGTGAATCTAGTAAAGATCATCAATTGCACATTATAATGTATACATTACATATTATTTCAATTATATCTCAATAAAGCTGTTAAAAATAGGCAACCAAGGACCAGAGATTTAGCTCAGTGGGGCCAGTGCCTGCCTGGCAAGTGCAAGGCCCTGAGTTTGATCCCTAATTCAGGGGGAAAAAAAAGTAAAAATAGACAACCAAATCACTAAGCAATTATATTGCATAGTTAATAAATACAATAGATATGATATTAATAACTCTTATCCTCATAGTTTTTTAGTTCATGAAATAAAAATTGTCTTTCTTCAGATATGCTTAACTTCAAAGCAACAACATTTAACTGCATAATAATACGGAATAGACTTTTTTATGGAGCTGGTGATGGAACCCAGGGCATGCTAAACCATGGTGTACCACTGAGCTACATCCCTATCCTGTACACACTTTTAAAAGCACAAATCAACCCTCAAGTCATTGACTCCCAGCCTGGCCTTTGGTGGTAAAAGACAGGTAACAATGTACATATTTAAAGACATGTGTTTATTCATTCAGTGAATTATTCTGAATTCTTATTAAAACCTATCATGTGCAGGGGATGGTGCTACAACTGGAGATAAAATGGTGAATGACATTGTCTCTCTTATCAAGGAGCTAGTTATGCATGCACATGTATGCAGGTGTGTGTGTGTACATGCATATGTGAAGGAGCATGCAAGGATGTGAAACAACAGCTCATTTACTCAGCCTTTGATCAGTTGCAGGAATGAACATCAGAAAGGAGGGCACACATTAACAGTCTTGGAGAGAAATCAGAAGTGCAGTTAGTAAGCAGGTTTGTAGTTAGACAGTTTTACTTTATGTGGGTCAAGGAAGAGATCTTAGCAAATAGGGGCAGGAAAAGGCTTCCATGAGGGCTTCTCAACTGGCAGAAAGCCCAGTCCATCTGCAAAACCAGCAATGCCATAAACACTGGTAGGTCCTTACGCTTCTCTTCAAAAGTCAAGTATCCCTCCACACCATCTTCCCAAGCACGGAGTAATGCTTAACACACAGTAGTGAGCAGATTTAAAACTAAACATCATACTCAGCTAGAAGTCAAGATGAAAAAGAACAGAGCATACCAAGGTTAAAACAAGTTTGAATACATAAATTTGTTAGTACTACAGTACATACTGTCATGGCCATTTGGTTGTTGGAAAGTTTCAGTATAAGAGTTAAAGCAATTCATGCAGGGACATCCTACTGTATTTTATTGGTGGACTGCCATCTGAACTCACTGGTCATGCTAGTGCTCCTTTCAAACCAAGCACTATTCTTACTACTAAATACTGAATGAATGCCAGGTCCTAAACTTCACCAAACAAAGTTGAGATTTCTGGCATTCTTGCTGGGTGTGTTTGAGCTCTTGACAAGCTCATTTGGGTGGAAGAATGCACAGACTGGCCAAGCTCTACAAATCTTTCAAACAGCCAAGTTAGATTCCATTTGTTTATAAACAGAAACATTCTTCTCAAATGTAATTTATTACTTTCAATGAAATATTTTTTAATTTGTAAATATTTTTATGCTGTGAGAATAGTTGTTGGATAGTTACATAGAGCCTGAAAATATTTATTTATTTATTTAGGTGTTTTTAGAACAGGGTCTTGTTTTGTAGTTCAGGCTGGTCTTGAACTTGTGGTGGTTCACCCACTTCTGTGCTGAGATGAAAGGTGTTCACTACCACACCTGGCAAAAATATTTAATGTTCACACCTGAACCTATTTATATATTCAAAGGGTAATGCATTACTAAGGAAAAATCCTGTACCAGAAAATGGAAGAGGAACAAAAGGAACGTGATGTAGCTGTCATGGTATTCATAAATTTTCACACACCAAAATTAATAAACAACTGTGCCTTATTCACCTCCCTTTCTTTCTTTCCTTCCTTCCTTCCTTCCTTTCTTTCTTTTTTTTCTCTTACCAGGGATCAAACTCGGGTCCTTGCACTTTTGATACAGGCGATGGAACCACTGAGCTAAATTCCCGGCCCACACCAGTATATATCTTATTTTTCATTTGTTTTTTTTTTGTTTCTTTGTTTTTTTTGGTACTGGGGATTGAACTAGGGCCCTGGAGCTTGTGAGGCAGGGGGCAGAACCACTAGCTACATCCCAGGCCCTCACACCAGTATAGTTCTAAAGCCAGGAAAGCTTCTTAGCTTTTTCCTTTGTTTATTTCTTATGGTTTTGTTTTTGTTTTGGTGGTACCTATTTATTTTGTAATTCTGAGACTAGGTCTTATTAAATTGCTGAGTTGCCCAGGCTGGGCTTGACCTTTCAATCCTCCTGAGTCAGCCTCCCAAGTGCCCACCTAGGTTCTCAGTTTTAAAGAACCAGTGTAATCACACCGGGCCCATCTGGATAATCTAGGTTCCTACCTGAAGGTGCTTAATCACATCAGGTCACTTCTTTTGCTCTGTAAGGTAACATATCCATGGGTTCTAGAGGGTAGGACGTGGAGCGGTCATCATACTATCACTATGAGCACCCCCTCCCTACTGAGGCCACACAAGGTGGGTGGAAGACCAAGGTCTTCCAGTGCAGCCATTTTGCACAGTGTCACAGCAGCAGGATGTCAATGACTAGAATATTTCCCAGTTTCAATTACATTCTAGATCCCTCATCTCTTTTTTTCCCCTTTTTTATTGAGTTTATTGGTACCTTTTCAATATAGATCCCTCATCTCTTGGTCTTCATGTGCAAAGAGAAAGATTCTATTAGTGCTGTTCCCAAAGCTTATTATTCCTAGGTTCACTGACATATCATTCACAAGAAAACCTATTTTCTTACATTTTTCTTTCTTAAAGGTAAATAATACATGCATACCCATGTTTATAGCAGCACAATTCACAACAGCTAAATCTTGGAAGTGGCCTGTGTGTCCATCAACAGATGAATGGATAAAGAAAGGGTGGTATTTACATACAATGGAATACTACTCAGCCATAAAAAGATCAGTTTGAGTCATCTGGAAAAAAATGGATGTACCTTGAGACAACAATGTTGAGTGAAATAAATCAGCCACAGGATTTTAAACATCACATGATTGTGTGAGAAATCCAAAGTACAAATAAATTATAGAGCTAAATAAGAGACAGATAAGGGAAACAGGGAGATAGATCTTTTATAAAAGCAAGAGATGGAGGGAGGGGAAGAAGAAGTAAAAAGAATTAAGTTGTGCTATGTTCATTACCAACTCCCCATAATGAATGTAATCATTATGTACTGCAAACATGTACTAATTTTATAAAAGGGTAAATAATATGTTACTCTGCTTAAAATACTTCTGTGCCTTCTCATTATGCTTGTTACAGTACAAAAAAAAGTCCTGCATAAACTAGACTGTATACCATTCCAATGTTTTCTCTACAAGTTTCTTCCCGTGTTAGTATACTACAGCCATACTGAATTTCTTTTGGCTTCTCAAATGCCTCAAGGTTTTCTTGTTACATATCCCTTTTTTTTTTTTTTTTTTTTTTTTTTTTTTTTTTTTTTTTTTGTACCAGGGATTGAACTCTTGCGTCCTTGCACTTGCAAGGCAGGTGGTGGAACCACTGAGCTAAAACCCTCTACTTCCTTTCTTTAAACTTTTATTATTCACACTCTCTAGTCAACTCAGGCTGTTTAAACATCACCTCTTTAGTGACAATGCCTGCCATCAATCTAAATTATGTCCCTTCTCCTCCCCCTTAGCAATCTGATATTTTCCTTGTTATTTTCACTTATCAAAGTGTGTATACAGAGGCCAGGGATTTAGCTCAGTGGTTCTGCCCTCTGCCTTGAAAGTGCAAGGTCCTGAGTTTGAGCTCTG
>NW_022900932.1:17999890-18005441 GCF_012274545.1 Fukomys damarensis
TTTTTTCCTAAGACAGGGTCTCACTTGTAGTTGAGACTGACCTGGAACTCACTACGTAGCCCAGGCTGATCTTGAACTCAGAGTGATCCTCCTGCCTCAGCCTCCTGAGTGCTGGGATTACAGGCATGTGCCACCATGCCTGGCCTCTTTGCACTTTCTGAAACAATCCTAGAAATCCTCTTTTGGTTGTGCAGCCAGAAGCACAGTGCCAGATACAGTGACTAAGGTGGATGAGGACACACTGTTGTGTTTTTACAAGCCTGCCTTCTGGTTGGATGGCACTCAACAACAGCATTCACTACATCTGTGACACAAAAGAGGACTTCCAGAACTGTTTCAGAAAGTGGCAAGAATAATTGGATAATAGTGTTTGAAAGGATAGGGAGTACAAGGGGAAGTACTCTGAGGAGAATTAATGGCAATTTCTTTTACTGTAATAAAATTTTAAATTAAACAGTTCATATTTGATCACACCTAGTGTGTGTATGTGTGGATTTGCTAAATTTATATATTGTCATTTTCCTTAGGAGGATTCCAAGTTCTACGATGGTGAGCACTTTGCTCATGTAGGCAGACAAATATTTATTGGATGAATGAATTCCTATTGCCACAAGTGCAGGAAGTACAAGGACCCCAACTCCCTCTACCCCCAGAAAAATACCGCGACACACCCAGAGTGCATTTGTCTTATTTATATCAAAACATCTTTCCCTCTCCCTCCCCCCTCAGACCTTCCTACCCCATTTCAGATTGGCCTGCAAGTCTATTTGAACCATTTAGTCATTTTTTATAGTTTATGAAAACAAATTATACAGCAACTATTTTAATAAATTAAGCACAAAAAGGGAGAGAAAAGAAAGACAACTAAATGGGAAGACAAAAGCCAGGCTACGCTTTGGCTTGGGGGACAGGGGTAGCTGAAGCGGTCGCAGTGGTTGCTGGAGTGGCCGAGAGCTGGTGACCACCGGGCCAGGACGCGCCCCTCTTCCTTGAGGTCCTTGCCCACAACCAGAATGTAGAGCAGTGGAGCCCTGGTCCTGCTTGTCCCTTGAGGGAGCACCAGAGACAGACGCATCCTCAGCCTGGCCAGCCCACTGCGCCAGAGCCGGTCAGGGAGTGGGCAGCAGCCTAGCACAAGTGTTCCCCCTCCTTATGCCACCTCCAGGAGCAGCTGCGATCGCAGTCCAGCTGCAACCTCGTGTTCACATCTGCCTGCCTGCCCAATGCTTCTTGGCGGCAGGGTGGGGGGGTTCTAGGTCCCCTGAACCCTCTGAGATGAACAGGGTGGGGGTAGGGGGTGAGGCAGGACACGCATGCAGGACTGGAAGAAGCTGGTGTCTCTGTGTACAAGTGGTGTGTTTGACAGCTTATGTGCTGATCATATTCATATAGTACTTTAAGCAAGGATGATTGGCTAACTTTCAAAAGTGGGGTCAGGGTAGACATCATCCTTTGAAACGTAGTTATTCTGATGAACAGACTGTTGACTATTGGCTGACTTTCGGAGAAGAGTTCACTAGAGTGGAACTATTTTAAAAATGGCAATGATTGGCTGCATTTTTTTTTTTTTTTCAGATACTGGGAATCAAACTCAGAAACTTGTGCTTACAAGGCAGGCATGGCACCGAGCTAAATCCCCAGCCCTTTTGTTTGTTTTTTAGAAACTGTTTTCCTAAGTTGACTTGCCATTGATCTGTTAGTTGAAATCACTTCTACTTGTATCATAGCTATAGTATTATCTTTCCCTAAGAACGTATATAACTTTAAACATTTGGGCTGCAGGGATTTAGCTCACTGGCACCACGCCTGCCTGGCAAGTGCAAGGTTATGAGTTTGATACCTGGAGCCAAAAACAAAACAAAACTGTAAACATTTATTCAAAAATATTGATGAGCACATCAGATGCAAGAGGAAGAGATTTAGTGAAGGTTTACAGTGGGCTAGAGCAGCTCTGCTCTGCTGTTTGACCATTTAGAGAGGATAATGCCCGCCTTTTTTTCTTCTCCTCCAGGCATCTCTCATGTTCATCCTCTCCAAACGTGATCAGTTTATTTTTTTGTTTTGTTTTTTGTACCGGGGATCGAACTCAGGTCCTTGTGCTTGCAAGGCAGGCAGTAGAACCATTGAGCTAAAGCCCCGGCTCCCAGGTGATCAGTTCAGATAGTCACATGAAGTGTCTTTTAGGGGCCACCACTGCCGCTGTTTAATGTTTTGTCAGCCAAAGGTTCATGTGCTGGAGTTTTGGAACCCACTGCACCAGTATTGGTAGGTGGCAGAACCTTCAACAGGTGGGGTCTGATAGGAGGTGATTAGGTCATTGAAGGCACCACCCTTGGAAGGGAAATATGTCTTTCCCTTACAATGTACTCAGTCTAAGGTATTTTACTATAGCAACACTAAAGGGATTGACACAATCATAAACATCATCATAAAATTCAGAAAAGGGTCATCATAATGTTACTAATTAATCATCTGACACACTTCTGTATTCTTTATTTATTTATTTTTCCCGTACTGGGCATCAAACTTAGGACCTTGCACTTGCTAAATCCCCAGCCCCTTCTTTTTCTTTTTTCTTTTTCCTTCATTGAGTTTATTGGTACGTTTTAGGTATACAGTACAGTTACATTCATTACTGGGATCTTGTACCTTTACATGACAGGTCTTGGTTCTCATTTTTCCCCTTGTCCCTGCCCCCCCTTCACCCCTCCTCCCCTCCCCATTTACAAACATTTTATTTCCATTTTTTCATGTTTTTTTTCTTTTCCCTTATTACCTTCCCCCTACCCTTCCCACTTTCCCTACACCTTTAGCCCTTTTCTTCCCATTTCACAATGTCAGTTATCTCATTAGGATCTTATGTATTTTTCTTTTTCTTTTCTTACATTTGTTTACAACTCATAGTCTGTCTCTTCATATGATAACCATTTTCTACAGCAAAGATTAAAAATTTAGCTTATTCCTCTAGTGTTTATTGTAACTTTTAGAGTTCAGGGAGACAGGTGTGGTAGCACATGACTGTAACCGCAGCACTCAGGAGGCTGAAGCAGGAGGATTGCTGTTAAGGTTAAGGTCATCCTGGGCTACATAGTGAATTCAAGGCCAACCTGAAGTACATAGAGACACCTTGTCTCAAAAAAAAAAAAAAAAATTCAGAGCATATTAGGTTTCTTCAGATGTATTATATCTGTAGTCTGTGGTGAGTGCTCATTAAATTCTAACAGAAAAGAACTTCCTTTTGTGGTTTAGCATTGATAAATCTTAAATCTTTAAAATCTTACATATCTAATAATTGGAGGCTTTTCTCACAGATTAGCCTCAGGCTCTCTAAATATCAACCTGCTTCTCCTCTACTCTCTGCACATTTTTATGTTATTTTTGCAGTGAAGGGGCCTGAAATCAGGGTTTCATGCGTGTTAGGAAAGCACTGTACCACTGAGCCACATTCCCAGCTGTAACTTTTTTTTTTTTTTTTTTTTTGGTACTGGGAATCGAACTCTGACCCTTGCACTTGCAAGGCAGGCGTCAGAACATTTGCGCTAAATCCCCAACCCCCCAGCTGTATTTTTTGATGTTAGAAAATAGCACAAATTCAAATAGCAAATAGTCTCGCCCTGCATCTTTGTTTTACAATCCTGAGTGGGTCAGCGCAGTGGGTGATAGGGCTACATATTCTTTGAAGCTTGAAAGATCTGGCCGTATCTTAACTACACATGGAAAACCTCATTAAACTCAAACCAAATGTATCCTAACTTAACTTTAGCTAAATTTTAAAACTGCCTGTTGGCTATTCCGATATCTCTAGCATGGCAGAGGGAGTTACTGAAGACTGAAGATTACAGTTAATATAAATCACTTTTAAGTTTTTATATAAGCATATGAGCATGTGACCTTTCCGGGACTCGGAAAGGGGCAGTGCAAATGAGAAAGTTGAAGCTTCAGTAGCGTTAGTAACTTTTTTTGGGTACAGGGATCAAACTCAGGACCTTGCACTTGCCAGGCAGGCACGGCACCATTGAGCTACATCCCCAGCCCCTTGCTTCACAGTGCATCTGCCTCTGAAGCCCTTCTGTGATTCCTGACCACTCTGAACTCCTAAAAATAGTGCTGAGGACTACAAGAAGCTTTTATGTGGATCATATCAATATTTACTGTATTCAGAGTATCTGTTTTATATTTTTGTAAATCTCTTTAATGTCTGACTTAAAAGAAGATTCTCATATATGTTTTGCACTCACATCTGTTATAATAGCACAGGTCGGTAGCCTCTGGAAAACCCCACTGCATTTCCATTACAATGAAAGAGGCAAAGAGTCTTAACAAGAAGTAATTTGACCTTGTTGACTCTGGCCACAGTTTGAGAAACTACTGATTTAGACGTCACTGAGTACCCTTTCTCTACTTCTGTATGTGTATAATAAACCCCACCTCCCAGATAAGCATCAATTGTTAATCATTGCTCTACTTTTTGGCACATTATGTAAATTTAGAAAGAACAATTTTTAATGAATAACAAGTCTTTGGGAGGTTCTTTCACTGACAAGAGAAAAATCACCTCCTTCCTTGACTCCTGGTGGTTAAGCTTTCTTCTTTTAGGAATATGACTCAAAGCAAACACAATATTTGATGCCTTATATAGAGTACTTAATTTGTGTGTGTGTGTGTTTCTGGGAGTTGAACACTGGGCTCTCTGCATTCTAGGCAAGCAATCTACTACTGAGTCCCTGGAGTATTTAATATTAGAACAACAGATTCTAATATTTACCAAGTCCTTGTTGTCTGCTAGGTGCATGCTAAGGGCTTTAAATCATTATCTCATTTCAGTCCCACAATAATCCTAGGAGAGAGATAGTACTCTCATTCCTGTTTAACAAATGAGGAAACTGAGATACAGAGAGCCGAACTTTTTACAGTCAGGATTTAAACCCAGATAGCCTGACTCTGAAACTCTGTTATCTACTGATAAAGTATAAAGGAGGCACATAGAGGGAGATTCCTACAAAATGTGGAAAGGTTAGTCAAGTTAAAAGCCTTTAAGGCCAAGACAGCTGACCATACCAAGATTAGATGCACTGTATTATTTTCCACGTAGAGGTTCTTTTCTGCTCTATTTTCTATGCTCCCATGTTCCTCCTTGCTGATGGCTTCGTCTCTTAGACTAAAAAGTTTACCCTGAAATTCAGGCACTAAGTAGCACGGGAGCCGGAAAAAAAAAAACCGTGGTAACCACGGTAACGGTGGCGTGGCGAGAGCACTACGCAGGCGCGTTACATCCCAGCCCCGCCCGCGCTCCCGCGCAGCCCAGCCCCAACCGCTCCTCTAGGGCTGGTACTCCAGGGGCCTGCCGCGTGTGGGTGTGAACGGGAGGCCGGTTGTGCGCCTGCGCAGGCCCGGGGGCGCGGGTGTGATCGAGCTCACGTAGCTGGGGCTGCAGTTGCCTCTTCCCTGGCAAGGCAGTCGCGGCCTAGAGGTTATAAAAGGGCTAACGGGCTCCCTCTGCTGCTCAGTCGCGCTGCCAGCGGGCTGAGGGCAAGGAGTGAGCAACCGGCCC
>NW_022900932.1:18005729-18017441 GCF_012274545.1 Fukomys damarensis
ATAGCCGCTCCGGACCCGCCTCCCGCCTCCGCTGTCAGGGCTGCAGCAGCCTCTGTCCCCGCCCCGGGACCAGGACTTCTTGAAAGTTCCTTCCCGGCGGGGAAGCGCCCTGTAGGTCTTTCCGAGGTCCCTTCTACCTGGTCCTCCCTAAGGAGCTGAGAGGAACGCGAGGGCGGGGCGTGGGTTTCGGCCGCCGCCGCCCGCCGCAGATGGTTAGCATGTGGCCCTGGAGAGCGGATTCGAACGCTCTGAGCCGAAGCTGAGGCTCCCAAGCTTTTGTTCCCCTCGATGGAAAGTCGTCGGGTCGGGGAGGTGGACCGACTCCGACAGTTGGGGCTGAACCCATCTGTTGCGCGGCGCGGTGCCGCCTCTGCAGCTAGACGTAGCCTGGGGCGCGGAGTTCGCTGCCGCCGGAGCTGGGGAAGTTGCTGTCATTTCACTCAGCTGGGGAAGCTGGGCTTCTTCCTTCCCTCTCCGTCCCCATGACTCTTTAAAGGCACATAAGCGCCCTCACCACGAATTTGCAGGGGTTAAGCCCAGTCAGACGTTCCACGGCCGAGTGAGAATTTTGAGCTGGATTATATGATCCCCGCCCCATAATGTTTCAAGGGGAAGGAAGGATGGATGGTATAAGTATGAAATTATTTCTCCTGAATAATCCAACCTATGAAATACAAAGCTCAGCTTTTGGACGCTAAGTGCTTATGTGTTCTGCATAGAGTGGAGAAGACTCAGGGAACTTTGCACTGTCTCAAGAAAGGGAGGAAAAAGCAGTTAGGTCCCCCTTTTAGGAATGGATCTAAAAGGCCAGAGGCTTGCCAATTTCGACTTAACTGTTTCTCCGAGAGCTGAGGCTCTTGGATTTACCCTAGGAATGCACTCGGGAGGGATGGAGTAGCCACTTCGTGAGTGGGGGAGGGGGAGAGACGTGGCAGCAGGGCTCTTTCATCGAGTTTGCTCTTTTTTTTTTTAAGGTTCTGGAAAGAAACACATTCCTCTTGTAGGTTGAGATTGTAGGTTATGAATGGGACTAGTCTTTTCCTAAAATGATGAAAAATTCAGTCTGCATAAAAGGACATTGGAAGGTAATTTTAAAATCACTTTAAAGGGGATTTTTTGGGATCAAGTTTCTGTGGAGAAAATAGATACCTACAGCAGGAAATAGTCAAGAAGCTGAACGTGAACAACCTTGAATGTATTTTTGCCTTGATTTGAAATAAGAATAGTTATTCTCTGATTTTTCTTCAACTTTGATTTTTAGTCGAGGGGCGTTATTTTCAGAATCTTAAATACAAACTGTAAATGTGATCTTTTTCTTTCCCTGGGAAGCGTAGATTTTATCACTTACCTGTAAAAGTCATGTCAATTTTGGTTTTGGAACATTGTGTCTTAAGTCCTGCTAATGGTTTTGATAGTGACAAATGCCTCTTAGATTTTACAGAAACCAGAAAAAGGACTACTTTTTCTGTTTTAGATGAGTAATGCTGTTTACATTGACATTGAAAAGAATTTTATTTTGAAGTACTGAAAGTCAAGTTTTTTTTCATTTGTAAGTAGTTTACTGGTGCTTTTTAAGTATACGGTACAGTTAATTCATCATTGGGATCTTGTACCTTTACATGACAGATCTTGATTCTTATTTTTTCCTCATATCCCTGCTCTTTATCCCTCAACCCTCGCCTATTTACGAAGATGAAAATTTTTTATTTTGATAAAAGAATAATTACACTGGCCATTTTGTGTCTTTGGTAACTTGGCTGGTAAAACAAATGAAAAATTTGAACAAATTTTAATTATCGCAAAAAAAAGTGCAAATGATTGTTGAAAAGAAAGCTTTATATCACCTGTGTAATCCACGTTATGGCAGGTGGATCTTGGTAAGGAGATGCTAACTGACCTTTTCTGTTAATACAGAATGATTTGTATACATCTTTTAAATTAAAACTCCTGCTTTTAGTCCAGGGATTTATCAAGAGGTGGGATAGTCATAAAGCGTATGAACCTTCATTTCTGTGGGAGAAATGCCTTATTTTACTTAGTGATTAATTATCAACTGGGATATAATTACTGCTTAGATTGACCTATTTTGAGGTCATGGAATTCTTTGAAAATCTGCTGGCAAGCATGGATTTGTTAAAATCTTTTTAGCAAATATACTTATCTACATGGAATTTTGGATACTATTTCATCCCCCCAGCCCACCTATGAACTGTATTATAATAACCTCTAAAAAGTATAAAGTAAAATAGATAGGAAGCAAATGTTCAAGGATATCTAGGCATCTTGAGGCAGAATTTCTTGAATATTTCTGAAAACTGAACTGGACATGTAAGATTGACATATATATATATTTTTTGTTTGTTTGTTTTTGTTTTTGTTTTGGTTTTTTTTGGTACTGGGGATTGAACTCAGGACCTTGCTCTTGCAAGGCAGGTACTGTGCCTCTGAGCTAAATCCCTGGCCCTGAGGAGATTTGAATATATTGATGACTCTAATAAACTTTTGCTAAAAAGATTGTAACAAAAGTTAATAGGTTGTTAAAATCATTGAATTGCTAAATTGTCTAGTCAGCGTACAATTGTGTTCCCTCTCACCTCACACTGTAATGTATCTTTGTTTTTTCACTTTGAGACTAGGCATGAAAGTAAACAAAATAGAATGTATAACCTTTGGCGTTAAATTTTATGGCTCTTGCAATGAGATCTTGAATCTTAAACTATGGTTGGGCTCAGGTATCCCCCAGCCCTCTGACACGCTGAGGAAGGAGGATCACAAGTTTGAGTCCAGCTCAGGAAATTCAGTAATTAGAAAATTTAAGTAATCTCAAATTTAAACTATCTTAAAATTTAAACATATAAAAAGGGTTGGAGATGTATCTCATTGTGAAGGCCCTGCATTCACCCCCAGTACCACAAAACAAACAAAACACATAATGGGGATGAGTGTGTATAAATATAGGAGTACAAGACGGATAAAGTGGGTATGCATATAAGTGAAGCCAGTAAAAGCTTTGTATTTATACTCAATAAAGTAAATAAATTGAAGTTATCCTATCATAGGTTTCCCTCTAGCCAAGTAAATATTGTACCTGAATAAAAACTTGTGAAATTCAACGGATTTTCATTTGAGTTACTTGAGCAGCTTTTGAACTTGATAAATGAAAAACATTCCTTTTCCTGGTCTTCCTATGGATGATCAGTTTGACAATTAGTATGTTTGATTGGATGTTGGCCAAAAATGCAGTATGGAGATTCATACTTCTTTCATAGTTGTCATCAGAGAATGAGTACTGTCTTGGACTTCCTGTGTAGTGTTTCATAGAAATGTGTCCATGTTTTGGTGATTTACAAATCTATCACCTAATAGTAAGATTACATCAAGTTAATATTGTCAGCCTCTCTTTCACTGGACATTTGCCGTTTCTCCATATAAGTAATGCAAAGAGAACACTAATTTAGTGGTTCACTTTATCCATGTGCGTAACTACAGTTAACTTTAGTTTTCTTTCCTCATTTTTTTAAGAGGAAACACTTGACAATAAGACCTTTAATCAGCATATTAGTCTGTTTTTCACTGCTGTAATAAAATACTCAAGGCTGAGTAATTAGTAAAGGAGAGAGGTTTATTTAGCTCACAGTTCTGGAGGTCCAAGAGCACAGGACTGGCTTTTGCTCAGCTCTAGTGAGCACCTCATGGGGAAAGATACTACAGTGGTGGCAGTATATGTGAAAGTGATCACATGGTAAGACAGGAAGGTAGAGATTCGGGGGTCAGGCTTACTGTCTTTTTTATAACCCCCACTTGGGGGAACTCTCTCGGAGACCAAGATTAATTGTTTCTGAGGGCAGTGTCCCAAATGATCTAACCGCCTCCCACTAAAGCCTACTTCTTAAAGTCTCCACCACCTTGCACATCACCACACTGGGGACCAAGCTTCCAACACATGAGCCTTTGGAGTATTGACATCAGAACCATAGCAATCAGTTCTTTTGAATGTTCTATGGATTGGATTGTACTCTAAAACAGTTTGGAAAGTCCTCTTCTGTAACCTGCTAGACAACTAAATCACTTAACAAAGTGTAGCTTTATCCTGGCATAATACTACTGTTGTGCTTCATGTTAAATCTGAATGTTATAGTTTGGGTCTAGATGTCTTCCCAAAGCCTCATCTCTGTCAGAGGTGGCTGAATCTAGAGTATGTGATGCTGGGTTTAAAGGTGTGTGATGACTAAATCAGTACACAGATTGGCTCGGCACTGCCCTAATCCTGGTAGTTTGGATAAAAGGGCAAAAAGATGCTGTTAAGGTCCCTTGTTGCTTTTGCTACCATGTGGGCACCATGTAACTCCCCTCTACCACATGCCACTCTGCCTTGGAGCCAGCCAGTTATAGACTGAAACATCTACAAACTGAGCTAAATAAACCCTTTCCCCTTGAACTTTGAGTGTCAGGTATTTTGTCTTAGCAATGAGAGAAGAGTAACTAAGACACTTGAGTTTGTGCCAAATGGAAGCACATAATCTCAATTCACATCCTCTGCAACCATGGATTTATTTCCCATTTTAGTATATGTCATCTTATTTTATGTATATTTTCCTTAACTTGAGCACTTTGGAGCTAGTCTAGAAAAAAGGGAATTATTGAAGGTTAGGAAAAGAAGAGGTTAACCAGAGTAAAGAAAAGTGGAATTTTGGCAAAATAGCCTTGGGAGGGATGAAGTTGAGCTTATGTGGGTGTCTGAGCAATAATATATGATTTAGGAGGAGGGAGGCTGCTTAGACTGTTGTGCTTATTCCATTCTGAACTAATGAGGCTTGGCCCGAATCATTTCCGTTTCAGAAGTAAGAGGATGCATAACCTTTAATATAGGGATGATATTTAAATAATATAGATACATATAGGAATTTGTTCCTCATATGTAGAGTGGGTTAAACAAAAGTTTTTTTTTTTTTTTTGGTACCAGGGATCTAACTTAGATTCTTGTGC
Organism: Fukomys damarensis; assembly: GCF_012274545.1. NCBI lineage: Eukaryota > Metazoa > Chordata > Mammalia > Rodentia > Bathyergidae > Fukomys > Fukomys damarensis. The sequence continues at coordinate 18,010,716 of NW_022900932.1, forward strand.
TTGCAAGGCAGGTGGCAGAACCATTGAGCTAAATCCCCGGCCTGGGTTAAACAAATTTTGCTAGATGTTTACATTATAAGAATCAGAATTACTTTGGTTTTGGAATTTAAGACCCAAGAATTAAATCGTCAGCAACTACAAGTCATAAAAGAAAAAAGCATTGAGTGTAGCATGAAGTGTCAGAAGAACAGTATACACTGTACTCCCCTTTACCCATGGAGGCAAACGTTCTAAGACCCCAGTGGGTACCTGAAACCTCAGATAGTACCAGATCCTATACATACTATGTTTTTTCCTGCACACACAGACCTGTGGTAAATTTTAATTTATAAATTGGGCACAGTAAGAGATTAACAACAATACAAATAGAATAGAACAATTATAACAATATGCTGTAATAAAATATATGTGAATATAGCCTCTCCCTCTAAATACCTTATTGAACTTTTCAGCTTTTTACTTAAAGGGAGCAGTTTATGGCTTTTTGCATATCCGAATTGCCAGTGCACTACACCTATGTTCAAAATACTTTAAATTCTTCCTTGCACTGTAGAAATGTTTTTCGACCAGTTGACCATGGGTAACTGAAATCATGGGAAGTGACTCTGAGGATAAGGGGGAACAACTATATGCTGTTAGGTATGTCTACAACAAAGACAGACATGGACTCTATAAACATCTTGTTAAAATTTTGGAAGAAAGTGCTTCCGTAAGGATTCTGGGACTAACAGAAATAGACACTTGTAAAGTTTAATCACTTAATTTAAGATGTCTAATCCATTTTTTGTTCTAAATGTGTAAGATTCTTTACCTCAGTCCTTAGTTCTATTGCCCAAATAATATCTCAAGTTTTCTAACCCTGAAAATAACTTCTTGAATATTTTAAGAATTATTTCAGCTAAGAAGGAAAATTTGTAAACAAAAACTGGACTAGTGTTTAACTTTAGAAAAATTGTCCTGAAGATGTTCTCCTTGATTTTATATTGTAATCATTTAAGCATTTATTGTGTCTGTTGTTACGTATTGAACATTAGACTGAAAGAATAACTTCTTGTTTTGAAATAACTTGCAGAATGGAGGACAGTTACATACATTTGTATTTATTTTAAAGTATTTAGTAAATGTAGATTAACTTGTTTTAAAAAGTTGCAAAACTCTTTCACTGTAATCTTTTACTGTATTAACTGGATTTGCATATCCAGTTCCTTTAAAAAATGATCAGTAAATGTTTATTTAGTATTTCTAAAACTTACTTGCTCAGTTTAGGACCTCAAAGGATTACTTGCTGTGTTGACCTTTATTCTTGTTCCATTTTTCCAACAAATCCCTGCCCCCATTATTTAAAATTCAGATTTTATTAATATTCAAAGGTTACATTAAGATAATTTCAGATTTACATGGCTTCACAATTTACCAGTTTCTTTTAACCTCGACGATATTTTGAAGATAAATCTGTTTGCTATGCCTAAATAATAAACACTTTCATGAAGTTATATCTGAAAACATCAGTTATCATAACTACCAACTATATCAGTACAGCTAGGCATGGTGGCCTATGCCTATAATCCCAACACTTGTTGCAGGAGGCTGAGGCAGGTAGAGACCAGCATGGGCTACACAGTGTTCAAGGCTAGCCTGAACTACATAGGCCCTGGGAGACTCTGTCTTGGGGTGGGGGTGGGGGGGTGTCAGTATGATCAAGTTAGGGAACCTATTTATCTCTTCCTCTCACTTTGCATTAGTTTGTATTTTCTAGAATTTTATATAAATGGAATTGTATAATATGTTCTCTGCTTTGGTGCAGTGGTAGGAGTCTGACTTCTTATCCTCACCACAATTATTTTGACATTCATTCATGTTATATGTTCATTCCTTTGTACTGCCAAATAGTATTACATATAAAGACCATACTTTTTAAAACTCCACTTAACAGTTGATGGACGTTTGGACTGTTTGCTGTGTTTCGCTATTATAAACAAAGATGCTATGAACATTCATGTACAAATGTTTGGAGGGACATAGACTTTCTTTTCTCTTGGATAAATGTCTAGGAGTGGAATAGCTAGATCATATCTGATAAGGAAATTTTTTTTTCCAAGTTGATGCTGGTCTCATTCTTTGAACAGTATGTTTTTGAAGAGTGGGTACTATCTTCTGTTCTCAGATAACATGTCTACGGAGAAAATCTGAAGGACTATTTAAAAAGTTCTAGTGAATAACTGAATTCAGCAAGGTCAATGTTAACATGACTTCAGAAGGGCAATATGTAACTGTGTTGTGTTTTTGTATCCTGCTGTTGAACATTTCAAAATTGAAATGAGAAATTACCATCCCAAAAGCACTAGAAGTATAAACTTTACAAAATTTGTGCAACATCTATATACTGAAAATTACAAAGTAATGATTGTACCATGTTCCTGATTGGAAGACTCCATATTAAGGTGTTCTTTCTTTGTAAACTGATTTATAGATTCTATGCAATTTCATTTCAAATCCCAGATTTTTTTTTTTTTTTTTTGGTATCAGGGATCAAACTCAGGACCTTGAGCTGGTAAGGCAGGTGTGGCGCCACTGAACTAACTCCCCATCTCCCAGGATTTTTTATACAAACTGACAAGCTAATTCTACAATTGATAGAGGAAAGCAAAGGAAATTGAAGAGCTAAAACACTTGGAGAAGAATAAAGTTGGAACACTAACTACCTGAGTTCAACTTACTATAAAAGTTATAGTAATCAAGATGGTATGGTATAGAACAAAATAGAGAATTCAGACAGACAAAAATGTTCAATTCGGTTTTTTTTTGGCAAAATAAAGAGGCAGTTCAATAGAAGATAATCTGGAACAGTTGGATATTCATATAAAAACTTTCTGAGAGAAATCTTTCAACAATGTTAATATTTGGATATAGCATTTATAAAGGAGATGAAAGAATGTGTGTATGTATAGTATTCATTTCTTTCCCCTCTTCCGTTGCACTCCCTTTGCCCACTGTCGTCTCCATCTAAAATTCCTAAAATATACAGGGGTCTGCATCCTTCTTTTGGACAGAGCTACTTGTTCCTTCTCACTGTCTTAGCCCAGAGTTGATGTTGCCAGAGCTTCATACTTCACATCTTCTTTCTCCATATCCCTAAGACACCGTTAACAATAAATCCAGCTATTCTTGAGTTATTGCCCCACATCCCCAAATAGCTGATATTTAAGTATTTTCTGTGTGGCAGGTATTATATTAGGTATTTTCATTTACATCAGTGCTTTTAAAATTACTTCCTATTAGTCACATTTGCCTCATATTTTAATGTCTTTTTTCCTTATATAAGGACAGCCAAATAAAGATGAACATTATTGATGAATCATACTATTTTGTAGGACTCTTAATATCTCTTATAGTAAATTTCTTAGGTTCTGTATCCTGGAAACAAAAATCTTGCCTTTTTCTTGCATTAGGAAATGTATGTATTTTTAACTAAGGGTTGAAATGGTTGAAAGATACTATGTAGTTTAAAATATAGAGTGTAAAAATCAGTGAAGAATGGCACCATTTTAATAAGATTAATTTCATTCTCACATCTTCCCCATTAGCATACGTTTACTTGTAGAATGGGCTGGGGTTGTAGCTTAGTGGTAGAATGCTTACCTAGCATTTTCAAGGCCCTGGGTTCAGCACCACAAAACAAGAAAACAAAACTAAATATTGATTTTTGTTTGTTTGTTTGTTTTTTTGAGACAGGTTCTCACTATGTACTTGAGACTGACCTGGAACTCACTATGTAGCCCAGGCTGGTCTGGAACTCTCAGCAATCCTTCTGCCTCAGCCTCCCAAGTGCTGGGATTACAGGCATGCGCCACCACCCCTGGCTAAATATTGATTTTTTTAAAAACTTTAAATATGAATCAAAATTCTAGCTTGTATCTTTTCTTTTTTTGGTACCAGGGATTGAATTCAGGTCCTTGCACTTGCGAGGCAGGCAGCAGAACCACTGAGCTAAATCCCCGGCCCTAGTTTAAATCTTTTTAAAAGTAGATTAAAATCACATGTAGTATTCTTAAACTCTATATTGTATCTTTGAAATAGAGGTACCATTTATTGGATTTCTAACAAGCAAAAACATTTAGATGGTGATAGGGAGTAGAGAGTTACAACACATGAGCATTATTTTATAATATTAATTACAGGGTTGTGGGGAGAAATTGTATTCATTAGTACTCTGGGTTAAACCTGGCCCTTACTAACACATGTGAATTTATTTAAGTATCATGTTGATAGCGAGTTATCTTAAAAACTGAGGTCAGCTGTATTAGTAGTCTTCAATAATATTTTCTTCTTTTGTCTTTCTTCCTTTCTGTATATCTGTCTCACATTTCAATATTTTAGGATAAGCTTTTAGTGTTTCTTTGACTTATATGATAGAACTTGATCCCTAATTTCTCAACTTGATATATTTCAGGCATTTAAAGTGTAACTGCCATTTCTTTTTGTTTTAGTTCCAAAATTTTCAGAAAAGAACTTTGAATAGTCACTTGGTTGGGGAGGGTGTCATACTGTTATAGACTAGTAAAACTGGATGGATTAAATATAGCAAAAAAGGATAGAAAGGGGCACTGTAACAGGGTATGGTGGGTGCCGGGGATTTAGCTCAGTGGTTCTGCAGCCTGCCTTGCAAATCCAAGGTCTGAGTTTGATCCTTTGTACCAAACAAAAAAAACTAACCCCCCCCCAAACAGACAAACAGGGCGTGGTAGCACACGCCTGTGATCCCAGCACTTGGGAGACTGAGGCAAGAGAATTGCTGTGAGTTTGAGGCCAGCTTGGGCTACATAGTGAGTTCAAGTCCAGCCTGAACTACATAGTGAGACCCTGTCTCAGAAAACAAAACAACAAAGGGTGAAGGGCTATGTTCTCTAGAACAAAGAGAATAGGAGAGGTGGAAGGACTGGAAACAAAATCAGACCCTGTGTATTTTTAAAATCTTAGGTTATCTTGGGATTGTGGAAGAAGTTCCAAAAGGTAGCCTGTGTAGCACTCAGTTTAAGGACAGTATTTTATAGAGCTGATTTTCTGTATGAATCTTGAAATATTACTCATTTCAACTATATAAAAAACTGGATTCACTGCATAAGTACAGAAAGCTGTGGGAAAAAGCTAGTGTGATTTCTAGGTTTTATAGAAAAGTTAGTCTTAGCATTAAAGTACTTGTCCATCAGATTGTAAGTACTAGATATATAGCTCACTCTCTGGGAGCAGAAGTATGTCTGGAATTCATGGAATTAAGTTAAAACAAATGACAAATTGCTGAGGGATTATAGAGAAGAACAGAAATAAAAGTAGTTCTGTTAGCAATCAGTATTCAGTGTCATAGAAAATCCATCCTGCTTAGATGGCAAAGGCATGCCAAATCTTGATATGTAGTACATTGTAATGGCCTGAATTAGGAGCCTGAATTCATGTTGGTCTTTTGTGTTGATCCTGAAGACTGTCAAAAAGATTAAAGTATGAACACAGATGTCTGGAGTGCCAACAATTAAGTATGATATATCTATGAGGGAAATAAACTTAAAGCAGGAGCCCTCTAAAAGAAGGTTTAGAACAAGCATGGAAGGTGTGGAGAGACTGTTTGTTTTGTTTTTTTGAGACAGGGTCTCACTATGTAGTTGAGACTGATCTATAACTCACTATGTAGCTCAGGCTGGTCTCAAACTCACAGTGATCCTCCTGCCTCAGCCTCCTGAGTGCTGGGATTACAGGCATGCTCCACCATGAGAGACTGTTAAAAGGAGTCTTGTGGAAAATTTTTAGTGTCCAAGTTAAAATTTGAATATTAAGCATTCTTTGGTGTGCTTATTATTTTTTGGATTTGTCTGGGGAAACAAACTTAGAGTGTTGCAACTTTTTCTTGGATGAAAAATGTGAAATTGAAAGGATAATAGAATTATTTGCCAGATGCCCTGTTCTAGTAATTCATTGAAAAACTTGTACCTAAAATTCAATGAATCCTGATAACTCAACATCGTAAATATTTACAGTGTAGTAGAACTGTTTTAAACTCTGTTCCCAGGTTTGATTGATCTGTGGAGTGTGTGAGGCTGGACTTTCCTGGAAGAAGCCTGTAGCAAACTTTTATTTGGATTAGTAGTAAACTTTGCAATTTATTTTTTATCCAAGCCTACCGGAGAATATGTTTTCCAATAAGATTTCTTCCATATCATTTTTTCCTTATAATTAAAAAAGTGATAAGCATATAAAACATGTAATATATATTACAGAAATTATATAATACTCATGAACCTACTATTCAAGAATCAAATTATTATTAATAATTTCTGATATAGTTACAGCACTGTTTTATTTCAGTGTAAGTTTATCTTTGGATCTTTGGCTCTTTTTGTGTTTTGTTTTGGTTTGGTTTTTTGGTATTGGGGATCAAACTTAGGACCTTGTGCTTGCAAGGTGGTCACCAGTGCCCCTGAGCTAAATCCCTGGCCCTCTGTGTTTTCTTTTTTCTTTTCTCCTCTTCTTTCTCTTTCTTTTGATTTTTCTTTTTCCTCCTCCTCCTCCTCCTCTTCTTTCTTCTTATTCTTCTCTCTCTCTTTCTCTCTCTCTCTTTCTCTCTCTCCCTCTCTCCCTCTCTCCCTCTCTCCCTCTCTCTCCCTCCCTCTCCCTCTCTCTCTCTCTGTTTCTCCCTCTCCCTCTCCCTCTCCCTCTCTCCCTCTCCCTCTCTCCCTC
>NW_022900932.1:18017647-18027650 GCF_012274545.1 Fukomys damarensis
CTCACCATGTAGTTGAGACTGACCTGGAACTCACTATGTAGCCCAGGCTGGTCTCAAACTCACAGTGATCCTCCTGCCTTAGCCTCCCCAGTACTGGGATTACAAGCATGCACCCCCATGCCTGGGTTTTTTTTTTTTCTTTTTCTTTTTAAATGAGGGCAAGTCGCTTAAAAGATTTTGTCTGACACTGTACCCACTTTGACCCATTTAAATTGTTTCAAGCTTGTTTGAAATGTTAGAACAATAGTTATTTATATCTTTCTATTTTATAAAGCTGTAATTTCTTGGGATGTTTGACTTTTAGATGCTCTAGAATGATTTGCTTACTAAGCTGCTGAGTGAGGGTAGAAAGAAATAGAAATGAGACACCACAAGTAGGAAATAATTATGTTTTTAAAACCTTTGAATGGTAAAGACATGCTTGCCTATTAAATGCTCCTAAGGCTTCTGAATGAATGTGGATAAATGAGGCATAGTATTAAAACCAGGGAATCATTCCATAGAATAATTACTAGAAATTCAATTATAATTTTAGATAGATAAATTGAATCTAATTCTTTTGGAGGACTATGCCTATTTTAAGGGTAGAGGCAGTGTATTTTTTGTTTGATTTCACGGTGCTATTTATATCCACTGTTTATTTTTTATTTATTTCTTTCTTTTTTTTGGTATCAGGGATTGAACTCAGGACCTTTCACTTGGGAGGCAGACAGCACAACCACTGAACTAAATCCCCGGCCCCATATCCACTGTTTCTATACTTGATCTTAGCCAAAAGGCCAAGAAGCGATTATATGTCTAGTGTTTGTATGTATGTATGTATTTATTGGTACCTGGGATCAAATTCAAGTCCTTGCGCTTGCTAAGCAGGCGGCGGAACCACTGAGGTAAATCCCGGCTGTCCAGTGTTTTTAATGCTGTATGGTTCTGAACTTTCTTTTGCAAATAACAGAACACACACTCAAATAAACACACATACCCGCTTTGTACTCAAACCTAGGTCCTTGTATGCTCTAGGCAAGAAATCTACCACTGGGCTGGGGATTTAGCTCAGTGGTTCCGCTGCCTGCCTCTCAAGGGCAAGCGCAAGGAGCTGCCATCCCCACAGTCAGAAATTTCATTTGAACTAGCTTAGGATCAAGGGGATTTGCAGGCTTCCTTATGTGGGTTGGGATATTTTTTGGGTAGCTCATGTTCAATTTAATAGAAGCAGAGAATTAGAGATCGGTGGATTGGAACTGCTTGTAGTTTGTTTTGTTTTTGGATTGGGTTCTTGTGTATCCTTAATGAGTAGAAAAGATGGTAACAAGGCAGATTCAAATTTAGTTTCTGAGTTTACAAAATCCAAAAAAGAGCTTTTTTTATATTTCCCAAGCCTATCCCATCTCTTTATGTTAATGAGGATATGTTCACTTGTGTATGTCTGTTTCTAGGAAGAAGGAAATGAGAAAATGTGCTACTCTGAAAATTTACTCACTAGTAGATTATTGTTATTTTCAAGGCTTAGAAGAGTAAAATCTGAAGGCGTAGAGTTCATGAGTGTGCGCAAAAACAGAGTATTTTTAGCTACTTTTTTCTTTTTATGGAGTAGGTAATCACTTTGTTTGGTACCAGGGATCGAACTGGCATCCTTGATCTTGCGAGGTAGGCAAGGGAACCACTGAGCTAAATCCCAGGCCCAATCACTTTTTTTAGCTATACTTTATCGTAAAATTTATGGTTTCCCAAAGTCCATCCTTTCAAAATGTAGTTTCATAGTTATTCATCTGTTTAAGAGTTAATCACTTCTTAAGGAGTTTATATTTGTGGTTTATTATTTTATATAAATAAATATTTTGTCACTATACAAATACAAGGCATCTGGAAAATTAATTTTCAGAAGTCACCTAATACTCTGCTAACTAGAGACAATTACGCTTTGATTAATTCTGCATATTTTCTTGCAAAGATACAACCATATGATGCTAATTTTTCCTTTGTTTTGATCAGTATAAACTTACTTATAATGTTTTTGTCAGGTAGTGAAAACTTAATCTCATTCTCTCATTCAATACAGATTCCACCACAGTTGTATGATATTAGTTTTTCATTTAACCTCCTAAGCTTAAAGATAACTTAATTTTCTTAACATATAACACCATAATTAAATAATTTTAATTGTTCATTTAATTGTTCATTTGATAGGCATAGATAATATCTTAATTTTTGTGTCCTTTATTACTAGTAAGGTTGATCATTTTTTGTTTTATTTAACTACTTACGGTTCCTCTTTATGGGTTTCCTTATTCTTTATCCACTTATCTATCAGCATATTGGTATTTTTTCTATTGACTTCTCTGAGCTCCAAAAAACTCTTTTCTGTAAATGGTTTTCTAGCTTGTACTTTATAGTTTTTTCATATATAAACTTTTTTATCCATATAAACGTAAATTCTTTTGCATATTTATTTATTTGTTTGGTTGGTTTTTGGTGTTTGTTTGTTTGTTTTTTTTTTTTTTCATTTTTGAGACAGGGTCTCATAATGTAGTTGAGACTGACCTGGAACTCACTATGTAGCCCAGGCTGGTCTCACAACTCACAGTGATCCTCCTCCCTCAACCTCCTGAGTGCTGGGATTACAGGTGTGCACCACCTTTTTTTTTTGTGGTACTGGGGATCGAACTTAGGAGCTTGCGAGTGCAGCACCACTGAGCTAAATCCCCAGCTCTGTTTTCTTATTTTTAAGTTTAGCATTTCTCTGCTTTTGAAGATCCTATAACTTATTTTATTGTTTTACTGTTTTGTTGATTACAACTGTTTAATCTCTGTAATTTATTTTGAAGCATAAAAGAAAGTTAAAGGTATACTTATTCTTCATAAGACCAGTGCTTTGAAGTTTTATATATAAGCCCTCTCAAAGTTTTATTGATTTATTGATTTTTGGGGAGGATACCAGGGATTGAACTCGGGTCCTTGTGCTTGCAAGGCAGACAGCAGAACCACTGAGCTAAATCCCTGGCCCTCCTCTCAAAGTTTTCAGGTTACTGTATTTGAAGAAAAACACTATCTTAAAGCTTTTCAGTTATTTCTATAAGCTAATATTTCTTGATTTGTTATGAGATTTAAGGAGAATAAAAGGTGACAAATTTAGTGATAATAGAAATGAAAAAAAACCTTATCTGGTAAATCTACACTCTTTATTATAATTCTGTTGGTATAGTGAAAACTTTTGTATTTTTTAAAAACAGCATTTATTCATTAAAAAAATTATAACAGCTTTGTTTAAACAGTGAAAAAATTCTAGACTCTTCAGAGAGCCCAGGGTTTTGAAAAAGCTTTGTGCTTTGGCAGAAGCCCAGGGGAGGAAGTGTCTGCATCTGCTGTGTTCTAGAAGTCGTCCCAAAGTCACTGTAAGGCAGCCAAGAAAGCAGTGCATTTCACTACTCTGTTCTGGAAGTATCTGGAAGCTTGCAGCAGACTTGAGGGAGGAGATTTAGGAGTTCTTCCAGAATCATTTTTTCTGGTGATCTGTTTTGATTGAGATTCAAAGTTAGCTGGACTGGAGTCATTTTCCATTCTTGGTGGAATAGAAAGCTTTCAGTGTGGCCTTTATTGAGCCTGTTGGTTTAGGTGAACTCACATGGGAAAAGTCTGGGATGCCTGCATAAAGTGAGAGGCACAGGGTGACAAGTCAGAGAAACCTAGAGAGCCTATTACTAGGGCAAGTGGTGCTGTAATGGTAGGTAATAGGAAAGATTTAAGTTTTCTGTTTGTGGTAGAGAAGCAACAAGAAAAGAGTGCTAGCAGGGTCTCTGAGAAAGCAAAGTAAAGCCTTTCTGTTGGTGAGCTGATACATTCATTTGCCTTGAAGCGTCCTCACTACAAAAGACTGCTACCAGAAATGAGGAATAAAGAGAAAGGCTTTCTGGCTAGGGATTTGGCTCAGTGGTTCCATTGCCTGTCTCGCAAAAAAGAAGGGCTTTACTGCTGGGATTAAAACAAGAAAGGAGAAAAAAGCCACACTTATGTAATTATATAAGTGTTTGTTTTTTTTTTTTTAAATAGACATGGTAGTTAAGAGGGGGAAAAAAAACCTCAAGACTGGGCCCTTGGAGAGAAATTACTAGTTTAAATGGACAGGGATGTTTCAAATATAATTCATGTACCATACAATTGATTCATTTAATATTTTTGATTCAGTACTTTAACAGGGTTGTGTGTGTGTGTGTGTGTGTGTGTAGTTACCACATTCCCTCTCTCTCTCTCTCTCTCTCTCTCTCTCTCTTCTTTCTTTTTTTTTTTTCATACCAGGGATTGAACTTGGGTCCTTGTGCTTGTAAGGCAGGCGCCAGAACCACTAAACTAAATTCCCAGCCCAACAGGGTTGTTTAACCGTCAGTCACCAAAGTCAGTTTTAGGATACTTTCATCATCCCTATATCCACAACTTTTTTTTTCTTTAGTTTGGGATTTTGTTTTCTCTTTTTATTTACTTGCTTTGGGCTGAAACTTTCAATTTTCAAATAGGTGACTCTTCTATTGTCCTAGCTCTGCTTTCAGTAATAAATGCATGGTCTCTTTTGTAACTGTGTGGGATAAGATGCAAATTTGTCTTCCCCTTCCCTTACCTAATGAGTTCACCTAACTTGGTCTACTGCTCTTTTATGTTACAAGACTCGGAAAATTGTGCTGTGGTAAAGTTCTTGCTCTGTAAGTCTGCTAGTGGGAGAAAAAGGGCTAGTGTTCTAAAGGAATGGGTTTATACTGATGACTCCGTGGGACTTTAAAATTTGAGATATAATTTACATACCATAAGATTCACCTTTTCTTGTTGTTGTTGTTAATTTCTTGTTTGTTTTTTGAGGTGAGGGTCTTGCTTTGTAGTTCAGGCTGGCCCTGAATCCACTATGTAGTCCTGGCTGGCCTCAAACTCACAATGATCTTCTTGCCTCAGCCTCCCATGTACTGGTACTATAGGCATGCACCACCATGCCGGGTAGATTTGCCTTTTTTGGGAGAGGGGGTGTTTTACAGGGACCTTATGCTTTCAGGGCAAGCACAGGGCCACTGAACTAAATCCCCAGCCCAAGATTCACTTTTTTTTTTTTTTTTTTTTTTTTTGGTACCGGGGGTCAAACTTGGGACCTTGCACTTGCAAGACATGAGCTAAATCCTCAGCCCTAACATTCATCTTTTTAAACTATGCAATTAAGTGGGTTTTCATTTATTCAGAAGGTTGTGCAAGCATCAGCACTATCTGATCTCACAATACCACCCCAGAAAGAAACTCCACACCTGTAAGCAGTCACCCGAGCCCCTGGCAACCACTCATCTGCTCCATTTTTCTATGGGTTTGTCTCGTGGACATTTCATAAATGAAGTCACATAATATATGGTGTTTTGTGTCTAGCTTCTTTTACTTACACAGTGTGCCCAGTGTTCATCTGTGTTAAAGCAAGTGTCAGTAGTGCTTCATTCCTCTGATGGCTCAATAATCCATTGTTTGAACATATAACATTTTACTTGCCCATTTATCTGTTCACAGATATTTGGGTTTTTTTAAATCTTTTGGCTTTTACGAATAATGCTCCTATAAACTCTCATGTACAGCTTCTATGTAAACATGTTTTCAGTTCTCTTACACCAAAAGTAGAATTCCTATGTCATATTGCAGTTTAATGTTTAACTTTTTGAGGAACTGCCAGGCTGTTGTCCATAAAAGTTGCACTATTTTTCTGTCTCAACAGCAGGATGAGATGGTTCTGATTTCTCAACATCCTCACCAATGCCCTTTGTTAGCAAACTTGTTCATTATAATGATCCTTTTAGGCATCTCATTGTGTTTTTTTGTTTGTTTGTTTCTTTTTTATTATATCCCATACTTATTTTTATTATTTTTTATAAGCATAATGTTAGAATTTCACACCAATACATATGTAATATTCTTCCCAAACAAATGACTATGAATTAAATCAAGCATCTAATTTAGAGAAATCATAATGTTGCCAGAGAAACTATCGATATGCCAAATGTGCAAAATCCTACCACATTCATGACCATGTTTTTCATTTAATAGTGCACACACATGTGTAAAAGCATACCCCCCACACATGTACACAATTCATATTTTCTACAATATAACATATATTTTGGTATAATAAAACAGTGCAGTGATGTGTGGAATGTTTGTAATTTGTGTGATTTGAGAAAAAATATCATCTTTGAGGCAGTTGGAGAATTTGTGATATGTACCAGATACTGAATGATATTAATGATTTATTATCCATTTATTTAAGTATAGTTATGAAAAAATTTACTTAAAAATTAATATTCGTTATCAGAAAATAGGTATAAAGATATATTGATAACATAAGAAAATTTGTCCTAACAAATTTCCAACCAAACAAGCTGTAGTGACCGAAAAGGAAGTTTGCAGAAGGCAAAGATGAGAGGGGAGAATGACGGATGGACCTTAATACTTTTCATAGTACTCATATATACAGATTTCATAAATTCTCAAATAAAAAAGCAAAGAAAATGAGAACCAAAATAACTTATCAATTTGATAGACCAACATATAAAAACAAAGATTAATGTGTTGGTAAATTTTAAAAATATGAAATGAAAAGCCTGGGATTTAGCTCAGTAGTGCAGCACCTGCCTAGCAAGAGCAATGTGCTGAGTTTAATCCCCAGCACCAGGGAAAGGGAAAAAAAAAAAAAGAGAGAGAGAGAGAAAAGGAGCATATGTGCTTTCTAACATACTCAATAGATTGAAAATGAATTTATTTGTTATCTTTCCTCTTGAATTGTTCCCTTCACAAGGATGTAGCAACCTTCTTTGTCTCTTTTAATCAGTTTAGATTTGAAATTTACTTTGTGAATAAGATTGCTACCCCTGCTTTTTTCTGGGTTCCAGTTGCATGAAGAAGGTTTCTGTCCTCACTTTCAGTCTATGGGCTTCTTTTTACAGTAGATGTGTCTTGTATACAACATATTATTGGATTTTGCTTCTTAATCCATTCTGCCAGTTTATTTCTCTTGATTGGTGAGTTGAAGCCATTGATATTAATGGTTATAACTGATATGTACTAACTTATTATTGTCATGTTTTTTTCACCTTCTCCTTTTAGTTTCTTACCTTGCCTATTTAATTTGTTCTGTTGGGCCTCATGATGTTGTTACCTTCATTGTCTTTTTCTAGGATATTGATAGAATTCCTTGTAGTGCTGGTTTGGTATTCATGAAGTTTCTCAGGTGTTCTTTGTCATGGAAGTATCTTATTTCCCCATCCATTTTAAAGGAGAGTTTTGCAGGACACATCAGTCTAGGTTGGAGCTTGTTTTCTTTTAGGACTTGAAATACCTCACTCCAGTCTCTCCTTAACCTGAGGGTTTGTGTTGAAAAATCTGCTGTGATTCTGATGGGCTTTCCTTTGCATGTAATTTGTTTCTTTTCTCTTACTGCTTGTAGTATTTTGTTCTTCTGTTGGGTTTCTGGGTCTTGATTCTTATATGTCTAGGTGTAGATTTTTTTTGATCACTGCTAGTTGGAGTCCTCTATGCCTCACTTATCTGTATGTCAAAATTTTCCCCTCTGTTTGGGAAGTTTTCTATAATTAATTCTTTGAACAGCTTTTTAAAGTCATTTGCATTTTCTCCTGCTACTTCATGGATTCCTGTCAGTCTTATGTTATTCTTCTTTGCATCGTCTAAGAGTTGTTGGATCAGTTTCTCATGATCCCCTACTGTTTTTAAGAGACCTCTCTTTTCACAGTCACTGACTGCAATTTTATCTTCTATATCTGAGATTCTATCTTTAGATTCTTTTATTCTGTTGTGAATACTCTAACTGGAGTTTTTAATCTCCTGGATATCTGCTCAAATCTGCCCTATGGATTCCATTTCTTATATTGGGCATTTATGGTTTCCAATTCTTTCTTATGCTGGGCCTTCATGGCTTCTGTCATGGTCCTGAGCTCATCTATTTTCCTCTCGGTTTCTGTTCTAGAGTCTTGAATTATAACTTTCATTTTGCTCGTCATCTCTATGATTATCTGGGAAATTACTTCTGTTTTGAATTTCTCTAGAGCCTGATTGATCTGTTTTGTTACTTCCTGTGCTTTGAGTTCAGGGTGTCCTAATGGTTCACTATCAGACATTTCATCGTCATTTGCCCCACTGTTTGCCATTGGTGAACTGGAAGTCTGTCCCTGTATCTTGCTTAAGCGTTTCCTCATTTTTACAATTGTTATTGGGTTTTCCTTAGTTTAACCTTTAGGTTATTACTTGAATCTTCCTGACATAGTTGGGCTTCAGCCCTTGGGTTTTTAATGACCATAGACATTCTCCTTTTCATAATACCAAAGAAAACAGCTCATTGCATCAATCACAATCCTTTATCCTAATTGATAAAATCAACACCACAATATGATCAAACACAACTTGTAAACTGACCACTTGTGGTAGTCATCAGTCTATGACCTTCAAACCCTGTGAATTAAATTAAAATCAAGAAGCAATCCAAAATATGTTTGCAGTGAATAAACTTTTCAATAAGGATATTTACCATTTAGGATGGGGGCTAAGACAGAGTTAGGATGAGAGGAGTAGATAAGTAAAAGAATTAGAGAAGGTTTCACATGAAGCTAGAAGATGTAGAATGACCACACAATCATCAGGAAACTGTTAAATTCAAAACGGATAAACAGAATAGAAGTATAATAACCCTTGAGTGAGGTAGAATGACATATGAAAGAAAAGAGAAAAAAATGATAAAAGAAGAAATCTGAGGACAGGAGCAGAAACAAGGAAGATGATGGATAATATGATGGAGAGAGAGACTGAGTTGGAGAAAGAGGACAGAAAAAAGAATTTGTGGAGTGGAATGAAAAAAAAAATGAGTTTGAAGGGCCTCTTTCAGACTATATCACTGATGTCATAATATATAACATGTGCTGCCATGTGCAGAATCAAGTCCCCTGATCTCAGCTAGTTGGTGGCAGAACCCCATGACGCAGACTGACCTTGGGCTGCAAGGCCCAGATTGAGTTCCCTGACATCCTGAAGGGTTGAACTCCACTCAGTTCTACTACAGGTCTCCCCCGCCCCTTCTTTAAAGATGTTCAAAGTTGGGAACGCTGGAAAATACCCTTTATGACCACCTCTGCCTCTACAGAGTAGGTCTGAAGACTAGCACAATCAGGAGGTCTGAAAGCGTGAGAGGGGGGTTGGGTGGGTTCAAAGGTGCCTGCGTGGCTACCTTCCTGGCACTGAAGGTGGCAGTGGTGCCGGCAGGGGAGGGCGCAGCTGAGCAGGCCCTCCTGGCGCTGGAGATGGAGGCAGTGGTGCTGGCAGGGGAGGGCGCGGCCCCTATATTCACAACTTTTAATTGATTTTACTTTATAATTTATAGGTTAAATATGGAACAACTTGTTTTTTTTTTTTTTTTTTTGGTACCGGAACTCAGGTCCTTGCGCTTGTGAGGCAGGCCACCAAACCGCCGAGCTAAATCCCTGGCCCTGAAACAACTTGTTTTTATGGAAAAGTCATTGTTTAGATCCAGATCACAGAAAAAAACTTAGCTTTTCAGGCTATATGAAAAGCTACTACTATTACTTTAATAGTCTTTTTTTTTTCTTTTTATTGAGGTTATTGGTACAATCTAGGTATACAATACAATTACATTCATCATTGGGATTCTGTACCTTTACATAATAGGTCTTGATTCTCATTTTTCCCCTTGTCCCTGCACTCCCTTCACTCCCTCCTCCCCTCCCCATTTACAAACACTTTATTTCCATTTTTTCAGTTTCTCATATTTTTTCCCCTCCCTTATTACCTTTCCCCCACCCTTCCCACTTTCCACACCTTTAGCCCTTTACTTCCTATTTCACATTATTAATTATCTCATTAGGATCCTGTGTACTATTATAGTTTTTTGCACCAAAGAAACTATTCGGTATTTCAGTTAAAGAAATCTCTGTATGAACATTAAAAATAGGGAATCCTAAAATAAAACTAAAAA
>NW_022900932.1:18029936-18032725 GCF_012274545.1 Fukomys damarensis
CGAGGGGATGCAATACCCCTGATCTCACTTAGCTAATTGCTGAACCCCATGACGCTGACTGACCTTGGGCTGCAAGGCCCAGATTGAGTTCCCCATCCTTCTGAATGGTTGAACTCCACAACGTTCTATTACAGGTCCCACGCCCTAGTGAACGAACTTTTCAATATAGTATATTTACCATTTAATGGCTCAGACAGAGCGAGGATGCAATACCCCTGATCTCACTTAGCTAATTGCTGAACCCCATGACGCTGACTGACCTTGGGCTGCAAGGCCCAGATTGAGTTCCCCATCCTTCTGAATGGTTGAACTCCACAACGTTCTATTACAGGTTTCCCACGCCCTTTCTTTAAAGATGTTCAAAGTTGGGAACTCAGAAACATACCCTTGATGACCACCTCTGTCTTTGCAGAGTGGGTGCAAAGACTTGCACAGTTAGGAGGTCTGAGAGTGTGTTGGGGGGGTGGAATTATGGGGTTCAGGGGCACCCGCGTGGCTACCTTCCCGGTGCTTGAGCGATGGCTGCTGGGTCGGGAGCAGGCGTGGTTCTCCTTCCTGTGGTGGATCGGGGCCTGGCCTACCTTCCCGGCGCTTGAGCGATGGCTGCTGGGTCAGGAGCAGGCGTGGTTCTCTAATAGTCTTAATAACTAAGGAAAAAACAAACTGAGGTTGAATTTTTAAGAATAAGTTACCAGAGAGGAAATTAAAGAAGAAATTAGTCAGTTTTTTAAAATAAATGATAATGCCAATACAACATACAGGAATCTGTGGGACACAATGAAAGCAGTTCTATGTGGAAAATTCATAGCACTGAATGTCCACATTAGGAAAACAGCAAGCTCAAATAACCTAATGAAGAATCTTAGGCTTCTAGGAAAGAAGAGCAAGAAAAACGCAAAGCAAGAGGAAATTATAAAGATCAGAGCAGAAAAAAATGCAATGGAAACAAATAGAATGATACAGAAAAATCAATAAATCGAAGAGTTGATTTTTTGAAAGAATAATAAAATTGATAAACCCTTAGCCAACCTTGTCAAAAAAAGGAAGGTGAAAAAGGAATGAAAAATGAAACAGATCCAGCAGAAATCTAGAGGATCATCAATACCTACTCTGAGAACCTGTATTATAATAAAATGGAAAACACAGAAGAAATGGACAGATTTTTTGATATTTATGAATTACCAAAGTTGAACAAAGAAGATAAAAAAATTCTAAACACCCCAATTACATTCAGTGAAATTAAAAATGTAATTAAAAGTTTATGAACTAAGAAAAACCCTGGTCCTAATGGTTTCTACAAGTCATTTAGAGAACTGCTGCCCCTACTCTTTAAACTTTTCAACGAAATTGAAAGGGAGGCAATACTTCCAGATTCCAGATGGGAACAAGTGTTACTTTGATTCCAAAACTAGGGAAAGACCCAACCAAAAAAGAATTATAGGCCGATCTCCTTAATGAACATAGATGCAAAAACCCTCAGTAAGATACTGGCAAACAGAATACAGAAGGTCATCAAGAAGAACATACACACTGACCAAGTCGAATTTATCCCAGGGATGCAAGGATGGTTCAACATATGTAAATTAATAAATGCAATACAGTATTAGACACTCCACATAGAAGACCCAAAAAACTTTGCCAGAAGACTTCTAGATTTAATTGACACTTTCAGCAGAGTAGCTGGATACAAGGTCAACACTCAAAAATCAATAGACTTCTTGTACACAACAGACTCACTAAGAGAGAAATTAGGGAAACAATTCCTTTCATAATAGCATCCAAAAAAATGAAGTATCTAGGAATTAATCTAATGAAAGAAGCAAAAGACCTCTACACTGAAAACTACAGCTCTCTGAAAAAAGAGATCGAAGAAGATATAAGAAAAATGGAAAGATATCCCCTGCTCCTGGGTAGGAAGAATCAACATAGTGAAAATGGCCATACTACCAAAATTGCTATACAGATTCAATGCAATGCCAATTGAAATTCCAACAGTATATTTCACAGAACTAGAAAAAAATAATCCAAAAATTCATTTGGAACCAGAAGAGACCTAGAATAGCAAAAGCCATCTTAGGTAACAGAGACATGATACGGGGTGGGGGTATCACAATCCCCAACCTGAAACTGTACTACAAAGCCACTGTGCTAAAAACAGCATGGGTACTGGCAAAGAAAAAGACCCTAGGATTAGTGGAATAGATTAGAAGATACAGAAAAAACTCCAGATGTACTGAGCTACCTCATGTTTGACAAAGGAGCTAGCCATCCTCAGTGGAGGTAAGATAGCCTCTTTAATAAATGGTGTTGGAAAAACTGGATTTCAACCTGCCAAAGATTAAAACTAGACCCTTATCTTCCACCATTCACTAAACTAAAATCCAAGTGGATTAAAGATCTAAATATTAAAAAAGAATCACTAAATTTTCTGGAAGATAATCTAGGCAGAACTCTTGAAGACATTGGCATAGAAAAGACTTCATGAACAAATCCTTAGTAGCATGGGAACTAGCAGAAAGAATCAACAACTGGGATCTCATCTTTTTAAAAAGCTTCTGCACAGCAAAAGAAACCATCAACAGAACTAAAAGACAACCTACAATGTGGGAAAATATTTTACCAGCTGCTCCTCAAAGGACTTATTATCTAGAATATAAAAAGAACTCAAAAAAATCAGCCCCCCAAATATAAAGACCCGATTCAAAAATGGGCATCTAGCGCTGGGTGTGGTGGCACATGCCTGTAATCCCAGCACTCGGGAGGCTGAGGCAGGAGGATCTGTGAGTTCG
>NW_022900932.1:18032758-18056079 GCF_012274545.1 Fukomys damarensis
AAAAAAAAAACAAACAAAAATGGGCATCTGAAATGAACAGACATTTTTCAGACAAGGAAGTAAAAGCAGCAAGTAAATATATGAAAAAATGTTCCACACACTGGTCATTTGAGAGATGCAGATGAAAACAACACTGAGATTCCACCTGACCCCCACAAAGAATGGCTGTTACCAAGAAATCGACCAATAACAAATGTTGGCGGAGTTGTGGGGAGAAAGGAACCCTTCTTCATTGTTGGTGGGAGTGCAGACTGGTGCAACCACTGTGAAAATCAATATGGAGATACCTCAAAGGACTAGGATTAGAGGTTCCATTTGACTCAGCTACTCCTCTGCTGGGTGTCTTTCCAAAATAACTAAAAGAATCATACCACCATGATATATGTGCACCAATGTTTATAAGTGGCACAGTTTGTGATAACTAAAACTTGGAAAGAACCCCAATGCCCATCAACTGGAGACTGGATAAAGATGTGGTTTTTCTATAAAATGGAGTACTACTCAGCCATAAAGAATGAGAAACTAGAGTCATTCATAGGAAAATGGATGCATATTGAGGCCATACTCAAGTGAAATAAATAAGATGTGTAAATAATAAATAGTTTCTCTGGTGTGAAAAACAAAGTGTAAATAAGGTTCAAATTGTATAACTGATAATGTGAAATAGGAAGAAAAGGGCTAAAGGTGTAGGGGAAGTGGGAAGGGTAGGGGAAAGTAAATAAAGGAAAAGAAAAAATAGGAAAGAAAAAATGTAAACAGAGTCTTTGTAAATAGGGGAGGGTGGAAGGGGTGAAGGGAGGGCATGGGTATGGGGTAAAAATGAGAACCAAGATCTGTCATGTAAAGGTACAAGATCCCAGTGAATGTAATTGTACTGTGTACTTAAAAAAGTACCAATAAAGTAAAAAAAAGAATGTTACCAGGGGACTGGGGGATTTAGCTCAATGGTGCCACCACCTGCCTGGCAAGTGCAAGATCCTGAGTTCAATCCCTCATACAAAAAAAAAAAAAAAGAGAATAAGTTACCAGGTTATAACAGACATGTATATTTTTCTTTAATATGAGTATTGAGGCAGTACTCTGAAAAATAAGTACCTGTTATTAAGTCAGTTTACAGGAATTAACATCATTCTGTAGGTATCCTCATCTTGGAATCTGACCTTCATTTTGTGCATGGACAGAATAGGTGACCTTTTTTATTTTTTGGTAATGGCTCTTTTTCTCTTATAGGTGTGTGAACCTGTAGAATTAAATCCTCCAAAATGATCTGGCATGTTTTAATTGTAGGGATTCTGCTTCCCCAAACTTTGGCCCATCCAGGCTTTTTTACTTCAATTGGTAAGTCTTAACTACTTTTTTGTGTTATTTTGCATTCAAAAATTTTATTTTTAATTGTTTTTGAATAAATACAAATAAATTGCATTCCCAAAGATGAAAGCATTTGGCTTACCCCCTGTCCTAAAAGGTCCTCTCTGTTATTTTTAATACAGTTGTTTTGCTTTAAATAATTTATTATAAAAATCATACATCTTTGGTCAGAAACTTAAGAAAATGTAGAAAAGCTTATCAAAGACAATTACTATTAAGTGTGTCCACCAAATTGTGCCTATATTTGTACTTCAGTCATTTTCAATGCACAGATACACAAACTACGTATTATTTTCTATCCTGATTTTACATGTAAGAATCTACTGTGAACATTCTTTTTGCTGCACTGTAATTTTTTTTTTTTTTTTTTTTTTTTTTTTTTTTGTACCAGTGATCAAACTCAGGACCTTGTGTTTGTGAGGCAGGCTGCAGAACCACTGAGCTTAATTCCAGGCCCCAACACTGTAATTTTTTAAATTCCTTAAAAGTATTATAAAAATAACATATCAGAGCTGTGGGTTTGACTCGTTAGTACAGCACAAAGCCCTGGGTACAAGTCCTAGCACTGTGGGAAAATTGGTTAAAACCAAAAGTACAGTACATAGAATATAAGACCTCCTTATATCCTTTACTTCTAGAATACTTTTCATAGTTTGATATTTATTATTTTATATTTTCTTCTCTTTGTATTTCATTGTCTTAAGTGAGATGTTTTCTTCATTCTCGACCGTTTTGACCCTTGGGGAATTATAGAGTTAAAGCATAAGTATTATGTATTTATGACACTTGGTTTCAGGATATAAAATGACGAGCCTCTGATTCCTTATAAAGAATTAAGTATAAATCATTTGTATTTTTTTAGTATGATTTTGTTTATTGAATAAAAATTTAATTAGCCCTGCAAACAAAACAAAAGGTGTAGAGGGAGGTGGTGAAGAAGAAACACTGATCCTTGGAAAGTAGTGTTGTGTTGTAATTCTAATTTGTCAGCACAGCCCAAGTTTGCAAAATTAAGTAGCTTGAAAATTAGACCCAGAGCACATAATTAGAACAGGTTTTGGCTTTGTTTTAATATAGCTAATGAAAAATAAAGATAATTTGCTCCAACATATATAATTCCTGCCAGTTAATCCTCATAGGATGAAGCATTCTCAGTTATTCTTAGCTGATTCTAGAATATGTGTATGGATGAATATTTCATAACCTTCTTTCCCTTTTCCCCCTCATAGGTCAGATGACTGATTTGATCCATACAGAGAAAGATCTGGTGACTTCTCTGAAAGATTATATTAAGGCAGAAGAGGACAAGTTAGAACAGATAAAAAAGTACGTAATATGTTTTACTTAGTAAGACTGAATCCATATGGGTGTTTTCTTTTTGAGCTAAGACCTGAGAATTCCTGTGTTTTGTTTAATAAATAGCTAAGTATTAAGGCTTTTTTCTTTAGAAACAGGATCTCACTATTTGACCAGTTCAGGCTGGTCATGAACTCATTACCTAGCTCAGGCTGGCCTTGAACTCAGAATGATCCCTCCTGCTTTCTTGCCTCAGCCTCCTGAGTGCTGGGATTACAGGTATGTGCCATCACACCTGACAAGGTTTTTGTTTTAAAATGTAGTTTCTAGATATTAAATGTAAAAATTGCATTAGGCCAGTTCAGTGGTGCATGTGTATAGCTCAGATACTCAGGAGGCTGAGGCAGGAGGATCATTTGAGCCCAGGACTTCTAAGCCATCTTGGGCAGCATAGTGAGACGTCACTTTAAACAAACATGTAAGTGAACTTGGGTTAGGCCAGTTTGAGTTTTATAATAATTATTTGGCCTTAAAGATCTGTGTGGAAATGATTTTTTAACTCTTACTAGAGAAATTAAATCCTAACTTTTACTAAGATAAGGATATTCCATTTACGAGAAACAAAACTAAACAAAAAAAATCTTATTGTGTTTTGATTCTGCCAAGTTATATTTTATGAAGATCTTACTCTTTAAAGGGCTTTTATAATTTTACTTTAGAATAAAGTCATATGTGTAATTTTAACTCAAAAGTCTCTAGTCTTTTTTTTTCCACAAGTACCTTTGTAAATTGTGTTTTTCCTTAATGAGTATCTGTACATTTTTATGTCATACATTTACAGATGGGCAGAGAAGTTAGATCGGCTAACTAGCACAGCAACAAAAGATCCAGAAGGATTTGTTGGGCATCCTGTAAATGCATTCAAGTTAATGAAACGTCTGAATACTGAGTGGAGTGAGTTGGAGAATCTGGTCCTTAAGGATATGTCAGATGGTAAGTCTGAGGAGACTAATGAGCCCCCCTGCCCCAAAAAGGTAAGGCAATATTGCTACTACCTACAGAAATGCCAAAGTTAGTGATAAATTCAGTTCCCAGAATATCACGTACTCAGTGTTGTGATTATTGTCTGGGTGTCTTTGGTTTGACTAGAGTTCATTTAGTTATGATCCTGAATTCTTTGATCGTAAAAAATAGTAATTTCTTCTACTGGTGACTAACACTGGTGATTTTGTTTTGAAATCTATAGAAGTGAATAGGTTATTTGATATATAGTTTTTTTTTTTCCTGAGGATAATCATTTTTATTTTAGGATTACCTTCAGACTTTAAAAATTTGTATGCTAGCTGGGTGTTGTGGCCCATACCTGTAATCTCAACACTCTGGAGACTGATGCAAGGAAGATGGAGAGTTCAGGGCCAGGCTGGGCTACATAGTGAGTTTAGGGATAGTCTAGACTACATAGAGAGACCCTGTATCAAAAAATAAAAAGAAAAAGGAAAAACAGTGTGTGTAAATCTTTATTTTCCATCAGTTTTTAAAATACTGGGTAAATTGGTGGCTCATGCCTGTAATACCAGCACTCTGGGAAGCTGAGTCAGGAGGATCATGAGCAATTTAGCAAGACCTTATCAAATTAAACATTTAAGAAAGGGCTGGGAATGTAGCTCAATGGTGGGGTGCCCCTGAATTTAATCCCCAGTACCACATACATGAAAATGGGTACGTCTTTATTTCTAATCAGTTTTTAAAATACCAAGAGTGATATTATAAAGAGAAGTAAGTGTTCTCTGTATTCTACCTAGTATTTTTGTTTTAGGGTTATTTTAGTCAATGCAGGCACTAAATTTTAAAAACTGAGGCTATAAATACCAATAATTAAGTCTAAGTGAAACAATAAAATTGTAGTTGGGAGTGTTGAGGTATTTTAGAAAGTATTAATAGAATAGAAAACAGTCTGGAGTTGAAGGAGGTAAAGGGATTAAGCTTAGTACATACTAGAAGCTGAAATATTTGTTACATCAGTGATGATAGAAGAAAAAAAGAGGGAGAGAGCTGAGCGAGCTGGTTGTGTAAATAAAATACTCCAAGAGTATTTCTCATTGTTTGCAAGCAGTATACTATAGTAGACTCCCTTACCCATTGTTTTGCATTCTGCAGTTCTGTTTACTCATGGTTCAAAAATATTAAATTGAAAATTCCAGAAATAAGTTTATTGTTAAATTGAGTGCCTTTCTTCTTAGTGCGATAAAATCTGGGGCTGTCCCACCTGGGATGTGAGTCATCTTTTTGTCCAGCATACCTGTGCTGTATACACACCCTGCCTTCAGTTACTTAGTAGCCTCTTGTTTATCAGATCATTTTCACTGTACTTTGTGATCAAGTAACCCTTATTTTACATAATAATGGCTTCAGAATACAAGAGTAGTGTTGCTGGCAATTCAGATGTGCCAAAGACAAGCCATAAAGTGTTTCCTTTAAGTGAAAAGGTGAAAATTCTCAATAGGGAAAGAAGAAGAAGAAGAAGGAAACAAAACAAAACAAAACAAACCAACCTGTGTGCTAAAGTTGAAAAAATTGTATGCTGAGGTTGCTAAGATATGTGGTAAGAATGAATCTTCAATCTGTGAAATTGAAAAGGAAAAAGAAATTTATGCTAGTTTTGCTATTGCACTTCAGACTACAAAAATTATGGTCATAATGCATGTTAAGTGCTTAGTTAAGACAGAAAGACATTAAATTTGTATATGTATATATAAGAAAAACATAGTATATATAGGATTCAGTAGTAGCCATGATTTCAGCAACCACTAGGGATGTGGGTAAGTGGGGACTCCTGTGTTTTGCATAAAACAGGGAACCTTGAAAAGTAATGGCAGGTAATTGTGAATACATATTCACTATGAGAAGGAAATGCCTGTGATTATTTTATGTACTGTATAATACTGTACTTTACCCTGAGAGTGTTTTTAAGGAAATATATAACCCTGTCCCTCTAGCTCTCCTACCTTTTCTACCCTCCCTCTTTCTGCCTTTCCCTACCTCCCTTCCTTTCTTCCTTTTCAAACCCTCTCTCTCCTTTCACCCCTCTCTCCATACACAAACACACATCTACACACACACATGCCCCATTTGTCCATTCATTCATTCTAACATAATGACCTGTGCAGTTCTTTTATAATATGAGCCTTGATATTTTCATGTTTTAATCTGTGGTAGTTGTCCCATTTTCTGTTTTAGAGAGGACTTAAGTAACTTGGATTTTTGTTTTCAAGCATAAGAAACATTACAGTCTTGTATAAAAAAGCCGGTAAAGTACATGTGGAAATTTTTACTGAGAGTTGATTTTATGCTTCATATGAACTTTAGTCCTTTTCTAGGTAGTTGTTTCTTCTGTACATTTCCATTAAAATAAAAATGCTCGATTTATTGCTGATCAAAGTACAAATAGTTGATCAAAAGTTAATGAGAGAAGAGGGAAGTCTCATACCTAATTTTTATTTATAATGATGACATTTACATCACTAAAATTTTAATCACTTTTTAAAAATTAAGTTATTGGTACATTTTAATGCAGTATAATACAGTTATATAATACAGGTATATAATACAGTTATATTCATCATTAGGATCTTGTACTTTTACATGACTTAGCTTGGTTCTTATTTTCCCCATTTCCCAGCCCTCCCTTCAGGCCCTCTACCCTTCCCAGTTTACAAAGACATTGTTTCTATGTTTTTCCTTTTCACATATTTTTTATTTTCCTTTTCCCCTACCCTTCCCACTTCTCTACTCTTTTAGATCTTTTCTTCCTATTACACAATATCAGTTATACGTTTTGATCCTTATTTACACTTTTAGTTTTTCACACCAGAGAAACTATTTGGTATATACATACGTGGACTTATTAATTTCACTTAAGAGCATGGCCTCAATGTATGTCCACCTAGCTATAAATATCTTTAGTTTTTTGTTCTTTATGGCTGAGTAGTACTCCATTTTATAAAAGCCCACATATAAAATCTCCAGTTGATGGGCAATTGGGCTGTTTCCAAATTTTAGCTGTTACAAACTATGCTGCTATGAATGTGGGTGAGCATATATTGCTGTGATTCTTTTATTTTCTTAAGGAGTTATTTAGTATCCATTTTCCTAGACATTATATATAGTTACCAGTAATTTGTTAGCTTGACTTCTGCTGTATTTTATATAAATCTTCCTTAAATTAACATTAGGTTTTACATATAGCTAATCTTGAATATTTAACACTGTATTTGCTATTTAAATGTATTTTAGTAAAATAGCTGTTGATCTTAAATATATAACAAACATTTTTCTCTGAAGAATTTCATCAAAATGTATATATTTCCCTATTTATATAATGTGCAGTACATGCAAGAAGAGAACTTTAAGAGCACAAGTTTTATTTACCATCTGTTATCTGAAAGTATAATTGGTTGTTTAAAATCCTATAAATAACTGCTAGTCATGCACGCCCATAATCCCAGCTTTTGGGAGGCAGAGGCTGAAGGATCTCTACAAGTTCAAGGCTAGCCAGGGCTAGTGAGTTTAAGACCAGCCTGAACTATATAGCAAGACCTTGTCTCAAAAAATCAAAAAGCGAATAAGCAAAAAAATAAAATCCCATAAATGTGTTCATCTCATAGTGGAGGCACTATTTGTTTTCTTGCTGAATTGTGTAAGACTCAGTCATTATGTTAGTTGATCTTTACCTACTAATATAATTTATACAGTGAACTCAGATTACTTAAAATTAGAAGCAGTTGGGAAAATCGAACAAGTTAGGTGTATGTTACATTCAGTGTATTTTAATTTTTTCTTTATTAACTTGTGAACCTTTGGTGGTATAGCTGAAAATGATAATATTTTGAGAAATCCTTACAAAGATTCAGTATTAGGTAGAAGTCTGAGGTTCTACAGTCCCTTTTTATCCACCCCCCTGCTTTTTTTTCTATTTCAAGGCTTTATCTCTAACCTGACCATTCAGAGACAATACTTCCCTAATGATGAAGATCAGGTTGGGGCAGCCAAAGCTTTGTTGCGTCTCCAGGACACCTACAATCTGGACACAGATACCATCTCAAAGGGTAATCTTCCGGGTAAGATGATTTTTCCAGCCTCTAAAATGCCTATTCAGTCCACTACAACAATGTAAAAAAGACTTAAAGATTTTTAAAGCTGTAGTTTTTTCATAGCTTTGGGATACAAAGGAATTCTCCCTTTCTGTAGGACTTAATAGTGATGGATGTGCTTCTGGCTTGTTACTGTCTGTGAAAGCTTACATTTATAGGGACTAACTTAAGCAATTTTTAGTGCATGAGAAAAGGGAACAACCATTTTTCCAGATTTTTTTCAGAATTATATTTTATTTCACATTGTTAGAAACCATGAAAAACATTTACATTGAAAAAATTATTGGTTTTTTGGTACCTGGAATCGAACTTGGGACCTTGTGAGGCAGATGGTGGAAACACTGAGCTACATCCCTGGCCCCATTTTCCCAGATTTTTAAAAGAACACTGTATATTGCTTAAGTATGCAAAGCTATAATGAGATTTATAAAATTTGTGTTTTCATTAATTAAAAGCCCAAATGTACTGGGATATGCACAGATGTTTAAAGTGTTCTATAGGATGGAACATTCTGCCTTTTGTTTTTGGCAAAACTTCTCTTTTTTAAAGTTACATCTGATTTTATGATAATTTACATCATACACATTTTCTTTCAGTCTATGGTTTATTACCATTATCTCCTGTCACTGTTAACTGGAGAAATAAAATATATTACCTCTATTTTCATATTGAAGTTGGTTTTCCTCAGTAAGAGAAAGAATGGTGTGAGTTGTTTATCAGTATGTTTTTCTTGCTGATCTCTCTTCATTTCAGTATAAAGGTATCAAGTGGTAAAACTAAACATAGTATAATATTAAATAAAATTTCTGTTAAATTGGAATAATTCCATTATGGATTTTTGATTTGATTTCCAAAAATGTACAAATTTGGGTTTCCAAAAATGCACAAATTTGCAAATATTTTCTGTCTACTGATATTTATTATAAAACTTTTGATAAGATTATGACTTTTTTTTTAAATGTGTGTGGGGCTAGTTCTTGAACCCAGGGAGCACTATATGACTGAGCTACTCTTACCAGATAATCTTTTTTTTTCTTCGCCAGTACTAAGGATTGAACCCAGGACCTTCACGCTGAACTACATCTCCAGCCCTTTTTATTTTTTACTTTGGGACAGGGCCTCATTAAGTTTCCCATGTTGGACTCAGACTTGAGATCTTCATGCTTCAGCCTCATGAGTACCTGGGGTTACAGGTGTGCATCTATGTCCAGATCCTAGAGCCGTATTTTGAAAGACTGGCTTCTGAGAGGCTGGGGATGTAGCTCAGTGGTAGAATGCTTGTCTAGAATATACAAAGCTCTGGGTTTGGTCTCCAGCATTGTGAAAAAATAGAATGGCTTGTGGTTTAAAAACAACACATTTAATAGGTATTTACTTAATATGTGTCAGGTGTTAGCACTAAGCATATATAATAAATAAGACAGTATCTTTGCCTGTTCACACTTTTAACATACACTATGATGAATGCACAGAAGTGGGACTTTTAGGATATCATGAGAGCACACAGAAGGAAATCTAATTCTGGACTTGATAAAAAAATATATAAAGGAAAACTTCCTAGAAGACATGATTTATAAAAATTAAGACTTAATGCACAAGGGATTATGCAGGAAAATGGGGAAGAGGGAGAGAACAGTGGGCATGAAAAAGTGTTCCAGGCAAAGGGAACATCTTAAAGACTGAAAAGGAGACAGCATGTCATATTCAGATAACTAACAGTTTGTATGATTAAACTACAGTTAAAACGGTGAGTGTCTGAGGTGGAGATGGGGTTTGATTTTGTGAGAATATTGAGAGATGAGGCTGGGGAGGTGAGCAGAAGCCATATCTTGGAGGGCATTTAAGACCGGGAGAAGTTTGAACTGTCCTGAGCACAATGAAGAGCTATCAGAAAGTTTTAAACAGAAATTTATTATTTTCCTTTTATAAATATTATTCTAGCTGCAGAATGGAGATTGGGTTGGTTCCAAGGGATAAAGAACCAAGGAGAGGGGGCTGTTGCAAAAATTTAAGTAAGAGAGGATAGTAGCTAGTGCACATGGAGCTAAGTTATCTAGGCAGTGGGGAAACAGATGGTGGACTCTAACGATGGACTTGATATGGGTTCTTGGGCTTGAACACTGGGTGGGTTCCATCTAACAAAAGAGAACATGAGAAGCAGGTTTTTAGAGGGTGATAATTTTATTTATTTTTCAGTATTTTGTTTAAAACTTATCTTTCCATTCCAATATTGAATATTATTTAACCCCAGTTTTGTGTGTTTAGCCTACTGGGTCCTCTGAGGACCAAATCTTTAGAGATCAGTTGGTAAGTCTCATATAGAATAGCTGAAAATAAGATATCCTGAGAATATGGAATTATTTTTATTATAGAATATTAATACTTCTCACTTTTTTTTTGTTGTTGTTTTTGTACTGGGAATCCATCTTCCAACTTGGGGCCTCATGCTTGCCAGGCATGTGCTGTGCCGCTCAGCTATATCCCTGGCTCTTTTTTTTTTTTTTTTTGGTACTGGGAATCAAACTCAGGAACTTGTACTTGCAAGGCAGGCATGGTGCCATTGAGCTAAATCCCCAGCCCCTCTCACTTTTTATCTCCTTATCGACTTTTCTTCTTCTGTATTTTTATATATAATATTTTTTATTTCAATACATTATGTTCATTATTTTGATATTCACAATGTTTCACTTTAGGCAGAGGGAGCCTCTTCAAATTAATTTATTGCTTTTGGCTTTTTTGGGGGGCGGGTATTAGGGATCAAACTCAGGACCTTGCACTTGAGAGGCAGGTGCGGGGCCACTGAGCTAAATCCCTGGACCCATTTTTGGCTTTTGGAAATGACCATATTGTTCTTTGATAGCAAGGAAATTTCTTCCTTCCCTTTGTAGTCTTTTTTTTAAAAAAGATAAATTTCTACAGCAGAGTAGGAATCAGGCATTTATCTAATAATGAGCCTTGATTTTTATTGTTGTTGTACCGGGGATTGAACCAAGGTATTCCTTTATTTTTTTGAGATGGTCTGGCTAAGTTGCCCAGGCCAGGCCCTCAAACTTGTGATCCTTCTGCCTCAGCCTGAGTGTTGGGATTATAGGCATGCGCTGTGGCACCTGGCTGAGCCTTGATTCATTTTAACAGGGAATGGCATTTAAAAAGCAGAGTTTAGCTACTGGAAGGTTGTAGGGTGTTTATTGCTTTTGAGTTTGTTATTTAATTGAGGTCTTTAAATGAACAGAGATAGGAAATATGAGTTTATATTAGTTCCAGTTGAAATTGAAGGTTACAGGGTTTATACTGACATCTCTTTTGTGTTGAAAATCTTGGTTCCTAATGACATTAACTTCTTTGTATTATCTATAAAATGTCTAAAATAACTTAAAATAGCACCTTATTAATAACGTTCATCAGTGAGTGCAGGAATTTTAAATCCTTAGTATATATCACAACAGATATGATCAGTCAAAATACTGTCTTAAAGACTCCTGAAATAATTCATTTCTCTGAATATCCCTTCAACATGCTGTACAGTTGTGTTCAATTATTTCAGTGTTTTTGCTTCATTTTTAGGTATTGTTGCCTTTTTTCTTTCATTTTTTTATTTAGGATTTTCATATTCTTTCACAATCCAGTCTATACTGAGTACATTTACAGAATTCTCACTTCCATTCTTGTACTCTTCAGTCTGTTCCCTTATTCCTATATGCAACCATTTTACTAGCTTTTCTATGTCCATAGTTTGTTTTAAAAAGTTCTTTAAAAAAGAAGTAAGTGCATACACATGTACTTGTATTTCCTCTTGACATTTATACAAAAGGTACCATGGTATGACTGTTGTTCTTAACTTTGGTATTTTTTTTTCATAGTCCCTAGATATCACTTCATATAATACATAGGAATGTTCATTTATTTTTATAACTGCATGTTACTGTGTATTGTGGAGGTTCCATGGTTTATTTAACTATTCCCTATATAGTGAGCATCTGGTTTATTTGAAGTCTTTTTCTGCTAAAAAAGTAATGTTGCTAATAACCTTGTACATATTTATTTTGTATTTTTGCTAACTGACCTTTACAGATATCTTTCTAGAAGTGGTCTCACTGGATCAAAGAGTAAATGAATAGGTGATTTTGCTAATACTGTTCTAATACTCTCCATAAAATTTATATTTTGCATTTCTACACCAGCAGGATATGAGTGTCAATTTCCCCTATAACAGCACCAAAAATTACATCAACTTTGAGATTTTTGCCAATCTTTATAGTTTAATTTAGATTGGCATTCAGTTTATCATCCTTATACTTAAAACTTTCCTTTTAGAATTTTTTTCCTTGAAATACATCCTTAAAACACCTTATTTGTGTAGGATTTTTTGTTCTTCCTGAATCTAACGTTCCATATGTTTTTTTTTCTTTTATTGAGTTTATTGGTACATTTTAGGTATACAGTAAAATTACATTCATTATTGGGATCTTGTACCTTTACATGACAGGTCTTGGTTCTCATTTTTTTCCCCTTGTCCGTGCCTTCCCTTCACTCCCTCCTCTCCTCCTCATTTACCAACACTTTATTTCCATTTTTTCATTTTGTCATATTTTTTCCTTTTCCCTTATTACCTTTCCTCTCCCCTTCCCATTTTCCCTACACCTTTAGCCCTTTTCTTCCTATTTCACATGGTCAATTATCTCATTAGGATCTTAATGTACTATTATATCTTTTCACACCAGAGAAACTATTCGGTATTTACACCTGTGTGACTTACTTATTTCACTTAGGAGCATATCCTCAATATGTATCCATTTTCCTATGAATGAATCTAATTTCTCATTCTTTATGGCTGAGTAGTATTCCATTTTATAGAAAAACCACATCTTCTTTATCCAATTTCCAACTGATGGGCAAATGGGCTGTTTCCAAGATTTAGCTATTACAAATTGTGCTGCTATAAACATAGGTGTGCACATATCACTGTGGTATGATTCCTTTAATTCTCCATGTGTTTTAATTCTGAAAGATTTAAAATAGTGTCTGTCTCATATTTCTGTTTTTCTGAAATTCTAACTGTATTTTCTTCTTTCTGCCTTTTAAAGCTAGCATTTCATGTTTACTTCTTTCTTTGCTGCATTCTGGGTAGTTTTTTCCTGATAATTTATTATCCTCTGTTTTCTAGATTCAATCTCTTTTGTTTGTTTTTTTGCTACCAGGGATCGAACTCGGGACATTGTGCTTGCAATGCAGGTGGCAGAACCACTGAGCTAATTCAGTCTCTTTTTAGTTATGTCTGATCACCTTATAAACCTAATAGTACTGAATGTACAGGTTGAATATTCTTTATCTGAAATGAATAACTAGAAATTGACATCAAAGGTGCTTTGCATTTTGGATTTTTTTCAGATTTTGGAATATTTGCATGTACATAATGAGGTATCATGGGATGAGTTCCAAGTCTAAAGTCTAAATATGACATGTGTTTGTTTCATGTATACCTTTACATACAGCCCTAAAGGTAAATTTTTACAATATTTTCAGTATAATTGCACTTTGTGACCTGTTGCATGAGGTCAGGTATGAAATTTTCTATTTGTTGCATTGTGTCAGTGCTCAGAAAGCTCTGCGTGTTGGAGCATTTCAGATTTTTAGATTGGAGGTGCTCAACCTGTACTTAGGATTTCTGGAAGTTTTTTTTTTCTGCTCCCTTTCATTCAAATCTGCTGAATCCTTTAGTGCATTGTGTTAGTCACCTTCATATTACTGTAATGAAATACCTGAAATAATTAAAGATAAAATATTTATTATGGCTCATAGTTTTAGAAATTCCTTTCCAAGCTCTAGTGGATCCACAGCTTTGGGTTTCTGGTGACAGTGCCAAATGGCAATAGGGAGGAGCACATGGCAAAGCAGATTGCTTACCCGATAAGGCAGGAAGTGAAGAGGTAGGGGCTGAAGTCTCTCAGTCCCCTTCAAGGGTGCACTCACAGCAACATGAGGGATTCCCATTAGACCCCTGCCCCCCAGAGGTTCCACCATCTCGCAGTAGTGCCACTCTGGGGACCAAGCCTTTAACATTGGGTCTTTGGGGAACAGTCAACATCTACACTGTGCAGCAGGTATCTTAATTGTCCATATTTTTTGTTTTTGTATTTCTTTAAATGTTTTAATCTATTATTTTGTATTCTTAATGTTAATTCCAGTATCTGAAGACCAAAAGCAATATCTAGTAATGTTTTTGATATTTTCTGCTGTTTGCTCATAATAGCTTATTTCGTCAGTGCTTTGCAGTTTTGGATTGTGTGCTGCTTCAGCGGATGTCATCTGTGGAAATAATGCAGTTTGGGGAAAGGGCACATTTTCTGGAGTATAAATATTATTTATGCTAGATGTCCTATAACTGTACCAACCTAGGATCCCTTTAATTTCTTGGATTTACTTTCTCAGACCATTGATACAATGTAAATTTGAAATTAAAACCTCTCTGAGGATATGCCTGACTCAGAAATATGAATTCTTCTTTTGTTTCTTTGTTAGCTGTTGTTTTTTTTTGAAGATCATTATTTCATCCAGGGTGTAATTTTCAAAGGCTTTGCTCTACATTATGTTCTCAAGACATTGCTACTCAGAATGGTCTGGAGGCGTTTATCCCCTGTCCCTTTCTAGTAGCTAAAAATCAAACCTCTAGGTTTCTAATTCTGGTGACTACCTCCAGAACTGATGCAGCTTCCTCCTTAGTGTATCTCTCTGGGTTTCAAGTTTCCTTTTCTTTTGGCCCCAGGAAATTTGCCTAATTTTTATGAACTAGGCTATAGTATAAATGAATAATTGTTTTGTTTTATATCAGATGCTTTTTTCTTGTAACACCTGATCACGCACATGGCCCTGGGTTAATCCCCAGTGCTGGAAAAAAAAAAGAATGTTATATGTTTGTTACATTTTGTGGATATCATTTAGAGTTATGGAGAATTATAGAAAGAAACATTTAAAAAAGCATTTTTTCTGGCCTGGGGATTTAGCTTAGTGGTTCTACCACCTGCCTCGCAAGCACAAGGTCCCAAGTTCGATCCCCAGTACCAAAAGAAAAGCATTTTTCTTTGTTCTTGTCAAAGTAATTGTACAATTTTGCAGGGCGGGTGTGGTGCCACTGAGCTAAATCCCTGGCCAAGTTTTCTTTTAGGTGGTGAAAATGTTATAAAATTAGATTGTGGTGATTGTTACATACATCTATAAATATACTAATAACTAGTGTTTTGAATATATTACTAGTGACCTGAATGAACTCTGGCATTTAAATTTTAGATGTCATTAGTGTAGTTTCAAAAGAAAAAAAAAAAACCCAAGAAAATCAGTTGACAGGTTTGCCTTTTTCTCTATATATTCATCTCTTGACTAGATTGCTGGTTAGAAGACAGATGTATCTCCTATGGTGATTCCTGCTATGTTAGAGAATAGCACATTTCATTGTAACTGACGTTTATTTTGGTACAATGTCTGATAATCTAAGCCATGGCTTCTTTAGGTACCAAGTCACCCAATACCAGCTGTGTGATTCTTGATCATGCTATCTTACCTTGCAGATTGTTCATTTGTTTACAAAATTAGGATAAATTTTGCTTACCTCAGGACTGCTATAAAGTTCAACTAAAAATGAAATAGCACTTTGAAAGTTATATAGTCTTAAGTAAATATACAGTAATATGAAGATTCTGAAAGTTCTCTGCATTTTCTTTTCACAGGAGTAAAGCATAAATCCTTCCTAACTGCTGAGGACTGCTTTGAATTGGGCAAAGTGGCCTACACAGAGGCAGACTATTACCACACTGAACTGTGGATGGGACAAGCCCTCAGGCAGCTGGATGAGGGCGAGGTGGCCACTGTGGACAAGGTCTCTGTTCTAGATTATCTGAGCTATGCTGTATACCAGCAGGGAGACCTGGACAAGGCTCTTCTGCTTACAAGGAAGCTTCTTGAACTAGGTATGTTATCTGGCCTTAATTTAAGGTTATAATTATATTGGGGATATATATCATCTATATATTTTATCTGTCCATTGATCCATCCATGTACTGTCAGTACTTTTTGTTAGCAATTAAGAGGCTTATCAGGGCTGAGGATTTAGCTCAGTGGTTTGGTGGCCTGCCTTGCAAGTGCAAGGACCCGAGTTCAATCCCCAGTACCAAAAAAAAAAAAAAAAAAAAAAGAGGCTTATCAGTCAGACACTTCTCACTGCTTTTTCTCAAAGTAAATGGCAACTGATTTTTTCCCCCATGATTAGTACTGGCATTATGGCTATGATCCTCCACTCTGTATTCTGGAAATTCAAGATTGAATCTAACCTATCTCTGGAAATTCAAGATTGAATCTAACCTATCTCAGTCAAAAATGTTTCCATATTACATGTTAAACCTCTTCTGAAGAGAGTTATTGGTGTATTATATTTTATATTCAAATGTTAGCAAAACATGTCTTGTGATAATTTTGAACAGAGATATAGGCATCACATACATCAGAATTACTTGAATACTTGTTAGTAGAAATCAAGGAATTTTCACTTCTAAGTCATAATCTTTGGAGATGGTGACAAGAATTTATATAGTAATAAGTTCAAGCGGCCTTTGCTATATAATGAAACCTTAAAACAAATTATTTTATGAATAGAAAAATATGTATTATGTCAGAAAAATTCAACTCAGGAAGATTGATCATCTGAGGACAGTGGATTTAGTTTAGTGGTTCTGCCACCGGCCTTGCAAGCTCAAGGTCCCAAGTTCGATCCCCAGTACCAAAAAAAAAAGATCATCTGAAAGTGAACTTTTGATAGTTGTTTTATTTTCTAGTTGGGTGAATTGATAAATTAAAAGATATTAGTTCAAATAACTTTTTTTCTTTTATTTTTACTGAAGTTTCCTCCTGATTTAGAACATACTTTATACTCATCATAGGAAATTTATTAAAACAGAAAAAGATATAATCCATCCATAAGCCAGTTACCCAAACACAGAAAATTTTGTTTTATTGTAGGATACATTCCCCTTCCCTGCAGTTTTTCCTTTTACAAAATTAAGTTTTTATTGTATATCACAATATATATTGTGAACAGTCTCTGAAGGACAAATATTTTATAATCTAGAGTTACATTTCTCAAACACTTCAATTAATGACACAAGTGAAGTCTTGACTATTGTTTCTGCCTTTTAAATTTTTATCACTGTGGTTGTTTGGATTTTTCTTTTTTTTTTTTCCAGCTGGATGGTATAGCTAAAAATCATCAGTAGTAATTTTGAGTCAGTCAGTAGATTCTGACTTATTTGAAAATTACATCTTTAGTTTCTTCTTTCTTACTTAGAAAGTTGGGGCTGAAATCCACTAACATGTGTTCTGCATTTATAATGTTATCTGTGATTAAGGTTGCTTTTGAAGTATGTATGCTTTTACAGTAGTGATTATTTTTCAGTCTTAGAAAAATTTTTACCGTTGCATCAAATTAAGTAGGATAAGTTAGATTTTACATAAAATTGAACATAGTTCCTCTGGATGATTAGCAAGTTCTCAAAGTAGAAACAGTAATTGTAACCTTGAAATAAAAGGCTGTTCCATCTCTAGAACTGTTTTTACATAGGATGACCATATGTTCTGACTCACTTGAGATAGTACCAGTTTATATCCATTTTTGGTATTATAATTGGTCTTAGTTGCTCTTTTTACTCTTCAAAAGCATCCTGGTTTGGAAGACAAATCATATGTTCCCCTCTATTTATATTCAGAGGATTTAACAATTGCAAACTTACTCATGGATATACTTTCTCTTCAAATAGATCCTGAACATCAGAGAGCTAATGGTAACTTAAAATATTTTGAGTATATAATGACTAAAGAAAAAGATACCAATAAGTCTGCTTCAGATGACCAGTCTGATCAGAAAAGCACACTGAGGAAAAAAGGGATTTCTATGGATTACCTGCCAGAGAGACAGAAGTATGAAATGCTGTGCCGTGGGGAGGGTATCAAAATGGTAAAGTAGAAAAGTCAATTGTGTGTGTGCATAAGTGTGTATGTATGTGTTTTGTGCATAGTTGTAGAGAGAATCAGATTTATATTTAAGCCTATGGGGTAAAAATTATGATTGCATTAAATATTACAGTATGCCATATTAGCTTGCTGTCACACTCATTATGCTGCAGCTAATAAAAGTTTTAATATAAAGTTTTTTAATCATATACAGTATGCATTTGTAATGTTAACCCTGTTCACAGATAAAAAGAGGCTTATTTTATAGGGTGAAGGATAAGTTTAATGAAATGGTAATTATTTTTTAATGCAAAAGAGATTTTAGTAGTCTAAGTAGAAATAATATTCTATTGGTAACTGATTTTATGAAATACAAGACTCATCTATACAGTAATCTCTCGTGATCTTGCTCCTTTTCAGTCTTAAAGAGATTCCTTAGTTTTATTTAAGAAATACTCAGAATGTAGGTGTTCATCAGATTTTAACTTTAACATTTATTCTTAAAAAGACCTAAATATGTCTGCAAATATCCCTTTATTGTATATTTCATATTTAAATAATTCAAGATGCAACCCGTTTAGAATATCAATACATCTTAAATCCAAACTCAAAATGTTCCAAGTCTAAGAAACATTTGTTAAACTAAGTTGAACACAGGTTTTGGTTTAGCTTTGGGACTTTTCAGAGTCTTTTCATGATATGATATGTGCATTATTATAAATATATATGTACCCAGAATTGACCATGGAACCACCTTTGCTTTTGTTTTTGCAGTACTGAGGATCAAATCCAAGGCCTTTTACATACTAGGCAAATGCTCAACTACTGAGCTACATCTCCAGCCCATGAAACCTTTTTTCAAGGACTATCATGTGATACTAGTGTTCAAACAAACTTTTCTTCACTACTAGCAAACTCAAGCTGACCTTTATAGTTAGTGATGACTGTTGACTGCCTGACTGCTAACGGCAAACATATCTTTGTTGACACTTTAATTTATTTATTTATATATTTTTTATTTTTGTTGACACTTTTGATAGCTGGGTTCATGGACTGTTAGCAGGACATACTTGCTATTGTTTTGCAAACTAATGAGTAAATTCAAGGATAATAATACTTTGTTAAACTTGTTAAACTTTCTTTTTCATTTCTAAATATTTTAGCATGTGCCAGTCAGATTTGTGTCAGTGTGACAAAATAGCTGACATAAACAGCTTAAAAAGAGGAAAGATTGTTAAAAAAATAAAAAACAAAAGATTTGTTTTGACTCACTTTCAGGGGTCTCAGTGCGTGGTGGTTTCACCTCCACTGCCTTGGGTTTGTGGTGAGGCAAAACATCATGGCCAGGATGGGGAGCAGCAGGTAGGGTGTAGAGCTGTGTACTCCGTGAGAAACACAAGGGCAGAGACCCCAGTATCCCCTTCAAGGGGTAGCCCCCATGGCCTTCTATGAGGCTCACCTTCTGAAGGTTCCATTACCTCTCAATTACACCGCAGGCTGGTGACTAAGCCTGTAACACACAGCCTTGTGGGGGGGGCATTCTAAATCTAAATTAGATATATGTCTTTTTTTTTTTTTTTTGGTACTGAGGATTGAATTTGGGATCTTGCACTTGTGAGGCAGGCAGAGGCACCACTAAGCAAACCCCGGCCCTAGATGTATGTCTTTTAAAGATAAGGACTCAAGCTTTACATGGTGGCACATTCCTATAATCCCAGTACTAGGGAGGCTGAGGCAGGAGGAATGCCTCAAGTTCAAGGCCAACCTGGGCTACATAGTGAGTTTAAGGCCAATCTGAACTACAAAGTAAGACCTTGTCTCACCCCCCACCCCAAAGGTAAGGACTCACAATAACTGAAAGGCCATTATCACACCTAAAAAAATTCACAGTTGGGTTGGGATTTAGCTCTGGTGGTGCCACCTCCTTACAAGCACAAGGTCCTGAGTTCAAGCCTCATTCCCCCCCCCGCCAATTCACAGTACATATTTTCTTAGATTTACATCTGGCTATTGGTACATTTTAGATATACACAATGATAACATTCACCATAGGGAATTTGTACCACTACATGATATATCTTGATTCTTTTTTTTCCCCATTCTCCCCTCCCTTATGTACACATAATTTTTTTTTTTCGGTACCAGGGATCAAACTCAGGAACTTGCACTTGCAAAGCAGGCGCAGTCCCACTGTACACATAATATTAATACTAGTTTCTGTTCAAATTTCCATCAGTAAACAGATTCTTAAAAATTACCTTTAGCTGGGTTTGGTGGCACACGCCTGTGATGGGAGGCTGAGGCAGGAGGATTGCTGTGAGTTCAAGGCCAGCCTGGGCTACATAGTGAGTTCCAGGTCAGACTCAACTACATAGTGTGACCCTGTCTCAAAAAACAAAAAACAAAAAACAAACAAAAAAAAATTCCCTTAGTAAGTCTTAAGAAAATAGAACCATAAGTACAATACAGGATCCTGCTGGTTTACCAGTTTGTTGTGACGCGTCAACTCTGCCCATAATCAAAAGAACATCCTTCTGTTTAAATGGTTCAATCCATTTTATCATTGTATGAAAGACTTGTTTGATATAAAGCCTTGGGTTTGATTCTAGACAAAGTGCATGTATGGAGAATAAATGTGAATTAATGTATTGTTTTACTGTATTACTTAATAATTAAGCAATTATATTCCTGCTTTGTATATGACATACTTATTTAATCAAGGGAAGAATACCAGGGTTCCAGTGGTAGAGTTCTCAGTGAGCACGTGTCAGGCTCTGGGTTTGATTCCTGGAGGGAGGGATATGGCAGAGAGAAGAATCAGCTATGAACTAATATATTTGATTTATATAACAGATGATTGAAAGGAACACTTATTTTTTTTGTTGACTGCTCTACAGTATTTTTATTCCTCCTCTTAAAAGCACTTGGCTTCTTTAGTAACTTCACACTTTTGGAACTACCCATTTTCACCTTTGCTGTAATTTTTTTTTTTGTGCCACAAGCATTTAACTGTAAGGTATATTAGGGAAACCTGGTTTTGGTGTTTTGGTTTTTTCCCCTTCTAGAAATGTTCACTTTTCTGGGTGCTTCCCAGTTACTTTTTGAAGTTTGGAACAGTGTGAGGCATTCATTTCATATTTCCATAAACACTTGTTTCTTTCCTATTTCCTGATGATTGAAGGGTTAAAAGAGAAATCTCACTTTTTTCTCCTTTTTCCCATCTCTCCCCCAAAAAATAATTATGAAAAATTTAAAATCCTGGAAACTCTATTTGATACTAAATATTAGCAGAGTACTGCTTATTTATTCTTCCAAAGATATACTGTGTATCTGCAAACATGGTTATTGTTTTGTGTCTGCAAGGAATAGGTGTTAAAAATATTATAACTCTTAGCCAGGTATGGTGGTGTATACCTGTAATCCCTCAACTCTGGGAGGCTGAGGCTGGAAGATCCTAAATTTGAGCCCAGCCTAGGCAACCCAGCAAGCTATCTCAAAATTTAAAACAAGGGCTGGAGCTGTACCAAAGGATGAAGGCCCACTGGGTTAGTCCCCTGTACTGCAAACACACACACATATGTACATATATGTGTGTACATGTGTATATACGATATGTGTGCATATATATGTATGTGTATATATAATTAATATATTTATAATTATGTTTAGACTCCTCGAAGACAAAAAAAACTGTTTTGCCGCTACCACGATGGAAACCGGAATCCTAAATTTATTCTGGCTCCAGCCAAACAGGAGGATGAGTGGGACAAGCCTCGTATTATTCGCTTCCATGATATTATTTCTGATGCAGAAATTGAAATTGTCAAAGACCTAGCAAAACCAAGGGTGAGTTTTTTTTCCTCCTCAACTTACTGTACCTTTGTATCAGTTTTTCGTAAGATAATGGAGGATAATTGATATGGCATTAACTTCACAGATAGTTTTAGATACTGTTGCTGCAACATAATGGATTTGTTATTATATTCTATGTATGTCAGTTTTTCTTTGTTGTTGCCACAAGTAACATACAAGTGGGCATTAAACACTGAATTATGAAAATCATAGATGAGATTTTTATTTACCCTTCACAAAACTTTTTCACTGTCTTACTGAATAACTTTTCTATATATTTTGTCACCTTAATCTCAGAGACTACCCTAAGCTCAGCTTTTTCTTTTTTTGTGGTACTGGAGATTGAAGACGGCCTCTTAACACGTTAGGCAAGCACTATCCTTGGGCTACATCTCTAGCTCAACTTCATATCTTCTATATTTTTATCTGAAAAATATTTGAAGTATTTTTATTCCTTCTTAGGCACATTAATACTGTAGTAGAAAAATATACGTGGGGGCAAGCATCATGCTAATCTTTAAATGGCAACACCATAGTTTTCTGACTTCAACTTAGGTCATTTATTTTACTAAGAAAAAATAGTCTACTGTGGGTTAAACCCAAACCTATAAACTCAGTGTTCAGCACATTCTTCTTTTGTGAGAAAATGTGGGAAAGACAACCCTTTATGATCTTGCCTTTTCTCCCATGGTCTTGCTTTTAATAGGTCATCTTATTGATAATAAAATACAAACCACTGTCACTTCCATAAAGAGACTTAAATCAGTGCTAAGCTTAGTTTTGTTCTCATTATTTAGGGGTTGATTATTTTTTTTCCTGTAAGTGTCAAGATAGTAACTATTTTTTAGGCTTTGCAGACCATATGGTCCCAGTCACAACTACTCAGCTCTGTCACTGTGATATAAAAGCAGCTAAAGAAAATATGAAAATGAATGAGGATTGCTATATTCCAATACAACTTTATTTCTGAAATCAGGAGGCAGCTGAATTTGGATTTGTTGACTTTTGTTGTAATATAAATACTTTAATTATCTAGGTATTTGTACTGCAAATAGCCAGATGTTTAAAAAGTTTTACTGCTTTTCCTTATCGATACTCTGTTTATCAAAGAAAGATTATAAATGCAAAAGTCTGGTCTAATACATGTGGATGCTGTTTAAGGGAATTCTAATAAACCTACTACCAAGCATACTACTACTTATATTCTGTTATTCTTGTTTGAATTTTTATCCTTTATTTGTGGTTAATAAAACCCAGTTTACCAAAATGTCTTGGTAGAATACAGTAAGTCCCCAACTTACAAATGAGTTCCATTCCAGCAGAATGTTTGTTAAGTCAGATTATTTCCTTCAATCCAACAAAGTGAGTCTATACAATATACCTGTGAAAGTTCGCAACTCGATGTTTATAAGCAGGAATCTTACTGTATTCATTCTGAATTAGTGTCTGGGTTTGACGACTTAAATCTTCAAAGGAGATTC
This sequence comes from Fukomys damarensis, assembly GCF_012274545.1. Taxonomy (NCBI): domain Eukaryota; kingdom Metazoa; phylum Chordata; class Mammalia; order Rodentia; family Bathyergidae; genus Fukomys; species Fukomys damarensis. The sequence goes on from NW_022900932.1 coordinate 18,055,899, forward strand.
CTCAGTTTAGATTATTTTGTGATTAGTAAATTAAGTGGCCTTAAAATTTCATACTCTTTGGTTAACCTCAGAAGTTTAAAAAATGTAGGCTGGGAATTTAGCTCAGGGGTTCTGCCGGCTGCCTCGGAAGTGCAAGGACCCGAGTTTGATCCCCGGTACCAAAAAAAAAAAAAAAAAAAAA
>NW_022900932.1:18056131-18063452 GCF_012274545.1 Fukomys damarensis
AGCTGCCTGCTTCACAAGCACAAGGTCCTGAGTTTGATCCCTGGTACAAAAAAAAAAAAAAAAAAAAAAAGTTTAAAAAATGAAATGATTATCTTGGCTGACATGTCTTTCCTATTGTTTTAACATCGATGAATTATTTTTATTTACCTTTCTGCTCAATCCAAGATTATTTTACCATATATACTATTGAGTGGCTGTCTTAAAGGGAGAAAAGATTGACCTCAAAATAATTTTCAATAGTATTAACCTTTGTACACAGTTCTATCACTAAAAATAATTTTAATTTAATCTTGGAAGTTTTGAAATAGACCATTAACTATATTACATTCCTGTTGCTATAATTTATGCTTCAGATTTTAGAAATTTCTTCATTATCACATTCTCTAGTCACTAGTCACTGAAATTTAAAAATTTCAATCTTTTTGTTTATATACCCTCTATTCAAGTAACACACACACACACACGTTTTTTTTTAAAAATGTAAAAACCTTAGCCAGGCATGTTGGTACATACCTGTAATCCCAGCCGTCTGGGAGGCTGAGGCAAGAGGAGCACAAGTTCCAGACCAGCCTGGACAATTTAGCAATTTAGTGAGACCTTGTCTCAAAATAATAAAAATTTAAAAAGCGCTTGGGAATGTAACTCAGTGCAAAGGCCCCAAATTCAATCTCCAGTACCAAAACAAACACAACACCTAAAAACCAACTGGCTTTCATGGCTCCACTCAAGGTGACTGGAAGTATATGGAGTTATTTTTTCTATTCACCTTCCTTTGTTAAAACAAAACACCAGAATTCTGACTGGTTGGATAAATATGATTCATGTTTTGTCTTGTAATGCAACTATTTTGATGGTTGGCTTCACAGCTGAGGCGAGCCACCATTTCAAACCCAATAACAGGAGACTTGGAGACGGTACATTACAGAATTAGCAAAAGGTAAGAGATGTGTATGTTGCATATTTTGCCCTCTAATGAGTGTTTTATACATCCTACAGGAATTTTTTTTCATTTAGGGGAAATAGATCATTTCAGTCTTCAGCTCAAGTCACTGCCTTACTCCCATGAACAGGATAACGCATGAATAAACTGCTTTGTGTTTCACAAGCTTTATCCTTTAACTAGAAGTTCTGTTTCTAATCTTTAGTCTGTTATGTCTAGCAAATTAATATGCCTTTTTTTTAAAGATTAGGTTTCAGATATCCAGGAAAGAGCCTGATACTTGTTTTCTTTTTCCCCTTTGTTTTCAAAGTGGGAAATCAGCAGCAGCCTGATTAATCTGAGAATCCATGCTTACGCAGTTCTCATATTTGCAAGGGCTGCACTGATTCAGATCATCCTTCATGGTGATTGTGTTGGCATTTGTTCTTATGTCTTATAAAATATCATTGTCATTATGGAGTAATCTTTATTCCTCCTGTTAAGAGTTTTATTATGTTGACTCAGAAGTTGGCAATGGAAAGAATTATGCTTTTGAATTCAGTCTTCCAAAAATTACTTGAACCTAGATGCCTTTTATTTTGCATAGAGATTTAAAAAGTTTCATCTGAGAGTTTTAAAAAATGAACTTCATACTAAATTTTTTTCCAAAATATTTAAAGAGCATTAAACTTCTAGATCTGGGAAAGCACTTGTGAAACCCAGTGCTATATATCATTTACATAAAGCTTCAAATGATTTTCTTAAAAAAAGTGAAAGGACAATAAATCTATAGCAAAAATCTGTCAACCCATTTTTTTCTTGACTTAAAAGTGGCCGTTCTAACTGCCACCTTTCTAAATGTTTTTGTTGGTTTGAAACCATTCCCTGCCATCCAAAGCAGCCTGAATCTTTCCAATCACCTGTGGCTTGGCAAAACAAAACAAAACAAACAAAAGCCCAAAATTGCCTGCTACTAGAGTAAGTCCTTGTCCTTTCTCTTTTTTTTTTGTAGCTGAGCCGAGCTACAGTACATGACCCTGAGACTGGAAAATTGACCACAGCACAGTACAGAGTATCTAAGAGGTAAGGTAGCAGTGGAGGGAACTCAAATCATATTTGGGTCTAACTTCCACAAAGTCCACGATATGGTTTCTAAGACCCAGGCTGTTAGCTATAGGTATTTGAAGACACCTGTGCTTGAATTTTCATGATGGACTAATAAACAGACATGGTTGTGGGGCAGCTAATAGGCTGCCAAAGTGATTTATTAGATTACAAAATGCCTAGTGAGCTCCTTAAACCCTGCTAAGTGAAATCTTATTCTCATATTGAAGTAAAAGAAGTTCCCAAAGATGTGGGCTGGGGTTGCAGCTCAGTGGTGCCCGAGCCTGCCTTGTAAGTAAGTACAAGGTCCTGAGTTTGATCCCTGGCACCAAAAAACACACACGCAAACAAAAAATAACTTAGGGACCTGGAATTTTAGCTCAGTGGTTCCCTTGCCTTCCTTGCAAGGGCAAGGTCCCGAGTTCAATCCCTGATATCTCCCCCCACCAAAGATGTTTAATTTGGGTCTTTTTGTAAAGCCGGGTTTAAAAATCTCTGGGGTTCCAGTAGCTGTAGATATTAAGAAAATAAATAAAGGACTACATAACAAGTCAATCATTTTCAAATTTAGCAATGTTTGAAGAGACTCTAAATTAGGTTTTTAGCTGATATTTCACTAAAGTAATTTTTAAAAATAGATCATGGTGTAACTCAGGTACATAACTTAGGATGAGCTCACAGAATTGAAAGACACTGCAACAGAAGTCCTTTTTTCATTGACTTATTCATATAAAAAGATTTCTCTGCTCATAAACATGAAAATATAAATATCATTGCAGATTATTTTAAATCTAAGTAATATCCTGAGATAAAATAGAAATATTGCAGTCGATTATTTTAAATCTATTTTCTTTTTCCATTTGATAGTGATTGTTTAACCAGTTTGGTTTAGATTAATGAGTATTAATAATTGTAACATTACTAAACAGGCTTTTTTTTTGGTACTGGGAATCGAACTCAGGGCCTTGTGCTTGCCAGGCCGTTACTGTGCCACTGAGCTAACATCCTTGGCCCAAACAGAGCTGTATGTTACAGAAAAATCTATATTTTTTCAATTATATGAGTATTTTAATTTAAAGAAGTATAGAGGGATGAGTAGAAGACTTTTAAGTATAAAAATGTATCATTTTTAAGAGTTGGTTTCTCAGTCTTGGAACACTGATATTTTTCAATCAGATCATTCTTTGTTGTCCAGGACTATTTGAGCTGCACAGGGTGTTTATCATCCTTCCTCATTTTTTTTTTTTGTACTGGGGATTGAACACAGGACCTTGCAATTTGCATGGCAGGTGCAGCACCACTGAGCTAAATCCCCAGCCCTTTTCCTATATTTTTGACAATTAAAAATGTTGCCAGACATTGCCAAATGTCCCCTGGTAAGAAAATTTTCCTACCATCACCTCTGGGGACTCCACCCTTCCATTTCTGTTGAGAACTGTTGCTCTAGATTAAGAATGGAATGAAAATTCAAGTTCAAGGGAAAAAAGAAAGTTGTAAAAATTTCAAGTATTTAAATTTATTTCATGTATTTTTGTTGTTGTTGTTGTTGGACCTTGTGCTTGCAAGTCAGGCAGCAGAGCTAAACCCCCAGCCCTATTTCTTGTATGCTGTTTTGTTTTGTTTGAGACAGGGTCTCACTATGTAGTTGAGACTGACCTGGAACTCACTGTATAACTCAGGCTGGTCTTGAACTCACAGCATTCCTCCTGCCTCAGCCTCCCAAGTGCTGGGATTACAGACATGCGCCACCATGCCCGGCTATTTCTTTTATTTTATTTAAAAGCAGATAATGGTGGACGCCAAGTTGTTATGGTATTTAGATTCCACTGGATACATTAAAAAGTAATCAGTTTCCGTAAGTTATCAATATTTTAAGTATGACATTATAAAATCATTTTAAACTAGGTTATAAAACTTTAGTTAACTAGAAAATTATGGAAGAAGTACATAGATTAACAAGTACTTTAGGAGATGCTCAAAGAAAAATTTTGAGATCTCGTCTATGTAATTCAGGCTAGCCTTGAATTCACTGTATAGCCCACGCAGGCCTGGAACTTAAGATCTTCCTGCTCCATCCTCCATAGTGCTGAGGTAGATTATAGGAATGTGCCACTATGCCCAGCTCTCAAAAATTTTTTTAATGATCACTGCTGTAAGTCATAGCAGGTCTATACAGAATACTACACTGATTCAGTATTCCCTTACTTTGTAGGGCAAAGTCACATGTCCTTGATATATTAACTTAAACTTCACCATATACATATTCTAATTTCCTGTCTCTGCTGTATACACCCCTTGCCCACATTTAAAAAAAAAAATTTTTTTTGCTGGGTATGGTGCACATGCCTGTAATCCCAGCACTTGGGAGGCTGAGGCAGGAGGATCGCTGTGAGTTCGAGACCAGCCCAGGCTACACAGTGAGTTCCAGGTCATTCTCAACTACATAGTGAGGCACTGTCTCAAAAAAAACAACAAACAAAAAAATCAGAGTAATAGAAAAGTTTAAAAGTTAAAGTTCTACCAATAGCCTTTAGAAATGAAGAGCGAAAAAACAAGGAAACCTGTGCATTTTTATGCTGTCCTTCAAAAGTATGATTAGACAGAGGGTATGATATAATGGTAATAAACCGGAGGGAATTTAGCAAGGCCTATTTATAAATGTTCAGATACTTCTTGATATCTGTGTCTTTGAGGATGAGGCTGTTCCTTTTCTCTAGGTGTAAGAAGGGCACTTCTGGAATGAAAGTTTCATATATCTCAGAGGAAGGTTGTAGAATTTTTTTATGGCCTTCTTGAGAGAAGATGTAAGGGTTCTTCCTCCAGCTATTTGCTGAAATTCCAAGGTGCATTATTTTGGAGAATACCGTAAACCTATCAGAAAATATAAAGTAAACAAATTTGCCATAATATGATTTTGTTTGTTTGTTTGTTTGTTTTGAGACAGGGTCTCACTATGTAGTTGAGACTGACCTGGAACTCACTATGTAGCCCAGGCTGGTCTCTAAATCACAGGGATCCTCCTGCCTCAGCCTCCCGAGTGCTGGGATTACAGGCATGTGCCACCATGTCCAGCTATAATATGATTTTGATTTAATCATAGCAAGAGTTAACCTTAAGGAACCCTAACAGATGGTAAGGTTTTACAGAAACCAATTTGGGTAGACTTTTTTTTGACACATGATATACAGTGCTTTTGAGCATTGTAATTTTGCTTTTCAGGCAAGCTTGAGCCTATTTTCTGTCCTATTATAGAGTGTTATTCTGTACCATCTGTGAAAATGAATCCCCCCTTTTTTTGCAGTAATGGGGATTGTGCTAGACAAAGTGTTCTACCATGAGCTATCCCTTTTCTTTTATTTGTATTTTCAGATGGTCTTGCTAAGTTTCCCAGGCTGGCGTTGATTCTCCTGAGGAACTGGGATTTATAGGCATGTGCTACCATACCCTGTTTAAGAAGGAACTTTAACCTTAAAATATTGACTAACAGTCTGTCTATCTATCTTTACTTTCCTCCCCTGGTACTGGGGATTGAACTCAGGACCTTGCGCTTGTGAGGCAAATGTGGCACCACTGAGCTAAATCCAAAGCCTAAATATTGACTATATTTTAACAATAAAAATTTTTTACTATTTTGAGAATTTAATAGCTCTGTTGACATTTGGTATCCACCACTGTAAATATTTATTTCCCTCACAGATTATAATAAAAAGCCATGTCAAATGCAAAATGGAAGAAAATTTATATGTTTTGATGACAGTTAATTTAATCCCTTCTACTTTGGGAACATCTGTATTTTGAACAAAAGTTCCAGAAAAGCATTTAAAATATCTGTTTAGAGATATTTCTGAATGATTACATCAGCTTCTGTGGAAGTAAAAGTTTATTACAGCAAATAGAATTATCTTTGGCAAAATACATGTGGAAATTCTTTTTTGGGGGTGGGTATCAGGGATCGAACTCTAGCCCTTGGGCTTGCAAGGCAGGAAGCAGAATCACTGAGCCAAATCCCTGGCCCTTTACTTTTTAAAAGAGTGTAAAACAGAAGTTTAAGGTAGTTGTGGTGATGTATACCTATAGTCCAGCTGCCCAATGGGCTGAGGCAGGAGGATTTCTTGAGTGTAGGAATCCAAGACCACCCTGGGTTTTTATTTGCAAATCATTTCTGTCTTTTCCAATATTAAAAATGAAAACTCTAAAAATTAAGTACAGTTTATTAAAGGAAAAGCTCATAATGTGGTTAGATTGAGCAAATTAAATTTTAGTTTTTGAAAGATAGTTATGTGTCTAAAAAAGGCAGTTCATTAGGTAAGCTTATAAAATTTAAAGTAATATAAATAATGATACATGTAATATGTTTAAAGTAGAAAAAGCTTTGATTCTGGTAAATTATTCTTGGAAATGGTTTTCTTTTTGGTACTGGGGATTGAACTCAGGACCTTGCTGCTAGCAAGGCAGGTGCAGTGCCACTGAGCTAAATCCCTGGCCCTGGTTTTCATTTTTTTAGATTCTAAAGTAATGGTTTCCTAAATATGATATTTATGCATAAGATTTTATTAACCAAAAGGAGTGGTAGTGCATGCCTGTAATCCCAGTACCCAGGAGGCTGAACCAAGAGGATAAACCTGAGTTTGAGGACACCTAGGCTCCATAGTGAGTTCAAGGCCAGCCTGAAGTACATAGTGAGCCCTTACTAAACAAAAAACTGGATTTTGTTTACCCATGTTAATAAGAAACAAATATAATTTATTTTTATATATAAGCAAATACAAATAGTTTTGAATTTCAGATTTTTAAAAACTGGCATAACTTTTGACAATACTGCCCTCTACTGGATTGAACAATTGTTCTCAGACTGGGATAAGTGAAACACATCTAGGTTTACTGTATAATTATCCAAGACTGAACACCGAGGAAGTTATTGGACATTTTGCCCTCAGTAACTGGCATTTTAAGCCTTGAGCTATTTATTTTCTTTTCTTTCCTTTTTTTTTGGTACTGGGGATCAAACTTGGGACCTTGCGCTTGAGAGGCAGGCGGCGGCACCACTAAGCTAAATCCCGGGCCCCTGCACTATTTTCTGCCTTTGCAAAGAAACAACATAGTTATTTTATCTTAACTAATTATATAAAGCAGTGATGGTGTTCAGATTACATTACTGATATTTTCTTTGGAAGGCTTGTAACAAACCCCAGAACTCCAAAATGCTGTTGTGTTTACTTGCATATGAGCTCCCTTGGTGCTCAGGTTCTGTGATTAAGGCCAAAAGGAAGATATTTGAAGCTATTTAGTTTTAAATGA
>NW_022900932.1:18063513-18110393 GCF_012274545.1 Fukomys damarensis
TTTTTTTTTTTTTTTTTTTTTTTTTTTGTAATGGGGATAGAACTCAGGACTTTGTGCTTGCAAGACAGTCACCCGAACCACTGAGCTAAATCCCCAGCCCAGAGCTATATAGTTATTTGAAGGAAGTTTTTTTTTTTTCTTCTGGTATTAAATATTAGGTGTATTTTATGGGAAAGCACTGAATAATGTAATTAAAATTTTCTGTTGTAGTTGTACAAAAGAAAAGTGATCTTCAAATGATTTTTTCCTATTAAAGTAAATGCTATAACTTTAGATTATAACTGGAAGAAAGAATCCTTGATTTCTGATGACATCATATAATGCAGGAGTAGCACATCCTAGAGGATGGACGGTTTACATGAATTACAGTGTAGTAGTCACTCCTGAATTTTTAGCACTATTACAACAATGTACCTTTCAGAACTGAATTCATAGAATACCTGGTAGGTTTACAATAAGGTCACTGAAGACAAATTAGCAGTAATGCTGTAAGAATGGGATCCAGATTGAAAAAATGCTTTAAATGAATATGGTCCTGTAGTTAAGAAGACTCTTACTAGATTTTCATATGAAAGTCAAAGTGAAATAACTTCCCATGTGTCAGTAGAATCATTTTCTTCTGCAGTGACTACAACAGAACCACAATAAAATGAATCTTTTAAACCTATAGTTATTATTGGCTTGAACTGCTACACCCCAAATCTTCCATTGAGTTCTTATGATAACAAGAAGGTCAAATAAAAACTTGATAAGCTTTTGCCTTAAAGATGGACAAAGAATCAAAAGACTGGTACTGGCAAAGATTTTATGAAATGGGCAAGTACAAGTCACTGCAACATTTTTAGAAGGTTGACTTAATTTATAAAAATATAAAGAGCACCGAGCAATTCCTGCGGAGATGTCACAAATATGCAAAGATATAAATTTTTTATTAGATGATTTATTATGAAGATCCTAATTATCCTTAAGCAAGTGTACTACATCAGTGTAATTCACATCAGAATCCCAAAATGGTTGTTATGTGATTTGTGAAGCTGAAATTAAACTATTAGGGGAGAGTAAGGGATGGAAAGGAACAGTAGCCAGGGTGATTGTGCAGAGTACTACAGTGCTCTCTGTCCCTCCTCCCCCTTCCTGATGACACATACATATTGAGATACAAATATAAAATTATATAACAATATAAACAAATAGACCAATGGAATAAAATGGAATCTTAAATCCAATCCTATATTTTGACCTGACATGACAAATCGGGCATTACATTAGTGGAGAAAAGACAGAACATTCAATGAAGCGGGGATAATTGTCAGATCCCTATACTTTACTGTATCTAAAAAAAGAATTTTAGGCAAAGCTAAATATAAAAAAAATAAAATCTTCACAAAGAAATACAGAGAGATCCCATTATAACACTGGAGTAGCAACAAGTGCCACAAGTTGATTATACTAATGTTTTATAGAGTTGAAGTTGTATTTTACTACCCTCTATCCACTTAGAAGAAACTGTAGCACATGTACACAAGGACATTTCAATACTTCTTAAATAGTGAAAAGGCAGAAATAATCCAGTATAAATGAGTAGGAAAATAGGCAGATGGGTTTTGGTTATACTACAAAATTCATTATTAGAGTGAACTAGACCCATAACTAGATATGCATCCAGATACACAACAAAAAACAAGAAAAAGCAAAGTATAGAAGTAATGGTTCTTTATACCATTTACTTAAAACCATGGAAAGACAAATGTACTATATATTGTATATGGACACAGGTTATGTGCTCAGGGAAGTATCTAGAGGAGGAATATATCTGGGAAGAGTAATAAAAGGAAAACAACTTTGTATGTAACTATGGTAATTTTTATTCTTATAGATATAAAAGCAACACAGCACAGTGGTGACTTGAGTGTGTGATCAAATACTGAGTTTTCTGTTTGAAATTTTTCATAATTTTTAAAGTGTTAATTTTTGTAAATAAAACCAACCACTGTACCGGATGATTTTTAAGTTAGTTGATCTTAGTTCTCACAGCCCTGATTATAAACTGCTTACGTGGCCCATGTTTTCCTTAAATTGTTCAGTCTGGGGATTTTGGCCTCAACAAGCATGTCACCCAGCAGAAGCATTTTATTAAATAAGTATCTGACAGACAACTAAACAGACTCTTCATGTAAACTTCTGCACGCAGTACTTGCTTGACATTACTCAATTACTAATGTAACCAAATCTCTAGTTCCTCTGATCTGTTCTTTCATATTCAAATCAGTTTTTTTATTAGCAATTCTAACATCTTCTGTACATTTTCTCCTGTCTTTTACTATCCCAAAGAACAGGGGCTGGGGATTTAGCTCAGCAGTTCCGTGGCCTGCCTAGCAAGTGCAAGGACCCAAGTTCGATCCCCGGTACCACAACAAAAAAAAACCCCAAAAAAACCAAAGAACAACAACTATATTTAGCTAACCTGGGGTCCTAATTCCTTTATAAAAATCTTTCATATATATATATATTTATGTTGGGGGGGTTCCGGGGATTGAACTCGGGACCTTGTGCTTGTGAGGCAGGTGCTAGAACCACTGAACTAAATCCCTGGCCCTTTCTTAAATATTTTTAAAGCTCATCCCTGAATTTTTTCCTGAATGTATTTCCTAAAAATACCTAGACTGTTTTTAAGACTCCTGACTTTTAGGTTTTTTCTTTCCCAAATGAGTTCTTCCTTTAATTCTTTAAAGTAATTTCACTTATTCTGCTGGTTTCTTTATTTCTTTCTATTTGGATACAAACAGAACTTGAGATGATTTCTTATAAAGTTTTCATGTACCTTCAGAATCCAAAATTACCTTTTTATAGAAGATAATTGAGTAATTTTAGAAAGGTAGGTATATAATTCCAATACAAACAAGTAAATAAAATGCCCATTTGAAAAGGCACTCTACATAAGAAAGTGTGATGTGAAAGTTTAAAAAAAGTTAATCTAGTAAATTAAGAAATATAATGTGTACAAGTAGGAAAGATTCTCACATGAATGGTCTGAGAAAAATGAGATATGTGGAACCAAAACAATGTCATCCATGTCACAAGAAGAGTTCTTGCTACTACCATTGGCAGAATCTTTGGACACTTGCAGATAGTTGGGAGGACCCAATGGTGGGGAGGATGAGTTTTCTTCCTGAATATGTATGCTGCATATCTGAAAAGCATGATGGAAAGGCAAAACAAGGTGGAGAGCTGCCAGAAGAGCTTCCAGGATATGTGGACACTGGGATTGGGCAAGATTTCTTTACTGGAACTTGCTCGAGAAAAGGATGGCTAAAAAATGACTAGTCCATACAGGTTTCAGTCTGTAATGAGCCGGCTCCAAGGTAGGGTGGGAGAGGGGCAATAAATAGTTCAGCAGTGGAAGACAGCAAAAGCAACAAGGGAAGGGCTAAATTTCCTTTACTGTAATGCTGCAGTGAACATTCATATACAAGCTTTTGTAGGAGCAGACATTTAAATTTCTCAAATGTATACAACTAAAAGCAGAATTACTGACCCATTTCTAACTCTGTTTAATCATTCGAGAAACTGCCAAGCTGTTTTTCAATGTGGCTGTACCATTTTACATTCTTATCTGCAGTGTGCTGTATCAGGGTTCTGATTTTTACAGATCCTTGCTAACGTGTTTTCTGTCTCTTGAGACAGGGTCTCACTACATACTGCAGGATGACCTTGAACTCACAGTGATACTCTGGCCTCAGCCTCCCAAGTATTGGGATTACAGGCAGGTGCCACCATGCCCAGTTTATTGTATTTCTTTTTTAACATAGTCATTGGGTTATTTGGTTTTGTTTCTTTGCTTTTTTTTTTTTTTGTGGTACCGGGGATCGAACTCGGGTCCTTGCGCTTGCGAGGCAGGCCACCGAACCGCTGAGCTAAATCCCCGGCCCCGAGGTTTTGTTTCTTTGCGAGGAGGGGAGTTTGTTTTGTTTATTTGTTTGAAATAAGGTGAATCATGTTGCCCTGGCTAGCCTTGAACTCTTGGGGTCAAGTGTTTCTCCTCCCTCAGCTTCCCAGCCAGCTGGGACTAATAGGCGAACACCACTGTGCCTGGAAGCCTAGTTGTTGTGGGTTTTTTTTTGTTTTTTTTTTTTTTTGGTACTGAGGATTGAACTCTGGTCCTAGTGCTTGCATGGCAGGCAGCGGAACCACTGAGCTAAATCCCCAGCCCTTGTTTTGGTACCTGGGATTGATACTAGTTTTGATTTGTACTTCCATAATGGTTAATGATTCTGAGCATCTTTTCATGTGCTTATTGGCCATTTGTATATCTTTTTTGGAGACATGTCTACTTAGATCCCTTGTCAATTTTTAAATTACACTGTCATTATTGAATGTAATAGTTCAGTAATATTTATGTAGTTAAAGTCTTTTATCAGACTCTTGGTTTACAAAAAGCAGTAAAACTTTTATTTTACGTTTGCCTTTTGTTGCCTGTATATTACATTTTTTTTTTTTATTCTCAAGACAAAAATCTGTGCTGCTCAGGCTGGCCTTGAATTCCTGGGCCCAACTGATCCTCCTATCTTAGCCTTCCAAATAGCCAGGATTACAAATGCATGCTGTTACATTGAGCTTCATACTTATATGTATGCATTTTTATTTTTAACCAAATCCAGGGTCTCACCCATGCTGCGCAAGTACTCTGGCACTGGGCTGTATCCATCCCTTACCCCTTTTTATTTTTTTGAGACAGATTCTAAGTTTCCCAGTTTGGCCTTGAACTTATGATCCTCCTCCCGAGCCTCCTGACTAGCTGGGATTACAGGTGTGTGCCACCATACTCGGCTGTACCTATTAGATGTCATAGCTAAGCCATTTCCTATGTTTTTTCCTAAGAATTATTACTATTGTTATTTCCAGTAGTGGGAATCAAATTCAGGACCCTGCATTTGCCAGGCAGGCACAGTGCCACTGGACTAAATCCCCAGCCCTAAAAATTTTTATTATTTTAGTGCAGATATTTAGATGTTTGAGCCAATAAATAAATTTTAAAAATGCAGTGTGACGTAGAGGTCCAACTTTCTCTTTGCATGTAGATATCAGTGTCTCAAGACCATTTGTTGAATATAACAGATCTTTTTTGCTTTAAAGGAGTAAAGTGTGAGATTTGAGTGGTAATTTTCTAGAATATCAAAAATGAAAGTTTTTCTTGGTAGCAGGAGACTTTGGAAGAAGAGTAAAAATCAGGCATTGAAAATGAATAGATTAAAGATACAAGGAGATAATTACTGCTGATGTAAGACATGTGGTGTTGAAATGGGAGATTCAAACAGAAAAACCTGCCTCTGTAAGGCTGCAGGACAATGATTCCACTAAAGTACAAGAAAAAGTGTAAGAATAGATACTTAAATGTTGGTGGAGTAGCAGGAGTAGTTAAAGATTAGCAAAAGTAGAAGTCAGATATTCTTTGGGTAATAAGAGTCCAGTAGTTTTCTAACCAAGATGTATTTAATTTGAAGCCTTATTAGAACACTTATTAGTCATGCATTAGTTACCTGTAAAAGTCATATCCAGAGTAGTTTGCTTATAAAGTTCAAAAGCCCATTAAATTGTTGCCACACAGAGCCAGGAATGTAGCTCAGTGATAGCAGAGCGCCTGCCTTGCAAGTGCGAGGTCCTGAGTCAATCCCCCATACCAAAAAAAAAAAAAAAAATTGTTGCCACACAAAACAGATAGTACTTTATGTTGACATATCAGGTTAAGTTATGTGAAGAGCTTGGTCAGAACTGGGAAAAATGAATTCTTATTCTGCTACACTGAAGACTGCTTAGCCAGTCTTGATAAATTTGCAACGGACTGCCAAAGAGACAATTTTGGCAAAATAGGATAAGTCACGGATCTGTTTTAAGTCTGCAGGATTTGTTCATTCAGCAAGTATTTTTAAGCACCTGCTGTGTTCCAGGCTTTGTAGGCTGTGTAAGCAAAAACTGAAATGTACCTGTTGTTTGAGGAAGACAGTTTCCAGAGTGAATGAATATTGTCATATATCACTAAAGCAAAAAACAAAACAAAAACAGTGAAAATTGAAAATGCCACTTAATTTGGTGGCATGGTAGGGTCATTGGTAACATTAGCAAGAGCAGTCCTGTTGGAGTGATAAGGGTCTGTAGCTAGATTAGAATGGGTTCAGAGATGAGTCTGAAAAAGTTGGCTTGAAAGAGGAAGTTTAGTAACTAGTGGGAGACAAAGAATTGTGGGAAAGAATTTTCTATTTGTATTTTCCCTTTATTGAGGTAAATATTAAGCTGAGTTAAAAGCTGTAGGAAGAATCATTAAGAGGAAGAAGTTGATGATATGAGAGAAAGAAGGGCTAATCAATGATGCATGGTTCCTGAGGTGTCGGGGAGAACAGAATCATAGAGGATTAGGTGTAGACAGTGGGGAGAAATCTCCACCGTACTAGGATAATGAAACTGGAATGAAGGACCCAGCAGCGGGAGGCGGCTTCAGATATCAGCAAGTTGTATGGTTTCTGGGAAGTAAGAGATGTGTTATCTTCTGAGTGGAGAGGAGCCTGAGGTGGGTTGGGCTTCTGAGCAGAGGAAGAAATATAAGTAGAGGATCCATTTGAAGTTGGGAATGTTTGGTGTAACATATCTGTCCTACTTAGTGACATGGGGATAAGCTTGGAGACACACTTTCATTCAGGATCATGTTTAAATTTTGTCTTCTAGCAAGATTGTTGAAACGATGAACTATGGAATGAAAGTTTAAGAAGAAATGAGTTGATAAGATTGGGCAAAAGTATATGTAAGGGAGATATAGTTGAATATGGGGGTTCCCATTTTATTATTTAAGGATCTGGGGATTGAACTTGGGCCTTCACACTGTGGGTACCTTTTTAAAAATCAAGATATAGTTCCACAGTGCAAGTTCCACTCTTTTAAAATGTATGTTTCAGTCATTTAAATCTTTAGTTGTGTAACTATCACATATTCAATTCCAGCACTCCAAAAAATATCCTGTACCTGCTTGGAGTCACTCCCCACTCACCTTGACTCCATCCTTGGCAACCATTAACCAACTTTCTGTGTCCATTGAGTTACCTGTTCTGTGTATTTCATATAAGTGGAATCATGTGGCCTTTGATATCTAGCTTCTTTCACTTAATGTAATGTTTTTAAGGTTCTATCCATTTGTGGCATCTGTGTATCTGTGCTTCATTCCTTTTTTATGATACAATAATTCTGTTTTAATGGATATACCCTATTTTATAGTCTCTTAGTTGATGGACATGTAGGTTGTCACTTTTAGCTATTAATAATGCTGCTGTGAACATTTCTGTAACAAGCTTTTAATTTCTTATGGGTATGTAACTAGAAGTAGAGTTGCTGGATCATATGTAACTGTTTTAGCATTTTGGTGATGTGCCAAGCTGTTTTTCATAGTGGTTGCACCATTTTAGATTCCCACCAGCAAGGTATGAGGGTTCTACATTCTCACCAACACTTTATAATCATTTTAGTGGGTTCATTTGTGTACTTTTATAAAACTTATTTTTGGTTGATCAAGTAATATGTGAACTTTTTACCTGTAAATGCTATTAACATGAGATAGATCAGGCTGAAGACCCTTTCACCTGCACCCCTGTTTCTGTACCTTATGTAGAAAGAACAATTGCTTTCCTTTGTAAATTGTCTGAACTTTTAGAAAGCCAGGCACCATGGCATGTGTTTGCAGTTCCAGCTAATAATTCAAGCCAGGCATTCAAGACCTCATCTAGGGCAAATCACCAAGAAAGAGATTCTCCATTTAGACAGCTTTCATTAATCCAGTTGTTTTCATAGAAAAATTATGAGATTTTTTTTCCCTTTCCAACCTCTAACTATAAAATGTGACATCTTTTACAAATTACAAGAGTCAGTATTTTAAAAATCACATTCAACAAGCAGATCAACTAAATGTCTTTAAAAGTTTGTCCTTTATGACTTTTTAAATTACAGCTATTTGACTTCATGTAATTAAATAATATCAGTAAGACTATTTTTTTGGTCATGTCCTTAGTGCCTGGCTCTCTGGCTATGAAAACCCTGTGGTGTCTCGAATTAATACAAGGATACAAGATCTAACAGGACTAGATGTGTCCACAGCAGAGGAACTACAGGTGGGTAATCACATTAGCCTCCAGCTATTTTTACATTAAAAATGATGCTTCCAGTGAGATTCCCTCAGACTGAATAGGCAGTCCTTGACTTGCATCCTAATTTGGGACTGTAAAAAGCAATTGGTAAGCTGAAACTATGCAAAGCAATTGTAATCATCAATGGAAAAAATTGTGATTGTTCTGTAACCTTTAACATTTTTTGTCAAAACATGAAATGTCAAGAGCCACACATGGTGGTGGATGCCTGTAATCCTAGTACTCAGGAAGCTGAGGCAGGAGGATTGAGTTTGAGGCCACCTGGGCTACATAGTGAGACTCTGTCTCAGACAAAACAAACCAACCTCTGTCAAGTATAAATGTACAAGCAAGTGAAAAATACATAACACCACCATTTACTAAGTACACTGTAATTTTTTCATTCCCCAGGTAGCCAAGATAAATTTTGGTCTTTTAAAAATAAGTTGTTTTAATTCTGCTGTGAACACTTGTACAAGTTTTTGTATGAACAAACATTTAAATTTCTTTTTGGTTTGTATACATCTATGAGTGGATTGGTGGCTCATATAGTAACTGTGTTTAACAGTTGAGCTACCAAGGTGGCTGTACCGTTTTACAATTCCACTAGCAATGAATGAGGGTTCCAGTTTCATCACAACCTTGCTGACACTTGTTATTGTCCAATTTTTGCTTTTTTAGTATAGCTATTCTAGTGAGATTGAAATTCTGTCTCATTATGGTTTTCGGTTGCATATTCCTGATGATTAGTGATGTTGTGCATTTTATGTGCATATTAGTCATTTCCATATCTTATGTGAAAAATAAGTATTTAAATATGTGACTTGCAAGCACAAGGACCTGAGGTCGATCCCTGGTACCAAAAAAACAACAAAAAAAAATGTAGCCCATTTTCAAATTGAATTTTGTGTCTTTCTGTTAAGTTTTAAGTGTTTTTTATATATTCTTGATGCTAGACTCTTGCTGGATAAATGATTTGCAAATACATGCTCCCATTGTGGGAATTGTCTTTTTATTCTCTTGATGGTATCCATTGGCATAAAACTTGTTATATTTTTGTTGCTTATGTCTTTCATGTGTCTAAGAAACCACTGCCTAATCCAAAGTCACTAAGATTTACACTTATGTTTTTATTTAAGAGTTTTACAGTTTTTATATTTGGCACTGGTTGAACCTGTAGCCTTAAGGATACTAAACTCACACTGTACTGTTAAGCTACACATCCCTGGGCCCTAAAAATATTATAGTTTATACTTACATTCAGGTCTCTGATCCACTATGAGTTAATTTCTGCATATGGTTGTAAGGTTAGGCAGTAACACTTGTCAGTGCAGTTTAAAAATATTGAGAAATAGTGTTTTATTTCTTTTTTTAAAACTTACTAAAAATAATTTATATTCAGGAGGCAGAGGCAGAAAGATCACAAGTTTAAAGCCAGCCTGGGCAACTAAGTAACTTTGTCTCACAGAAGGGTTTGTGATATATCTTAGTGGAATAGTCTTAGATTAGCATGCATAAGACCCTGAGTTCAATCTCCAGTGCACCCCCGCCAAATTTTTATTTTATTTAAATCCCAAAAGGTAGTAATTGTGGAAATAATAGAAATCTCAGGATTTTACTTCAAGTTATATATTAGGGAAATACATATCCCCCAAATATTTGCTAAAGAGAAAATACATGGTAGCTATTCTTAATTTTCCATCTGTGTTTTCTTCAAAATTCCAATTGATTTTAAATATTTTTTCATTTCTGTTGCAATATTTAACTATATTAGAGATCAAAATGGGACTCATACTTTTTTTTTGAGTAATAATCTTGACAGTTCTTTCATTCATGCTTGCTTTCTTCTCTTCAGGTAGCAAATTATGGAGTTGGAGGACAATATGAACCTCATTTTGACTTTGCACGAGTAAGTAAAAGAAATGGAGACCACAACCATCACTGAAACGTAGGCATTACACTGTTAAAGAAGAAGTTTTCCTAACATATGTTAAAAGTAAGGTGGACTCTATTCAAGGGAGCGCTGTTTTGGTAGTTACAGGGATCACAGCAGTAGGGTTTTACATTGAGGGACATCTCCAGGATTTTAGGTACTGCAGTAATTAAACACAGAATGCAAGGTAAGTGCATGGGGTGGGGGGAAGGATGGAACAAAAATAACAAACTATCAAAATGATTTAGCATATTTGAAAAGTAAGTCAAAGGAAGTTCTAAAAGAAAAAAATTGAGGATTTAAAAAATGTAATGGATAAGTTAAAAAATTTAGAAACAGATGAAATGAATTAGTAAAGCATTTACCAGACTGCATTTTGAGAGAGAAAAGCAAGCAAAAGAATTGGGGTACAGTGGTGTATACCTAGTCATCACAACAACTCAGGGCTAAGGCAGGAGGATCTCAAGCCCAGGAGTTCCAGAGCAGCCTGGACGCCGTAGTAAGACACCATCTCAAAAGATACTGTACTGGAGAGTAGGGTAGGTATTATTAAAACAGCTCTTAAAAGGTCTGTGCTACTAGACAGGGGTTCTTGGTTTAAAACTAGTAAGTATTGGTATCTTTTTACTTAATATATTCAACTATAAATGACGGTATTACTAAATCTTAACTTCAGGTTTATCATAATTACTTAAAATTCTAATGAATATGCATATTTCAGCAAAGTTCTTGATGGAATACCATTATTAGAGAAGAGTAGATTAATTTGAAAGAAAATTGTTGTGTAATGGCCCTTTCATGGCTCAATCCCAGAATCTTGGGCTTTTTTTCTGTGAAGACTTGCAAAGAATAAATTTTACTCTAAATATGTGAGGAGTTTTGATGATGTGAAAGATTATACAGTGACAACCTGGATGTTACAAAACTAAATTGTGTGATATTAGGATTTTGTTTTGAAGTATTAATTCATAGGAAGTAACAAAATGAATGTGCAGGGAAGTCCCATGCACCTTCCTGCAGCTGCCCCTGTGTACACTGACAAAACCAGGAATTTTGTTTTGGCAACAGTTCATTCATATTTCATTTGTTTCTGTGTGTGGCTCTGTGCAGTTTTATCACAGTGTAGCTGTATGTAATTACTACCACAGTCAAGATCTATTATGTATCAGAACAAGGTTCTCTTGCAGAAGCCCACATACCCTCTTCTCCTCCTGTCTACTGCTGGTAACCAGTAATCTGCTTTATTTGTAATAAAATTCATGAACGCCACATGAATGGAACCGTACAGCACGTATCCTTTTGAGATTGTCTTTCTTTGTCCACTGTAATTGCCTTGAGGTTCACCCAGTTTCTTCCACGCATCATCTGTCTGTTGCTCAGTAGTCATGCTTGGTATGGGTGTAACACAGTTCAGGAACCTCTGGATAGTTTTTAGTTGTTATTACAAATAATGATTTGTATAAATTTCTGTATGAAAAAATACAGTCTCTTGGAATTACTCCAGAAAAATGAAAATGTATTTTAATTAGATTTAAATAGCTAGATATGAAGTTTCCAGCCTGATTAAAGTACTGACTATCCAAAAGAAAGACATCATAACACTAAATATTTGAGTGGGTTGTGAGTTGAAAGTAAACCTCATTATAAATTTTTTACCCATGGAGAACAAGTTTCATGAATACAGCTAAGAGGTATCTCTTGTGTCTTATTTTTTTGGAAGCTAAAATTATAGGTATTAATTTTTAAAATAGTCTGTGGTTGATATTTGTTCTCATTGTTTAGGCTAAGAATCTGGTTTTCCCTCCCCCCATAATTGTGTCAAAAATGTCCAGTGTGTAAGGTGAATTAACAGTTTGCAAGTACTTGAGTGGGACATGTTAGTAGTACTCAGATTACATGGGAACCTGTCGGGGTTACTTTTGGCATATTCTTCTTTTCCCCCCAGTACCAGGAATGGAACTCAGGACCCTGCATTTGCCAGGCAGGTGCAATGCTACTGATGCTTAAGTTGTCACTGGAGTATTTACATTACTGAATTTTAAACCATTGAATTTTCTGGGGTTTGTTTTTTCACAGAAAGATGAGCCAGATGCTTTCAAAGAACTGGGAACAGGAAATAGAATTGCCACGTGGCTGTTTTATGTAAGTGATGGCTAAAATTTTTGAGAGTTGATCACATATTTCATTTATTTTAATGTGTTAAGTTTGTTCAGCATAGCTCTTTAAACATTCTAGTTTAAACTTTTATGACCAAGTAAAAGGTGTTAACAATTTTTTCCCCTCTGCAACTTTAAAAATTTGGGAATATAGATATTCATTGTAGAAACTTGGGGAAAACCTAAAGAAGAAAATTAAAATTACTGATAACACTGTTCTTGGAAGTAATCATTAATATTTTGGAATAATATGTATATATACATACACATTATTGTAGCAAACTTCCAAATTAAATTTTTATTAAAGTATATCAGAAGATGTGCTTGCTTTGGCAGTACATACTCTTTAAAAGTATGTCAGAAGAGTCAATGCAGCTGGTAAACAGCACCCAAATCAAGAAATAGTACCTTTGAATACCCTAGAAGCTCTTCCAACAGTGACCACTCTTACAATGTTGAAAGTTTCAACAGTATGATCTTATTTTAAAAAATTAATATATTGATATATTTCAACAATCCGGTTTCGGTGTTTGTGGTGCCAGGGATCAAAGGGCATCACTACTCATGCTAAGCACATACTTTACCACTGAAATCTATTTCCAACCTGTTGTTACAATCGTAAAATTTGCTCCAGTTTTCCATTGTTTGCACAACACCGCATCCCAAAACTGAATGGTTTAAAACTGTCCTTTTAGTACCATCTCTCATGGTGTGAGGTTGACTGGGCTCCCCTCGCAGTTCCTGCTCTCATGCATTTAGTCTGCACTATAGTGGTCCTGAAGTCTGAGGCTGGCTGTCAGCCATCTTACCAACAGCTTTGGCCAATCCATGTAGCCTGGGCTTCCTCACAGCATCGTGACCGTGCTGCAGGAGCAAGCGTCTCAGAGGAGCAATTCAAAAGTCACTGCATTGTATGACCTACCCTCAGAAGTCATATAGTGCAGTTCCTGTTGTATTCTATTAATTGAAGCATTTGCAAAGGCCTGCCTCACTCAAGATGATGGAACATAGGCCTGCTGCCCTTGAGGTGCATGTAAAGAGAGCAGCAGGGCTGAAGAGGTAGCTCAGTGGTAGAGAGCTCATCTGCCTACCATGCACAAGGGCCTAGATTCAGTCCGCAGCACTGCCCCAAAGCATGCAGGATGAGACAGAGCAGGATGTATTCTAACCTATAATTTAGAAAAATGTATTTTATATCTAGACCTTTATACTCATTTCATCATCCATTCTTGGTCGTACCCTTTGAATTTTATGAAATGTATCTCCTTTTGCTATCTGTAATATCTCACTGCCCACCTGTCTTTCTGCTCAACCTATGCCCTTCCCCTCTCTCTGCCTCCTTTCCTATCATCTACGTTCTCACCCTCTTTCCCTTCTCTCTCTCTTTTCCTTTTTTCCACCCCCCTTGCAACTCCATTTTTCCCCAAAAAGATATAAGGCACATTACTAAATAAAAATAAGAGAGGAATATCACAAAGGGAAAAACCAGGAGAGAAGCTGGTATGTTCTGCTATTATGAAGGACTGCAAACCTTCTAGAAGTGAGTTCTCCACAGAGCTGTAGCAGTCTGTCTTGGTCTGTACATCTTTCGCTTATCAAATTGGCAGTTACAGTGTGGTTCTAAATTTGTATCTCTTGTATCTTAATTTGTATCATCTTTTAAGAACCACTAATGTTTCCTTTGTTCCTGTGTTTGTTTCTTCACATAATACTTTGCTTTATAACTGAAATATGTACTGAACAGAAGTTCTTGAAATACTTTTGTAGATGCTGAAGATCGGCAATAAAAAAAGATGAAAAATTTTGCCAAAATTTATGGAGAATACCTTCTAGTTTAGTAAAATAAATATTTATGTCTCTGTGTTGCTTGATATATTGGTTTTAAGTCATTTCTTTTTCTCTTCCTTTTTTGTTAATCATTGCTTTTTGCAGTTCTTTAATTCATGTAGATAAGCCTAAAAAGCATTTTGGTTTTTAAAAAACTGAATAGCATGCAGACTCCAGGTGTGTAAGCAGAAGCCTTTATGTTTCCAGTATTCCAGTATCAAATCCTGCATGCAGTGGTGTGCTTTATCGACACATTGGGAATAATGCCCTTCTCTCTTGCAGATGAGCGATGTGTCTGCAGGAGGAGCCACTGTTTTTCCTGAAGTAGGAGCTAGTGTTTGGCCCAAAAAAGTAAGTGTAGTTTGTTAGGGAAGTTTTATTTTTTGTCTCGTTATTTTTCCCCTCCGAGAAAGAGATGTACCTGTAATTTCATGGTCTAATTAATGAATTGCTAACATTTTTAAAGGTACTTAAGAGCTACCTTATCTCTCATCATCTCTAGGTAGTTTTGGGGTTTTACGGTACATTTTTACCATGAATATCTAGTGTAAGGAACAACCAGGCGACTATCATTTTAAAGTTTTCATTTGTATAGTGGTTTTGTATGATTTTTTTTTTCTCATCCATACTACTATTGCTAGGTTTGCTATCTTTGTTTGGGCAAACGTTTTGTTAAGCAGCTTTGTGGTTAAAACTTTTTCATATGATCAAGTTTTTCAGGTGATACTTTCACAATTAAATTGGAGGATGATATAATGCTACTATGGAGGGAACAGCATTTATGTACTGTCGAAGATGATAATGTGAGATTTGTTTGTGCTAATTTTGAATTGTCCTCCCTAGGGCACTGCTGTTTTCTGGTATAACCTATTTGCCAGTGGAGAAGGAGACTATAGTACACGGCATGCAGCCTGTCCGGTACTAGTTGGAAACAAATGGGGTAAAACTATTTCTTGTGTTCCTAAAAAGAATTTGTGATTTTTGTCTTTTTTCTTTTTCCTGGTGGTCTGGGGGGTTGAATCCAGGGCCTTTTACAGTCCCAACTCTTATCATTTTGAGACAGGCTGGGCTCCGACTTTTCATCCTTCTGCCTCAGTCCCCACCTCCCCCCAGTCCTGAGATTATAGGTGTGCACCATCACATCTGGCGGATTTGTTTCATTTTGTAACTAATCTATACTTTTGAACAGCCTCTCTCCCATAACTTTACCTATAATGACATTAACATTGGATGGGATTCCAACTAAAAGTTCCTGATCATAGTATAAATTTGCATTATTCAGATCAGAATTTTGATGACAGGTTTTTAAAATTCCATTTCCATTTGTTATCCCAAGAAAGATTGACTCAAAGTTAAATAAGACAGTATCTTCCCCTCAAGAGATTCACAATTTGAGACTATATACTAACAGAAAAATCAGAATGAAGTGGGGGGCCTTCCTCAAAGCTTAACTTTTGCATTTGGTTCTCAACATAGGACAGCAGATTTGCAGGTACATTAGGGGCCAAGATTATTGTCAGGCTAAAGTAGCACCTAGGGTGCAAAACTTCAAGGGGCATCTTGCACAGCCACTTGCCCAGTAAAAAAGAAAATATATCCACCTCATCATGTCACTTTCCACACGTATTTACCATTACTGTTTGAGAGAGGAGTAAGGCTCACTCACCAGAGTTTAAAGATCTCCCCCGCCACCACCGCCAAGGGTAATGTTTGTGAGCTACTAGACTACAGTGAAGAGAGGCTGGGTGGGGATATCAGTTTTTCAAGGCCCTTTGTGTTGTCTTAAGTGGGCAATGATCAAAGCCTGTACTAAGGCAACAGTGAAAGGTTGGGGAACAAACAGATTCGAGAGACAAGTAAGGACACTGACAGGGTTGGATAAGTAAAGACTGGATACAAGGGTTGGTGAAGATAAAAGAGCAATTAAGAGTTAAGGTACTTCTTTGATTTAGTATATGCCTGTGCCAGTCATTGGGTTCTCTCATACCACAGATGGAGTAGAAAAGTAATTTCTTTGGGGGCGTAATTTAAAAAGTATCTTGGCACCAAGGAATCCTAATGGGTACATAACATCAGTGATCGGTCAGTCAGTGTTGCTCCTGTAGATTGAAAGTAGGTTAAAAAATGTTCTGCTCAATCTGTATCTGATTTTCTTTTTTGTATCTGTATCTTAATTTACTTGTGTGTCTCATTCTAATGCTCACATTGAAAGTTAGAAACTTTAGGAAATGAAGAGACTCAAATGTACCTACACATGTGTATACATACCTGCATATATAAATATGTACAAAATTTTCTGTGTTTCCAATGTTTAAGTAACATCTGCCTTTATGTGGTTTTGGTCTTGAACTTTTTAATCCGTTAAAGGGAAGAAAAATAATATATACCTACTGTATTTTTCTCTCACAGTATCCAATAAATGGCTTCATGAACGTGGACAGGAATTTCGAAGACCTTGCACTTTGTCGGAATTGGAATGACAAACTGTGTCCCCTGCCTCTCCCGTTGTTGTACCCTAATGTGTCTGATACACACAGTTCCTAGTCTTAACTTTCAGGGTTTACAATTGACTAACACTCCATGACTGAGTCAATCATGAACCTCATCCCATGTTTCATCTGTGGACAATTCACTTTATGGGTTTTCTCTTTTACAAGTAACACTAAGTCACCACACTTGATAAAAGCTTAGTCGGTATAATGAAAGACAAGGCAGAGTTAAAATGAGGAATCTTAAATTTTATATTTTAAATAACTTTTTGTTTGGATAAATATAATTTAAGCATCTGTTTTAGTATTTCAGAACATCTCAACTGATGTGTAGGCCAGAGTGGGCTGTGTGGAGGAAGCACATACTTCTAGCTAGGTGTCCTTTTGGCCTCGTCCTCCTTGCAGCTCATTTTCTGGACTTGCCTGAACCCCAGTAATGAACTAGGAATTTGATCTGGGCTCTCCATGGTATTTGCCCCTCTATACATTATTCTAAGTTGAGTTTTCCCCGTGTCCTCTTAAAAAACAAACAAACACTATATTTCACCAATCCTCTTCTCTCATAGCTACTTTGTGGTGAATTAATCTTTTAAAAGCAAAGTCCTGCATAACAGCATTAGGCCTTCTTCACATGCTCATTAGTCTGTTCTTCCTTTCTCTTGAGTGACTGGTGATTTTTTCCAGAAATTTTGTTTTTCTTAGTGCCAATACTTTGCCTCTTACAGCAGGGTGGTGACAGTGGCATTCTGATTAAATATTGTGCCTTAGGAGACTGGAAGTTTAAATATGTACAGGTCCTTTCAGTGATGAGGGAATTGATTTTTCAAAGAAAATAATTTTCTTAAAAAGCCAAAATGTTTGTTTAAAAATTCTGAAATGTGTTGTGACAACAATGACCTATTTATGATCTTAAATCTTTTTTTAAAAATGTTTCTGTTTTGTGTGTGATATTTTTTGTAGTTAAATCTGAATATATAATAGAGCAATAGCAGGTTAATTTTAACTTATGTTACTTCTTTAGTACATGGGACCTAGCTTTACACTCTTGTTTTTCACTCACAATGATGCCACATTGTTTTGGAAGAAAAATATAAATAATGAAACTTCGGAGACCCTAATCAAGATTTGCTTCTTTTAGGTTGAGGTATACCTCAGGAGAGTGCTTGACTGGCACAGGCCCTGTGTCTGATCCCCAGCAGCATGCACACACACACACACACACACACACACACACAAAAAAAAAAAAAAAAAAAAAACAAAGAAAAAGGTGTTTTCTTTTCTTTCAAGAGAGTTCCTTAATGGTGCTCATGGGTTTCTCCTATTCAAAAATAGGTATAGTAGTAACAACGGTGTGAATAAAACTGATCATATTATTTTTACCTAAGTATAGAATGAAGTATGAAGGTCCTCTCAACTACCCTTTTCTTTGTTCCATTATAAATATCTTAGCAAAACATTGAGAAATTAAGTTCATCACTATCATCCACTCAGACTGTGCAATTATAGATGATTTAAGAAAAACACTTTTAAAGCTAGGGGTGTAACTCAGTGGTAAAGCACACATATTTAGCATGTGTGAGGCCCTGGGTTTAATCCTTGAGGCACACACACACTTTTCTAGTTTAGATGGAAAGAATAAATTCAAAAGTATAAAAATGAACCAGGTTCGGGGTTATTGTATGTTTTAGCAAATCCAAAAAAAAAAAACTTTCAGAAGGAAATTAGATATTCCCTAATCTTACAAATTCCCATTATATTCAACTCAGAATGTCATGTGGAGATTGGTAAACTCTCAGGATTAGATCTGTTCGGGCTCTCCAAAATTTCACAATTACTGGTGATTTTTCTTTACAAATTGGGGATGGGAGGTCCCAGTATGAAGCGTTGGGTCCAGCTGCACAGTTTTCTTTATTGTGACCTTTCAAATACATAAGAGCTAGAACTATCCTAGAACATGGGAGTCTCCTCATTAACTCAAAATCTGTCTTTCAAGACTACAAGTTGGTGGTGCCCTAGCTTACTACCAATGAGTACCTACTTGAACACCCTTAAAGCAGGGTCAGTGTGGTAAGTGGTAAGATGAATGAAAAGAATGGAAGAATGACTTTAGGATTCTTTGGCTTAATGATAAATGCAGTGATGAAAATAAGTCATCTACTTCAGTAAAAGTAAAGTGGTGCTTATTTGAGCGTGAGAGGGTTGAGAGCTGAGGCAGTAAAATAACGTGCGATACAAACTACATGCATTTATGTGTACACAATGGAAGACTA
Organism: Fukomys damarensis; assembly: GCF_012274545.1. Taxonomy (NCBI): domain Eukaryota; kingdom Metazoa; phylum Chordata; class Mammalia; order Rodentia; family Bathyergidae; genus Fukomys; species Fukomys damarensis. The sequence continues at coordinate 18,082,351 of NW_022900932.1, forward strand.
AACGTCCACATGGCCTGTGCTGCCTGCTGTGTGTGAAGCCCACACGAATCTCTACACTCAAAAATGAGCAAGTTAGAGCTGGGGATTTAACTCAGTGGTTCTGCCACCTACCTCGCAAGCACAAGGACCTGAGTTCGATCCCCATACCAAAAAAAAAAAGACAAACAGAAATGAACAATTTATGTGCAGGACACTATGGCTAAGCAGGCAAGTGATAGGAAACTTACAGGTTAACACCGAAACACATACCCAAGATTAAGTATAAGTTATTTGATCAGGAATAAAAGTTGCTAGGAAAAAGAATAGAAAAATGACATTTTAATCTGAATAGCCAGCAATACACAAGAATCAATCCCTTGGCAGCACCTATATCCTGAATTGTTACAAACAGGTATTTTTAGGGCCAGGGATTTGGCTCGGTGGTTCCGCTGCCTGCCTTGCAAGTGCAAGGGCCTGAGTTCAATCCCCAGTGCCAAAAACAAAAAACAAAAAACAAAACAACAAAACCAAACCAAAACCAAAAAAGGAATAATATTGAAAGGAATGAATTATCAACATGAGTTCAATAAATGACCAGATTTATCAGAATAAAATAGATTTCATATTCCTGTTCTCATGTCCTTCAGTATTTTCCTCACCACCCTTGATGTTTTGCAAAATTAACTATTTAAACTGGTAAAGTTCTTGGCTGCTTGCTTTTAACTATTTGAGAACTTTAAAGTTGATTTTCTATATAAATGTAGGCTTCAGCAAAGCATAAATTTGACAAAAAGACTAAGCCTGCCTTACTGTTCATTGTTTTTACAACTTAGCAAACAAGCAGATGTTAGACAAAAAACAAAGCGAGTGGAAGCTAGTTCCTCACAGCCCTAAATCTGTCTTCCATTTTCTGCTTTTTGGGGCCTTGGTAAATTCCCTCTGCAGTGCTATTCTGTTGAAATTAATTGTACAAAGCAAGATATTACAGATTTGATAAACTCTAAAACCTATAAAAGGAAAATCCTCCGATTTTATCATTTGGTTCTTTAATTTCAAAGTAGCCTTATTTCTTCTATAAACTTGTTTTAGACTAAGCACTAAGAATTCAGACTAGACTAGAACACTTCAAATACAGAATGAGACGCTCTTAGCATTTCAGTGCTTTTTAGGGAGAAGGATTATATGAAGTCAGCCTTTTCTTAGGTATTCAATTAACCTCCACAAAGAATCAGAATTATTACAATATTTAAAGTATCAAGGGTGGTTAGGTTCTGTTACAATGTAGGTTTTTTATGGGTTTGGATGATCATGATTTAAATTATATAAAATACGTAATGGTTCACTGAAAACATTAATCATCCTTTGATATTTATATAATACTGTAGTTAAATCTTAAGACATGAAATAATTTACATAAAGGTTTATGTTCTATTTTTACTTTCAAAAGGCAAAAAGTTGAGGTTCTGTGACATGAAACATTTAGATTTTATGAGACAAGTCTTAAGACTAAAAATAGTGCTTTCTTATAGAATAATGGAATATTAACCTGTTTATTCCTATATATTGGACAATCTATATGAAATGAAAATATTTCTTGGACAAATTACTAAAATCTACTCAAGAAATTGTCTGAATAGCCCCATTTTTAAGTAAAGAAATGGAATGATTAAAAATATTACTACAAAGTTGAGGCCTAGTAACTTCACTGGTGAATTCTGTTAGATTTGTAAAGGAGAATACCAGTCCTGTACAAATGGCTTCAGAAAGGAGAGGATGGAAAGTTTTCTGCTCATTTTAAGGAACAAGCATTACCCTGGTGCCAAAACTCTTCAAAGGAAACTACCCTATCAGCATCTCTCATAAACATAGATAGCAAATCCGATCCAAGAAAAAACATGCTGGGTTGGGATTAGTTCAAAAATATGAGACTGGTTTAACATTCAAAATCCAGTGTATAGCTGGGCGCAGAAGTGCAGATCTGTAATCCCAGATACTTATCAGGCTAAGGCCAGAGGATTGCATCCTGAATAACTCAGCAAGATCCTATCTCAAAAACAAAAAGGGCCGGGGATTTAGTTCAGGGGTGCTGCCGTCTGCCTCACAAGTGCAAGGACCTGAGTTCACTCTCAGTACCCCAAAAGCAAACAACCAAAAAGAAACAAGAGCAGGGGGCATAGCTGAGTGTTAGCATGCCCCTAGGTTCAACCCTCAGTGCTCAAAAGAAAAAAAAAATGTGTAAGTTACTATATTAGAAGGATAAAAGATAAAAAGTACACGATCACTTCAACAGATGCAGAGAAAGCACGACAAAATTCAACACCATTAATGATTTTTAAAAAGCAAGAAACAAATTTCCTCAACTTGATAGAGGGTTCTTCCAAAAACCTTGCTATCATCATACTTAAATGGTAAGAGACTACTTATTCCCTGTGTTTGGAACAAGGCCAACAGTGTCTGCTTTCTTCTACTGCTATTTAACATTACTGGAAAGAAAATATGAGAAAATAAAAAAATGGAAATGAAGTGTTTGTAAAGATGGAGGGAGGAGAGGTAAATGGAGGGCAGGGACAAGGGGAAAAAATGAACCAAGACCTGTCATGTAGAGGTACAAGATCCCAGTAATGAATGTAACTATTGCATACCTAAAAGGTACCAATAAACTCAATGAAAAAAAGAAAAACAAAACAACTACTGGAGATCCTAGTCAATGCAGTAGCATAAGGAAAATAAAAGCACATTGGAAAGGAAGAAGTAATGTCTTCATAGATGACACAACTGAGTTACAGAATCTAATAAAGCCTTTAAAAACTAACAGGTTAAGATGAGTGAGGATACAAAAAGTCCAAATACATAAATGGATTAGAAACAATTCTGAGAAGGTGTGGTGGGTGTAACTCAGTGGTAGGATGGTAACGAGCACGACAGTGGGTTCAAGCCCCAGCAACACAGTGCAAACAAAAACAATGTGTAACAGCCTCTAAAATCTTACACACGTGAAATTAAAATAGATGCAAGAGCTATATGTTGAAAAAAATAAGATGCTGAGATCATTAGAGAAGCTAATATGTTTATATCATGTTCATGAATCAATGTCTTGATACTATTTTCCCCAAATGAATATGTAGATTCAGTGCAAATTCCAATCACAGTTCAAGCAAGTTTTCTTTTTTTTTTTTTGGTAACGGGGATTGAACTCAGGTCCTTGTGCTTGCAAGGCAGGCCACAGAACCGCTGAGCTAAATCCCCAGCCCCAAGTTTTCTTTTTAACTGACAGGTTCATTTAAAAATTCATATGGATCTATAAAGGGTCTACAATAAACAGAACAGTTTCAATAGGAATAAAGTTGGGAGATTTACATGACCTACTTTGAAGATTTTATAAAGCAATGGTAGTTATTATCATGTGTCTTTATAAGAATGAACACAAATCAGTGGAACAGAATAGAAAGCCCAGAAATGAACAGACATATGGTCAATTGATTCTCCACAAAGGGGCTGGGGTAATTCAGCAGGAAATGGGGACACTCTTCAACAAATGCTACAGGAACAACTGGCTATCTCTAGCATCTACCACCTACCGCTACCTACGTTGGTATATCACGCTAGATCCAAAAGAACAATCTTTTTTTTTTTTTTTTTTTTTTGGTACCAGGGATCGAACTTGGGTCTGTGTGCTTGTGAAGCAGGTGGTTGAACCACTGAGCTAAAAACCCCAGCCCTCAAAAGAATAATCTTGAAGTGGATCATAAACCTGAATGTGACAAGAAAACCAATAAAAATTATGAAAAACAAAAACCTCTGAGTCTAGTCAATAATTTCTTAGAACATAACATTAACCACAAGCTGGATGTAGTGGCACACACCTTTAATTCCAGCACTCAGGAGGCTGAGGCAGGAGGATCATTGTGAGTTCAAGGACAGCCTGAAAACATAGTGAGTTCAAGGCCAGCCTGAATTGCACAGTGAGACCCTGTTATAAAAAAAAAAAAAAAAAAAAAAAAGAAAGAAAAAGAAAAAGAAACACAAAAACTAGCCACAAATAAATTGTACTTTACTAACATTTAAAATTTGTTTTTTGAAAGGCACTTAAAATGAAAAATTGAAAAATAAAATGTAGACTAAAAGAAAACATTCACGTCTTAAAAATATCCAGATTAATGACAGCCCAATTTTTTATTAGTACATATTTCCAGCACCTAATTACATCTGTCATGGGAGTTGGTACACACATTTTCATTTTTCTTCCCACCGTCATCTCCATCTCTACCCTTACCACTGTCTTTATTTCTTCACCCCCTCCATCTCTAGGTTCTCTTCCCCTTTTTCCTATTGTCTTTTAGGTTGCTTTTTAGAGTATTTATACTTCGGTTTTCCTATGTAAGAGGCGTAATCCCACTTGTTGATTCTTGATGTTATTCCTTCTTCAGCTGAGGTTCTGATTAAAAAGTCCTTGCCCGTGCCTATGTCTTCAAGAGTTTTACCTACTTTATTTTCTAGCAGATTGTTTTAATATTTAGGTCTATGATCAATTTTTATTGTATTTTGGTACATGGTCATAGATGTGAACCTAGATTCAATCTTGCGCGAGTGTACCATTTTCTGAATACCATTTGTTCAAGGCTTTGCCAGAGGAGATTTGTGAGAACAGCTTAAACCTCCATCCACCATGGGTTGGGCAAACTCATTGTGGGTTATCCGCTTACTAACATAGTCCAACAGTAAAATAAAGTGAACGAGTGATACATGCCAGGGTAACAGGTGATCTGAAAGGTGTACTAAGGGAAAGAGGCCAGGCATAAGAGAGAAAATATTCCATGATCTCTTTTATATGCACTATAGGAAAGAAACTGTCAGACTACAAACAAATCACTCTTTACCAGGGGCAACGGGGTGGGAACTAACAAGAAAGGCACCCAGGACATTTTGAAGGGATGAAGATGTTCTATATCCTGGGGATGGTTACTCAGGTATAGAGATCTGTTAAACATTTTATAGTGTACTTAATTCATGTGCACTTTATTCCACATAATTATTCAGTAAAGCCTATTTTTAAGAAATTAGCAAACAACCAGGCAATGCAAACTATCCCAAATCCAAAATACTATGCAGAAGTACTGTTTATCCCAAGTAAGGTAGGGCTGGTTCAACATTTTAAATATCTGCTAATAAAAATCCATAAATATCTGCTAATAAAAACCATAATATTAACAAATACATTAATTGCTAGGGAAAGGTATTTGACAGTTATTCAGGATTCAAAAAACCGAATAACTTGAAAATCAGAAGGAAAATTTTTTAACCTGACTGATGCAGTCTGCCATAAATTTCTGGCACAATTCACAGCTGACCACGAAATGAGTATCGAAATACTCTGGTTAGTGGCAGAAATAAGGCTGGAGGATGCCGACACTTCGTCCGCTAAGGTGTGGGCGGGGCGGGGGGTGGACAAGAGAAAAGGAAGCCAGGAAAGGTGGAGACACCGCTGTGGGTACCCGGCCCTCACTGCAGCAAGAGAACCGCAGTAACAGGGTAAAAGTGCACCTCCCTGGCCGGCAGAGGAAGAGGCCTTTACACATCCATCCCTGGAGCTGCCGCGGAAAGCACAGCCGGGGCCACTGAGGTCTGCAGGCGGAGGCGCGCCTCCTGGGTGGGCCGAGCCGGTGGGACTGGGGCGGTGCCAACAGCCGGGGCCCCATCCCCAGGAGTGACTGAGGGAAGGGGCTCTGGAATGAGGCGGCTGTTCTATGTGAGGCCCAGCTAACTGCGTACAACCCGACCCTGGACAGTCAGCCTGTTTTTATGCCTCCTGACTGTACAATGGCAAGGACAACACCCGCCCCACAGAGCTCTGAGAATTACGCTTCTGAACCTAAGAACATGTTTAGCATCCAAGCACGTATAGAGTCAGTGCTCTGGAGGTGGTGCTCATTGGTGTTATGATTATTAAGCAAAAAAAATTTTTTTCTTTTTTAACTTGGGGGATCAAACTCAGGACCATGCATTTGCAAGGCAGGCACGGAGCCCCTGAGTTAAAGCTAAATTTTATAGAAGAGTAAATCAAAGTGAAGGCCAGGTGCAGTGGCACACACCTGTAAGCCGGGCTCTCTGGGAGGCTGAGGCAGGAAGATCAGGAGTTTAAGTCCAGCCTGGGCAACTTAGCAAAGCTAGGGCCGGGGATTTAGCTCAGTGGTTCCCACCGCCTGTCTCACAAGTACAAGGAGCCAAGTTCCATCCCCGGTCCAAAAAAAAAAACTTCAACTTAGCAAACACTAAGCCTGGAGATGTATGTAACTCAGTACTAAAGCCTCGGGTTGTTTAATCTTCATTACCACAGAATGAACAAATAGGTAAATAAATAAATAATTGTAAAAGACTGAGGTTGTATATTAGCTCCTTATTAAGGCTGTAGGTTCAATCCCCCAACTAGGGGGAAAACAATGAGCCACTGAGCCATGAAGTATAGCTCAGTTTTGACTAGGCACAGGACACGGGAAGGTGATCCAGGAGAGGAATTTTTTTGTTTGTTTGAGATGTCTCCTCCTATAGCCCAGGCTGGCCTAGAATTTGAGATCCTCCTGCATCACCCTCCTGAGTGCTGAGATTACAGACATACAGTGCCAGGCTGAGCTTCCAGGAGAGGACTTTTATGATTAAAAACTGGTACAAGCCAGAGTTTGGTTCCCAGGAATGCAAAACAAAACGAACCAGCCACCTGAGAGAAGAGTTTGCTGTGTGCCTCCTCCTGAATGGTTTCTCTGCCATTTACCCGTGCTTTCCCTGCAGGACCCAGGGGAGCCTGTCTTTTCCACTTACCTTGATCCACAGTGGGCCCCTGGGATTCCTGCAGCCACTTGGTCCTGCCCGCCCCCAGACGTCACAGAGCCACAGCAGGGGCTGCTACTTACAACAGAATGCAATGCAGTAGGTGCAGAAGGGACACACACAGCCTTGAAAACTGTATGTGTGGGAGGGGGAAACTAGAGATCCTTCCACCTCATGTCCCAGAAATAATGTGTGCTCAGCCAGACCTAGGCAGCCAACATAGAGATCAAAACCGTGCTAGTCAAGTCAACGGGGATTCGGTCTGAGAAGGTAAACTGTTATACTAAGCTAAAGATAAGATAATATCTACGAGTTGGGTCTTTCAAACCCGTGAGTAGTCATGTTTTCTTCTAAAACTTAAGTCTTCTGAACCAGGTTTGGAGGTGCACATTCGTATATGTGCTGCTGAAGCAAGCACTGGAGGTTTACATTTGTAATCCCAGCACTTTAGGAGGCTGAGGCAGGAGGATCACAAATTCAAGCCCAGCCTGGGCAATTTCAGGAGACCCTGTCTCAAAACAGAAGGGGCTGGGGATGTAGCTCATTGTGAAGGCCCTGGCTGAGTGTGTGTGGGCGGGCACTTTAGAACTGTGTTGCAGCAGCCCTCTGGCTGTCGGAGCCCTAGACACAGGGAAGAGGGTAGCCAGCGAGAAGACTACGAAGCACCTGCCCTAACCCATCTGTGTTAAAACGCCCGCCCCGGGAAGCAATCAGCTGTCAACGAGGCTCGCAGTAGTTTGCCCTCTGCTGGAGGAGTGAAGAAAGCTCAGGTCGCGAGGTCGAAACCGTGGCCTTCAGAGAAACCAGAATTTCTGAGTTTCCCCACAGTGCTGCAACTGCATACTCCTTCCAGCGCCTGGGCGTGAAACTGTTCCGCCCTCTAAACAGGTCTGAGCTTCCGGAGTGCAGCCACCAGCGCTGTGCAGGGCTGCCGGAGCCCAGCGCCAGGCGAGCTACGTGCCGGGGGACGGCGTAAGAGCGCAGTGGTCCACAGATGGGGTCCTCAGAGCTTTTCCCTCCATCAGAACGAACATGTATGACTGCGAGAGGGAACAGGCAGCAGACAGATAGAGCAGCTTTTCTGTTTTCGTTAGTGCGTAAAATTTTAATATAAATACGGAATGGAGCCATTAATGCAAGGCAAAAATTTTCAAAAACAAGTTTCAGCAGTTCAATTTCATAACGATTAGAAATAACCTCGTCAATTTTATCCAGACATTGCGAGTGTTCGGATTTTTCAAAAGAAGTAAAATTCATGCTGATGGCAACCGAATAGTGTTTGCAGCATTTTAAATCATACCGCAGGTTCTACCCACTTACTATGCACTGCCTAGCACGCAAGAAGTGCTGGGCTCATCCCCGGCAATGAAGGAAGAAGGGAAGAAGAAAAGTGGATTAATTTCTCCAATCAAAAAACAGACTGGGCCGGGGATTTAGCTCAGTGGTTCCACCACCTGGCTCGAAAGCTCAAGGACCTGAGTCTGATCCCCCAAACCAAACAAAAACAGAGACTGGCAAAATGGATTTAACAAAACCACGACTAATATAAAAAGAGGCTTCTTTTGGATCTAAAGACAAAAATAGATTGGAAATCAAAAGATAGAGAAAGATATTCCATGAAGTAGTAACCAAAAAGAGAACTGAAGCCGGGCCTGGTGGAGCACACCTATAATACACTTGGGAGGCTGAGGCAGGAGGATCAGTAATTCAAGGGCAGTCTGGACTACATAAAGAGACCCAACCTGAAAGAGAGGGGGTTATAGGTTGAGGGGGGAAGGGAGGGAGAAGGAGAGGGAGAGAGGGAGAGGGAGAGAGGGAGAGAGAGAGAGAGACAGAGAGAGAACATGACTATTCTGAGACAGAATAAAGTAAAAAAGACGATTATAAGGAGTGAATATTATATATTGGTAAAAGAATAAATTTACCAAGAAGATATAATCAGTATGAACACATATGTACAAAGCACATAAAAAGTAAACATTGACAAAACTGAAAGGAGAAATAGTCATAAAATTATAGTTAAGGAAATAAATATCCAATAGATCAAAGAAATTACAAGACAAATTAGAAAATATCTTGGACAAATGAAAACAAAAACACAATAAACCAAAACTTATGAGACACAGAAAAAGCATTGCTCAAAAGGTATTTATAATTCTAAACCTTTTAAAAACTAAAAACAGGACAGATCTCAATTTTATATCTTAAAGATCTAGAAAAAGAAAAGCAGACTAAACCCAAAGCTAGCAGGAGGAAGGGTACCAAAGATTAGAACAGAAAAATAAAATAGAGAATAGAAAAATTTACAAAACCAAAGTTGCTTCTATGAAAAGAACAACAAAATTGACAAACCTTAAAATGATTAAGTAAAAAGAGTCAAATTATTAAAATCAGAAAGTGGAGACATTTCTATTCATTTTTCAGAAATAAAAAAGTTATAAGGGAATAATGTAACAACTGAACACAAATTTGATAATCTAGAAAAATTGCACAACCTCCATACCAGGCCTGAATAACAGAGAAATGGGAAACCTGAGTATATTCATCTCTAATGTAAAACTGAATCAGTAATCCAAAATTTCCCAGTAAAGAAAAGCCGCTGGACCAGACAGTTTCACTGGTGAATTCTATAAAACATTTAAAGAATTAACACCAATACTCAAATTCCTCCAAAACATTGAGAGTCAGGTGTGGTGGCGCACTCCTGTAATCCCAGCACTCAGGACGCTGAGGCAAGAGGATTGCTGTGAGTTCCAGACCAGCCTGGGCTACATAGTGAGTTCCAGGTCAGTCTCAACTACACAGTGAGACCCTGTCTCAAAAAACCAAAACCAAAACAAAACATTGAGGTGGGAACAGCAGTTCCTAACAGTCCAGCATTTACCTCATTCTCAAAACAAATATACAATAAGAATACTGACCAATATCCATCATGAATAGAATAACCTTATTAAATACTACCAATCAAACTCTACAGCAAATCTATCATAAGTAAAATTTTTGGAATGCAGGGATGGTTCATTGTACGTAAAAAAAAAAATCAATGTAGTTAATATTACTTATTAATACAATGGAGGAAAAAACCACACGATCATTTCAACTGATTCAGAAAATGTGTTTGACAGATTTCATGCCTTCCCATGGTTAAAAATATTCAACAAACCAGCAACAGAAGAGAACCTCAGTGTGAGAGGGCCATATATAAAAATACCCACTTTCAATGAAAGTGATCAACGTCGACTGAAAGGTTCTTCCCTAAATTCAGGAACAAGACCATGCTAACTTTTGTCAGTCCTACTCCCTAGTTCTATTCAGCACAAGTTGGCAAAACAAAGCAGTAAAAGGCACCCAAATTGGAAAGGAGGAAGTACAATTGCCGGTTCACAGATGACGTCACCTTTTACAGAGAACACCCTTACGACTACACACATACATCCTAACCAACCCACAAACCCAGCAAAAGTACAGAATGTGAAGTCAACACCAGAGAGTCAGCTGCATTTTATACACTACTGACAATCAAAATAAGAAAATAACAAAATAATTCCGTTTATAATAACATCAAAAGAATAAAATACTCAGGAATAAATTTACCTAAGGAAGTGAAAGTCATATACACTGAAAATTATAAAGTATTGCTGGAAGAAATCAAAGACAACACAAATAAACGGAAAGACAACTTGTTTATGGATTAGACCCCCCCCGGGGGGGGTACCAGGGATAGAACTCAGGACCCTGTGCTTTAGAGATAGGTGCGGCACCACTAAGCTAAATCCCCAGCCCCAAACTTTTGTTTGGGGCTGGGGATTTCACTCTTCTGCCCAGGATGGACCTGAGTTTGTTATTTGTCTGCTTTGGCTTCCTGGGATTACAGGCATGTGTCACCATACCTGGCTGGAAAACAGTATGTTTCAGATGACAGAATTATCCACAGTGCTCTTTATATCTGATGCCATTCCTATTAAAATCCCAATGCCAGTCGGGTGTGGTGGTGCATGCCTTTAATCCCAGCACTCAGGAGGCTGAGACAGGAGGATCGATGAGAGTTCAAGACCAGTTTGGGCTACATAGTGAGTTCCAGGTCAGTCTCAACTACATAGTGAGACCCTGTCTCAAAAAAAACAAATCCCAATGGCATTTGTTTTGTTGGTAGAGTTTAATTCCAAGTCCTAGCATATGGTAGGCATGAGCTATACATCAGCCCTGTACCTCTGACCTGCACTCCAGTCCCTGATGGAATTTTATTTAATTAATTAATTTATTTGGTTTTTTTGAGACAGGGTCTCACTATGTAGTTGAGACTGACCTGAACTATGTAGCCCAGGCTGGTCTCAAACAGTGATCCCTCTGCCTCAGCCTCCCGAGTGCTGGGATTACAGGTGTGCGCCACCAGGTCTGGCTCCTGATGGAATTTTAAATGGGACCCTGGTAGCCAAAGCAGTTTTGAAAAAGAACAAAGTTGGGAGACTCATATGTCTTGATTTTAAAACCTATTACAAAGCAATCAAAACAGTGTGGTATTGGGGCTGGGGCTGTAGCTCAGTGGTGCTGCACCTGCCTCACAAGCTCAAGGTCCTAAGTTCGATCCCTGGTACCTAAAATATACAGTATGATATTGGCTTATGGATAAACACGGATGGATAGGGTAAAGAGCTCACCCATATAAGGCTAAATGATTTTGACAAGAGCCCGAGACCATTCAGTGGAAAGGACAATCTTTTCAAACGGTACTGGGAAAACTGGATAACCATAGCCAAAAAAGGGACTTGATGCTTTCTTGTACCACATTCCAAAATTAACTCAAAATGGCAGAGGGGTGGCAAGTTTGAGGCTGGTAGGCTTGATCTGGTCATGAAATGGTTACTGAATATGCTGTTTAATTTGAAGCTATGGTTTAACAGATACGAAAAACTACATCCCTCAGAAAAACATACCGCAGAGGTGAGTGGTGCTATCTCCACTTGACACAGATCATGCTGTCTTGGAGCAGAAAGAACACAGGACGGTATCCTACAGGAAAGACCATGAAAGTACAGCACAAGACGGTGCTGCGACATCTTCCCTGCCTGGACCGCTGCCTGGACGTCTACCACACACATCTGTACTGACCCTCAGTGACAGATGTGCCAGGCCCTTCTCCCTCCCAATCTCCTATAAAATCCCCTGCCTTTTGTTGGTTCAGCACCCCTGGCCTCTCGCCCCAGTCTGCCTCCCCCCGGTTTAATAAAGTCTGAACCTCCCTTCCTTTCCACCAGCCTGCTCGGGTGGTCCCACTCCTCCACTGTTTGTCACAGAGGCAAGTCTGGGTAATTTAAGGAGATCTTGTTTGAAAAGACACACACACACACACACACACACACACACAGCTGGGGCCGTACAGCTCAGGGACATAGCACCTGCTTCGCATGTGTGAGACCCTGGGCTCAATCCCCAGAATCACCAAATAAAAACCTCAAAAACGGGTCAAATCCTACATCCATGAATGCCGATTTCTAGGGCTGGCCAAGCCATCGTATTTTCAAGCTCTCTAAGCAGTTCTAATGGGAAACAAGGCTGAGGACTCCTGAGCCAACCCCACTTATCATGGGCTCATCAGAACAGTACACTTGGCTCTCTAACTGGTTCATGAAACAAGTTTTGGAGTGAGTTTTAGGATAATCTGGGACGACACTGGGATAATTGTCCAGGCTGCAAGCTGACCGACTTTGAAGGTCAGTGTTCAGCAGCGTGTACATTATCAATGAAAGTGATCTCATTCCCATCAGTCCTTTCTCGTATAGAAAGACAGGGTTTCAGTAATCTCAGTGGGGAAGTGAGAGAGAGAGAGAAAGAACTTGGGAAAGGAAAACAGCAATTGGAATCCCGGGGTTTGAAGAAAACAGACAAGAGGCATGACTAGAATTCCTGGGACAGAAGTTGGGAAATACTCTGCTCTGGCCACTACATTTCTAGCTGAAGGGGTGATTTAGAGCACTATATGACAAGGCTGATTTCCGAAGTATGCTAGGAATGTAAGTAGAGAGTGCCCTCATCACAGAGAAAAGCACTTTGTAAACATGTGGCTTTTTATCTGCTCCACCAATGATCTATTTCTCATTCAAGCCAGTAGCCTCTCTTATCATAGAAAAGAGAGACCCCACCCCCCCACCACCATGGACACCAAACCTCAGAATCTAACGGAGCACAAACAGGGAGAGGAAGGCGTATATTACCTTCTGATTAGAGAAAAATTATGAGAGGTCCTAGATTTAATCACAAGGGCCTGAGGGTGGAGGCAGGAGAGAGAAGGGAAGTTAGTCACTTTAACAAAAAGATTGTTTCACACATTCCTTGATTTAAATCCTACCAGGTCCACCACACCCTGTTTACTCATCAATTTATCTGATTGTTAACCACAGCCAATCCAGAAACATCAAGTACTTCTGCCCTGGGCCAATGTCCTATCTGGCTGCTTTCCACATTTCCTGTTGTTCTGCTTGTCCAGTCTACTGTCAGCAGAGGTTCGGAAACAAATCCTCTCCACCCCAGGTCTGCCACACTTCCCTCCAGAGGAACCTGTCCCAGGACGGAGACGGCCATCATCGCTGAAGGCTGCACCAAAGTTTTGATTTCAGAGAGCCCAGGTCTCTGGAGTTTGGACTTCGCAATTCCTTGACAGCCGGAAATCATTTATTCTTTACAATTTGGAGGAAGACAGGTAGTTGACCATAGGCTGAATGTCCTCTACACATGGAGAAGACATATTTAAATTCTCAGACTAAGAAATATGCATTCCTTTCTGGCCCGTTAAATATGTGATGACTAAAGGGAACAGAAAACATCCATGCAGAGGGGACAGGAGCTGGAGGACTGGGGACAAGATGAACTTTAATATTCCTGCCAGCCCAAAGAAAGACACTCAGCCTCAGTCCAGCAACATAAAGAAAACTGTCATAGTATTAAGAGGAGGAGGAGGAGGAAGAGCAGAAGGAGGTTTTAACATGAGAGCTCACACTACAAAACTCTTCATGAAAACAGAGGAAAGCCTTCACGATTGTTGTGACCCTGGCTTTGCTTTCTTGGACATGACATAAGCATGGGCAACAGGGCCAGGATTTAGCTCAGTGGCTCCGCTGCCTGCCTCACAAGTACAAGGACCTAAGTCCGACCCCCATACAACCCCCCCCACCCCCCAAAAAAACTATAGGCAACAGAAGAAAATAGCCAAGCTGGATTTCAACCAAATGAAAAACTTCTGCGTATCAAACACAACCAAGAGTGCAAGGCAACCCAGAAACTATATAAAGAATTTTTAAGGCTAAACAAGTGACAACCCAATTAAAAATGCAAAAAGTAGAGCTGGGTCTGTACAGCTCATTGGCAGGACACTTGCCCAGCACTGTGAGGCCCTGGGTCCCACCCCTGGCAGTACAAAGAGGGGGCAGGACAAAGGGCATAGATGGATTTGTTTTTGTTTTGGGTACCAGGGATCGAACTCAGGACCTTGTGCTTGCCAGGCAGGTGCTGTGCCACTGAGCTAAATCCCCAGCAAGATGTTTTTCTCCAAAGTCAAAAAATGGTCAATAAACACAGGAAAAGTGCTCCAAATCATTCATTTTTAGGGAGCTGCAAGTCAAGAATGTGAGATACCACCTCATACCAATTAGGATGGCTGTTGTCACCAGACAAATCCAAAGCAGTCAAGTGCAAACAAGGATGCGGAGAAATTGGAGCTTTCCCATTACTGGTAGGAATGTAAATGGTGCAGGCACCGTGGAAAGCACAGAATAGTTCTTCAAAAAGTTAAACAAGAATTACGGCCGCAAGGCCAATCCTAGGTGTACACACACGGAACTGGGAAGCAGGGACTCCAACAGAAATCTGTACACCTGTCATCATAGCACCTTCTCTGCAGTAATAAGTATGATGAACAGAACACGGATGAACTGGAAAACATGATGTTGGGTGACATAAGACGGGCACAAAAAGATATATAGGTTGCATGATCTCATTTGTATGAAGAAACTAGAAGGGGCAAATTCAGGAAGGACAGGAAGTAAGGTAGCACCAGGGGCCAGGGGAGAAGATAGAAGTGAGGGGTGTTCTGTGGGTCCCCGGTTTCGGTTTAGGGTGTTGACAAAGTCCTGGAAGTGGAGGGTGGTGACGGCTGCACACCCATGATGGCTGCACCTGCTACTGGGTCCTGTGCTCCACACTCGCTAAAGTGGTAATTGTGTTTGTTTTATCACAACAAAAAAATTTAGGCAACTAGAAATGTGAAAAAATGCTCTCAGCTTCACTAACAGTTACATCAGCAAAAAGACCCTCCTCAAAATTAAAAACCACCTAATATTCCTCTCCAGCTTGTTTGTCAAGATCACCTGGAAGTGCTTTCAGTTATGCTGACTCTGCCTGATGTGATTAAAAGCATAAGCTTTGGTGACCTAATAGATGAATTTTCAGAAAGGCAAAAATCTTAGGAACAAGATAGTGCATGTTAATAAGGAACTGTTACCTGGGGATTTAGCTCAGTGTTTCTGCCACCTGTCTTGCTAGCACAAGGACCCGAGTTTGATTCCCAGGACAAAAAAAAAAAAAAAAAAAAAAAAAAAAAAAAAAAAGGCACTGTTACACAAAAATATGGCATCGATATGTTAAAGTTTTGTTTATATTGTTATTTATATATCACTATTATCCTTATTTTTTGCAAATAAGATCTCTTTAAAGGAATAGGTATGTCTTTAATGGTACTTACTGTTTCTGAACAGCTCTGTGTTTTGTGGGTGTGTGCGTCTGTGTATGTGAACTCTGGAGAACTAAACTATGTTCCCAGCACTGTTTTTATTTTTCAGACAGGGTCTCACTTAGTTACTCAGGCTGGCCTTGAACTCATGATCCTGTGGCCTCAACTTTCTGAGTAGGAGGGATTACAGGCATGCACTTGGAATACTTTTTTTTTTTTTTTTTTTTTTTTAAGGGGCATTGAACCAGGACCTTTATGCTAAGCTACATCCCAACCCTTTTTATTTTGAGCCAGGATCTCACTAAGTCACTAAATTTCCCGCTGAGCCTGAACTTTTGATCCTGTCTCAGCCTTGCAGAGTTCTGGGATTACAGGTGTGCTGGGCCTCACAAATTATGTAGCTGGTCCTGGCTCTCAGCAAACCTTTTAACCACGGCAACTCAGTTTTCCCCACTTCTCAAATGGGAATGATATTATTTACCCTGTTTCACAGAGACAGTGTAAATGTGTGTACGGATATTTCTCATCTAACGACCTACTTGTTTAACAACTGTTCAGATTTACAACCCGCCTTTTCTGTTTGTACAGTTCTGTACATCTTGTTGATAGAACAATTTTTTTGGTACACTACTGCAATTTTTGCTGACTCTACTGTATAGTACAGTACTATAGCTTTATGTTTTATTATACAGTAATGCATGTAAGAGTTATGCAAATAAAAGCAAAATTGTCAAGTTGCAGTTTCCTCTGATCATACGTTTCTTCTCAATATTGTAATGACATACTATATACAATTCCTCATTTAGTGACCAGTAAACGTCCTACCTGCAGGAACGGAATTCTGTTGTTAAATGAAGAGTAGCCTATTATATTTTAGGCACATTCACTGAGCATGTTATGCAAATAAGTAGCATTCATGAAAAGACAAGTGTCTTCCAAATATGCAGTATTTTTCTAATGTCTGACACTGGGGAAAAAATAAGCTACCTGACATTTTTAGGTATTGCCTCAGTATCTGAAAAACATACGGTTTGCCTGTTTTGATGCAGAAGGGAGTGATCTGGAGCATGGTCCTGTGAGACCCGTTATGACATATGATACAGGCAGAGCAGCTGTGCCAAAGAGCCAGAAAAACTTACCAGTGCACTCCTTCTTCTTTGGTACTAGAGATTGAACTTGACCTTATGCTTTGGTACCAGAAGGCAGGTGGCAGAACCTCTGAGCTAAATTCCGGGCAGTGTACTCTCTTTATTGGGCTCATCTAAGGGCTTGCCTATTATATTTTAGGCACATTCACTGAGCATGTTATGCAAATAAGTAGCATTCATGAAAAGACAAGTGTCTTCCAAATATGCAGTATTTTTCTAATGTCTGACACTGGGGAAAAAATAAGCTACCTGACATTTTTAGGTATTGCCTCAGTATCTGAAAAACATACGGTTTGCCTGTTTTGATGCAGAAGGGAGTGATCTGGAGCATGGTCCTGTGAGACCCGTTATGACATATGATACAGGCAGAGCAGCTGTGCCAAAGAGCCAGAAAAACTTACCAGTGCACTCCTTCTTCTTTGGTACTAGAGATTGAACTTGACCTTATGCTTTGGTACCAGAAGGCAGGTGGCAGAACCTCTGAGCTAAATTCCGGGCAGTGTACTCTCTTTATTGGGCTCACTTCTAAGGGCTATTTGCTTTCAACAGTTCCTCAGGCGATCATGAAATGATTCATTTAGAGTTCAATAAATTCTCAGATACAAACAGACTCTTCAGAAGTGAGGTTACCTTTGAAATGTTTTGATATGCAGAAATGTCTCATATTCAATGGGAGCACATATTTTCACAAAGGTTATACAGACATTTCCAAACCATGGAAACAACTGAACAACTACTTATCACTGTTATTCTTGGCTCTGTGCTGGTTTTATGTGTTCAGTGTCCATTTCACACTGCTGGCTAGTAAGTGCCTTTACTACATACTTCGTATGTCTTTCTGTCCTCCAAGTATTTACTGCTGAAGTGGACAGAGCAGTGGCTCCTTTAATGCCAGTTTCACTGTCAAAGATATTTGGCATTTCCAGTGAAAGCAAGCACAGCCTTATTAGTGAGATGGTTTGTTTACCCAATGTTCTGTCCTGGGGTTACAGATAAAAATGAGAAGTCACCTCAGCCTATCAGAAAGCAGACTTGAGAATTATCTTCTTCAACCTTTTTTAGGGTGACCCTGCTGTCCCACCCCAACCCTCTGCACATCCTCCTGAATTGCCCCAGAGAGTAGGGGTAGGGGACTGGCTTAGGAGTGTGACTAAGACCTCAGGACAAGCTCTCCTATCAAGAGGCTGGCCCTGGGGGACAAACTGGTAAGTGATCAATAGGTTCACAAGCTGTGGGGGCAGAATTCCCAGGGCATAAACTGGGCAAGGTGATGCACATCTGCAATCTCAGCACTCAGGAGGCTGAGGCCAGCCTGGTGCATGTTTGAAGCCAGCCTGGGCTACATAGTGAGTTCAAGGCCAGCCTGAACCACATAGTAAGACCCTGTCTCCAAAAATAAACAAACAAACAAACAAGAACAATTCTCAGGACTCCTTCTTCCCGGGAATGGGCCCACATTTCCTCCTCCAGGGCCATGGAATCCACTTTGACGAGTCCTCCCTCTGGGATCTCTCAGGCCCTCCCACGGCCTCACCTTTGCTCTCTAATCGCCCTGATCTCATCCCAGCCTCCATAGCTGTGTTTAAAGTCCACTTCTGGGGAACACACAGATTGAGTGTTCCCGATAATCTCGTTCCCTGTGCCGCCTGACATCCGGCCGGGTGGGCTGTGTCCCCAGACTTCTGGGACACTGGCAGGGGTCTGAGGACAGCACTCAGGACCTACCTGTCTGCAGGATGAAGCTGCCCACTGGCTTCTTGATCTTGTGGCTCAGCCTGCGGGGTGGCCTGGCTCAGAGCGACCCCAGCCCCGAAGCAGAGGAGTCCTTTTCTGACTGGGGCCTCCGGCACCTGCGGGGCAGCTTTGAATCAGTGAACAGCTACTTCGATTCTTTCCAGGAGCTGCTGGGAGGAAAGAATGGAATCTGTCAATACCGATGCCGATTCGGTGAGTGGGCGGCTTCTCTTCCTGCCATGGCTGTCACCGGGGCCTGCAGGGTCCCCATCTGCTCTGTACCTTCTCCCGCCACCTACACAGGCCAGGTTTCCGGGGGGGGAGCTAAAGAAAATGCAGGCTGCCCAGGGAAATAAACAGCTAATATAAGGATGATCAATAAGATAGCTGTGATATATTCACGCTTGACAAATTGCTGGTGGTTCCTGTGGAACTCACATTTCACTGGGCTTCCCGTATTTTACCCGAGAAACCTTAACTGGGCCATTTTTCTGCATTCATTGGGAGGTGGGTCCTGAGAAGCAGCAGGGTGGGGAGACAAAGGGTGTGAGGGGCTCTGAGGGCTCCCGGAGAGGAGAGGAAACAACGCTGAGCACTCAGATCTCTTCAACAACTTCCTCAGCAGCTCTGAGCTCACCGTGGGCAGGATTCTCCTTCCCCTCCTGCAGGACACACCTTCCCCTTGCCCCTCACGGGCACAAATGTGCCCGACTCTCCTGCCCCATCAGTGGTGGCTGCCCACTAGGGAGCCTGTCCCCAGGCTCACCCACCCCCTTCCTTGCCTGAGTTGTAAAGGGGGTGCAGGGAGCCAAGGCATGGGGCCGGCTGCCCAAGAGAAGCTCCAGGGCCAGGTTCCTCCCTCACCGGGCTTCAGGGGAATAGAATGCTGAGCCCCCGAGCTCCCCGCCCCACGGTTCCAGGTAATTTCACATGCAAATGTGTTCTGGTGGAGCTGGGCATTGAACCCAGGACTTGCAGGCTAGTCAAGTGCCCTACCACCGAACCGCAGCCCCAGCCTTTGGAATGCATGCAGTCTCATTGGTGTGATGGTTTGTTTATCCAACATCCTGTCCTGGGGTTAGAGATGAAAACGCGAAATCAACTCAGCCTAGCAGGAAAAGGGAAAGCCGACTTGAGAAATATTTTCTGCAATGCTTCCAAGAGTCTCAAAACAGCTACGCACTGCAGGTGCTGGAGTCACCCCTAGGTCTCCTTCATCTCTGAGCAAAGGAAACGGCTTTCTTACATGTGACTAGCAAATAATGGTTAACCATGGCTCCAGAATTAGGTTTTGCAGTGTAGAAGTTTTAAATTATATAAGAACAGGGCGAAACAAAAGACTGCTTCTCACAGCAAAAACTTCAAGGGGCAAAACCCTGGCCTGTGTGGGACCCACCCAGACCCCTGAACCGTGTGTTTATTCTTGGGTTGATCAAATAAACCAGGTTAGGCCCAACTGTTTGCCCTGTGAGCCAGGAAATGGTTAAGTTGTTTCAGGCTTTTGAAACAGCACAGGTGTTTTCCTTCCTAGAGACAACTCCGTTAGTTAACAGTGGGATTTTAAAAAAGCATATCAAGACCCAAACCCACTCCTTCCTTCCCTATTAAAATGGCAGCAAAAGATTTCGTGAAGTTTAGATCGTGGTGTCTGACTCTGGCTGAGTAGCCCCAAGTTGCCAGCCGTACCCGGTCACAGGGGGGCAAATGACCACAATCACTGCGGCGACAATCACTCAGGAAAACGGGTTAAACCGTGTTATCCTTGGAGTCCCAGAGAGCTGAGAACCAGGGGCTGCGCCCAAAGACGACAAAAATACCTTCTCAGCTTGACTGTAAGTCGAGCGGCCTCTTGAGCAGATAGCAGTTACCGTCCCTGCTCCTCGAAGGCCCATGACCTCCCCAAAGCGGTGGTTCTCAAACTCACAGCTCCCTACTCCCATGGCACGTTTAAAAGCTTGCTAGCCCCGCCCCCAGAGTTTCTCTGATTGGTAGAGCTGGCCAGCTGATTTGCATTTTAAGGATTGGTGTATCAGGTGGTCCAGGTGCCACCTTTTTCTGGGGCCACAGAGAAAAAAGCTGTTTCAGAAACTGTCTTTTGCCAGAAGTGAGTTTAGCAACAGTACAAGAAAGAAAAAATGTTACATTTGATATGTACTTACCATTCTTTAAAGCAGAGGTTTTCTTTCTTTTTCTTTTTCTTTTTTTTGGGGGTTTTTTGAGACAGGGTCTCACTATGTAGTTGAGACTGACCTGGAACTCACTATGTAGTTCAGGCTGGTCTCGAACTCACAGAGATCCTTCTGCCTCAGCCTCCCAAGGGCTGGGATTACAGGCGTACGCCACCACGCCAGCCTAAAGCAGAGGTTTTCTACCTTGGCTACGCATTAGAACCAAATGAGAAGGCTTTTAATAATGTTCTGGCACCGAATCAATGAAGTCAGAAGCCCTGTGGGCCAGACCCAAGCATCAGGGTTTTCAACCCTTCCCAGGTGATTGCGAAGCATATGTTGGAAGCAAAGAAAGCAATTCAGATATCATTCCAAGGACCTCGCCCCGGGTTAAATCATTTAGGCAGGTGTGGGCGTTTTGTTTACAGGCAGCCAAGATGGCACCAACGCTGCTTTTCAGGCTTCTTAGGTTTACAGCGATTCATTTTCACATCAATGGACAAAACCTGAACTTGCCTAAGTCACAGGCTGTGACAGTTGTGTGGGTCGCAGAGCACAGCGAGAGCTGGTATTAAGGGGTCCAGTTGGAGATTCCCGTGAGACTGTTTATAAACGATAGGACATCTTTCGCATCCAAGGGTTCTGATCCAGTTGGTTGTGGTCAGAGACTTGGAGCTGTGTTTTCTGCTTTTGAGGCAAATGGGGTGCGGGGGGTTGAACCCAGGGCCTCATGCATGCTGGGCACACACTCTACCGGGGAGCTACACAGAGCCCCGTGGAGCTGTGCTTCTAGCAGGGAGTCCTTGAAGCACATTTGAGGATCTAGAAATGGCAAACTCATAGGTTTGAATTAAAGGGTAGGGGGGTCCTAATGCGGGTGACCTTGGGCAAGTTGCTTACCCTTCAACCTCAGATGTTTCAGTAGCCAACAAATGTTATGAATGCCATGGGAAAGACAGCCTGGTGAACAGCTTAACTGCAGTGTGGTTCTTTGGGTTGTCTTTCAAGGTGAGGCAAAACAACCTCCCAATCTCAGGGGCTGGACAGCACTTTCTGTTTCTGAAACGATTGCAGAAGTGTTCCCTGTGGGTGAAGGACTCTGAAGGAGGGTGATAGAGCAGAGTTTTGTGTCTTGTAAATACTGGTCACACTGTCACACTTTAGTAAAACGACATTCAAGATGAATTTGTTTTGGGGGTTAGTTTCAAAGAAAAAGAAAGTACCTTTATTTTATTTATTTTTTAGAAAGTATCTCTAAATATCAATCTTTAAACCAGGCGTGGTGTATGCCTGTAATCTCACTCTAGGAAGCTGAGGCAGGAGGATCACAAGTTGGAGCCCATTTTTGGACAGTTTAGCAACTTAGCTAGACCCTGTCTCAAAATTAAAAATTTAAAAATTTGGGAATGTAGTTCCATGAAAAGGCTCTGTGTTCAGTACCAGGGGAAAAAAAATCAATCTTTTAAAAACTTTATTTGACAAACATTGATAGTGTATGTTTATGAGGTACCAAGTGATTTTTTTTTTTCTGGTACCATGGATTGAACTTGGGACCTTACGCTTGTGAGGCAGGCAGTGGAACAACTGAGCTAAATCCCTAGCCCCCAAGTGATGTTTTGATCTTTGTATACACTGTAGAAAGACTCAGTCAAGTTAATTAACATATCCATCACCTCATCAGCTTATTTTCTTATGGCAAGAATGTTACAAGTCTATTCCTTTACCAAATTTAAAATATACCATACATAATTGGCTGCAGTTACATCCAGCATAATAGATTACTAAAATTTATTCCTCCTGTCTACTGGAATTTTCTACCCTTTGATGGACATTTCCTTTTTCCCCATTCCTCTCCCTCCACCAGCCTCTGGTAACTACCTTTCTATTCTGTTTCTATGAGGTCAACATTTTTTAGGAGCCATGTATGAGTGAGAGCATAGGGTATTCATCTTGCTGGCTTATTCCACTGGTACGATGTTCTCCAATTCCGTCTGTGTTGTCAGGAAGGACAGAATTTCCTTTTTAAAGACTGAATAGTATTCCACTGTGTATGTACATTTCCTCTATCTGTTCACCTGTTGATGGACACCTAAGTTGCTTATACATCTTCACTATTGTGAATAAAGCTGCAGTAAACAGGAAATTGCAAAGCTCTCTCCAGCTTGCTAATTTCCATTCCTTTGGATATCTACCAGGGGACAGACTGCTGGGATCACACAGGAATTCTGTATTTTTAGTTTTCTGAGGAACCTCCATACTGTTGGCCAAAATGGCTATGCTAACTTCCTCGCCCTCCTGGGTGGACACAATGCTTGACACGAGACATAGGGGGCCCAAGTTTTTACTGCTCTTTTCAGTAATGAAACTGAGAGGGGGAAAGAAATTGAATGTATCAGGACTCGGGTTCCATGACCAGCTCTGCTCCTAGCCTCCCTCCTGGGTATCTTTCAACTATTTTATGGTGTATTGCTTTATTCAGAAGGTTTTAAGTTTTATGAGAATAAGTCTTTCAGTCTCTTTCTTTATGGTCTCTGAATTTTACCTCCTGATTAGCAAACCATCCTTACTTCAAGATTATCCCAATATTCCTCAATTTAAGCAGGCATAGTGAATACATAATACATGAGTGTGGCTGGGTCCCAGTAAAACTCCTTTATGGGTGCTAATGTTTGAATTTCATATAATTTTCACATGTCATAAAATACTATCCTTGTTTTGGCTTTTCTCCCAACCATTAAGAAATATAACAACTATTTTTAGTTGGCAGGCTACACAAAACGGGCTGTCACTAGCCCCAGAACATTGGCCAGCTTGCTGCTCCTCTAAAGAGCCTCACTAGAAAATAAAACCACTGTGCGGCCAGGGCACAGCAATGACGCTTCAAGCCTCAAACTGTAAACCCTGCTCACGCTGTGCTCTGAGGGTGTTATTTCTGCCCAGACTGAGCCGTCGCCTTTATTTTATAGAAATTATACTTCATGCTTCACCTCCAGGAAGAATTTCTGCAGTTAACTTAAAACATTACATACGATTGAAAAACAAAAACAAACAAACAGAAAACCAACCTCCATCACCTGCAGGACGGTTCGGAATCTCAAACTGTGCGCGAGGGAGTCAGGAAGCTTGGAGGAGCCTGCGGCAAAGGCTCTTTGCCGGCCAAGGGGTCAAACAGACGTCGCCAGATTTAGACCTTTGTTTCTTCAGGTAAAAGTTTTTCCTGGTGGCCATAAAGGCAATATATATAGGATATTTACGAAACAACAATCTGGAGAAAAAGGTAAAATCACAATGTCGCCAGCAGGAGACGAGCACATGCAGTCAGGTGGCACCTGTGATTGTGCTCACGTATGCAATGTGAGCACTCACGTTGCTTACCTCTACCTATTGCCCACCCCTTGTGTTACGTACGAGGGGTCTTTTCAGTCCAGAGCATTCTGTATGGTGGCTCCAGGGCCGAGCACGGGGGTTTTAGTGCTCAGAGTGGCAATGTGACCTTCACTAGCAGATTCCGGAAGCCGGCACCGAACGGCCCGATAAAGCGGTGCAGAGCCCAAGCAGCTGCTTCGTCTGCTTCAAAGGATCCCAAACGCTCTGCCTCATATTCCAAGCAGCAGGGTGCTCCCATGCACTTGGGGCTGAAGGCTCAGTAAAGACATCGACAGAAAGGCCTCTGCCCTAAGCGGACTCCACACACGGGTGCAGGATCTGGGGTCATACAGCGGGTAGGTGCAGGCTTCGAGTACTCGAAGCTCAACAACCCACGTAAACACTGGTTCTCAGCTATCTTGGGAAGCTTAGGTGTTTTTAACTTTTTCAGTAACTATCACACTGTTTCCCAGAGTGGTTGAATCATTTTACATTCCCACCAACAATACATAAGGGCTTCAATCTCTCCACATCCTCACTAATACTTATTTTCTGTCTTTTTAGTTCACAGCCATTCTAGTGGGTGTGAAATGTGTTCCACAGTAATCTGGGTTTGCATTCTCCCTATGATTAATCACATCAAGCATCTTTTCACAGGCCTATTGGCCATTTACATGTTTTCTTGAATTGGGCACATTGAAAAAGTTAAGCGGGGTCACTGGATGGCCCGGCAGCCCCCTCCTGCGGAGAAATGCATGCCCCTGTGTTTGTATGCATTTGTGTGGTAGTAAGTACTGTGTAATAGAGGAAAAGTAAAAACAGTCCAAATGCCCATCAACTAGCAGATGGACAGACAAAATTTGGTCTGTTTATACAGTGAAGTACTTTCTGGTTGTAAAAAGGGATGAAATACTGAGAAATGCTACCACACGCATGAACCCAAAAAACACCACACTAAGGGAAAGAAGCCAGCCCCTCCAGGATCCGTATTATATGATTTAATTTATGTGAGACGGCCAGAACATTTATAGAGACAGTACGTTTAGTGATTGCTTAGGGTTAGAGGAGGGAGTGACAAAAAGTGATTGCTAACGGGTGTGGAGTTTCTTTTTGAGAGCATAAGAAATGTTCTTATGCACATTGAATAGGTGAGTGTACGATATGTGAGTTATATGTCAACAAAGCTGACATAGAAAATAATGGAATGGAAAGATTCGTATCACAATGGCCATTGCAATAGCTATGTATCATCAAGGGACAAGCTACCCCACAACCTAGTGGCTTAATACAGCAAATTTCATATCACAGCTTCTGAGGGTCAGGAATCCTCCGTGGCTTTGCTGGGCAGCTCTGCCTCAAAGCTTCTGCTAAAGTCACCGTCATGTCACTCTGCAGCTGGTGCTGCCATCACTGGAGGCCAAAAGGGCTACAATATCTCCTCGGCAGGAGGCTTTAGTTCTTAGTTCTTTGCGGCACAGTCCTTCCCATGGGGCTGTCCATGAGAGAGGGGAGGGGAGAAAGAGGGATAAGACAGTATCACAGTCTGGGATCCAGATACCTCTACTTCTGCCATATTTGTTGTTGTTGTTGTTTGTTTGTTTTGTTTTTGGAGACAGGGTCTTGCTTTGTAGTTCAGGCTGGCCCTGAACTTACATATTGCCCAGGCTGGCCTCGAACTTGTGGTGATCCTCCTGCCTCAGCCGCCCGAGTGCTGGGATTGCAGGTGTGCGCCACCACACCTGGCCTTCTGCCATATTTTCTTCGTCATGCAGACCGGTCCTGGGACAATAAGTGGCAGTCTTGGTAATAAAAAGAAATGAAGCCCTGGGGCCAGGGATTTAGCTCAGTTGTTCTACTGCCCGCTTCACAAGCACAAGGTCCTGAGTTTGATTCACAGTACCAAAAAAAGAAAAAAAGAAAGCACTGACACATGCATATGTCCATACCAGGACATGGAAATCCCTGGGACAACCTCCAGCCAAAATCTTACACCTCACATACCACAGCAACCAATATCCAACGCTCATTTCCCCCTTGGACCGATTCTCCCTTTTCTACAGTTATAAGCACCCCCTCTCATTTTCAGCTGGGCTCCTCGTCACCTACTTTGAATAAAGGCTTCATTTTCTAGCCCACCTTTGCAACTAGGTGTCGACGTTTGGTTAAGGCCTGGCCAAAGGGTAGTAAAAGGAGGTGATGTGTGTAACATTTTGTTGTGTTTATTAAAGGAAAGGACTGGATCTTTCTAAATGCTTCTATTCCACTGCTGGTAACATGGATGTGTTGGCCGAAATTCTATCATGGACCATGAAAGCCAAGGGCTATAGCCAGGGCTGGCAGAGCAGAAATCTAGACACAGCTTGTGTTCCGGAAAAGTGCAGATTTCCTGCACTTGCCTATAACCCTTTTTCTAGATGAGAGATTCTATCTTGTTTAAGGATCTGAATAAGATAGCTATACAAGAGATAGAAAAAATATGTGGGGAAAATTACAACTCTCCTTTGACAGTCTACAAAGAACTAAGTAAGCAGAGAGCAGTACTATGCCCAAGATTGGAAATACTGCGTATCCTAAACAGATAGTAGTCTCAAAATTATAAATACAGTGGGTTGTTATTCAAAATCCTGACAATATCAATAAAATTCATAGTCAAGACTAAATGTCCAAGAATAATACAGAAAAATTTTGAGGAACACTGAGGAGGAAGGACTTTAAAGCATAGACTCAGGATCTAAAAACACTTTTATGGTGCTATGAAAACTTCCATTTTTCAAGGGCATTACCAGGTGTTTCTGTTCTGTGCATGGTATGTGGCTTTACAGTGGCCAGAGACACTGAAGAACGTGGTTTAGTTTGGTTTTGCCATAGCCTTTATCCTCAAGGTCATATGCTAGCGAGCCATTAGAACTGCTACTAAGTAAGTGCTCATAAAATTCTTTGAGATGAGAGGAAAATGCCAAATGTATTTGAGGTGAGGAATAGTGACTTTTAAAAGAAGAATAGAGTATGTTTTTGGAAAATTTTTATTTGATGAATGTTCCCAAATACTTGATTTCTAAATATTTCTTCTGCTAGGAAAAGCACCAATGCCCAGACCTGGCTACAAACCTCAGGAACCCAATGGCTGCAGCTCCTATTTCCTGGGTCTCAAGGTACCAGAAAGAGTATGTATCACCAGCTTCTCATTCTTGGTCGATCACCATTGGCATTAACTCTGGAATAGTCTACGAGTTATCACTGATACAAGTGATCATTTGTGGAATCTAATTGAGCAGTGTAATTAGGTAGTTTAAATTGCATCTGTGAGAAGGAAGGCATTTTTCAAAGACGATACCTGATTTCCTTTCTTGGAGGCAGCTGTCCCTCAGATAAATGGATCAGAACTTGGAAATCACAACTTCAAACCCCAGACATAGAGTATCAAAACATAACTTAAAATCAATTTGACAAGTTAACGTATTATTATTATTATTATTATCATTATTTGGTACTGGGGATCGAACTCAGGACCTTGTACTTGCCAGGCAGGCAGCAGAACCACTGAGCTAAATCTCCGGCCCTCAAGTTGACTTATTAAATCAAATGAATGATGGGATGGAGTCAGCTGGTACCGGGCCGTAAGAGCTGCTTATTGTACTGGTTTGATTTTTGCCTGAAGCTGACTTTACAATGATGGCCACACCAGGTATGTTGGAGTAGGGACACCCAAGACGTTTTCACACATTTGCTAGCACACCACTGACCCTTTCCAAACAACCAGCCTCTTCTAGAACAAGCTACAAATTAATTTCCTTTCAGACTTCTTGGAAGCCCTTTGCCTTTCTTTACTTTAGAAAAGAGGTGTCATGTAACATGTACCTGGGGAGAGGGGTCGATATGTAAAATATTATTTCAAATTGTGTCTTAATAATGCTGAACTTCATTTTTCTGATGATACAAAGATTTTACTTTGCAATAATTTTCTAAGTAGCATAATGTGTATTTCCCTAACAAAATGTTGCTCTCCTCGATAGCATTTTCATGCAAATTATAAAAAGATCCCTTTTTCTCAAGACAGTTTTTTTCCATGTCAGAAATGCATTTTTTTTTTTTTTTTTTTTTTTT
>NW_022900932.1:18110505-18114790 GCF_012274545.1 Fukomys damarensis
TTTTTTTTTTTTTTTTTTGAGACAGGGTCTCACTATGTAGTTGAGACTGACCTGGAACTCACTATGTAGCCCAGCCTGGTCTCAAACTCACAGTGATCCTCCTGCCTCAGCCTCCTGAGTGCTGAGATTACAAGGTGTGCACCACCACACCCGGCTCGGAAATGAATCTTAATGTACTAATTATGTTAGAAAAAAACCCTGACTGTCCTTGTCTGGATACTTTTCTTGACAAACATATAAATCTAGAATGTCTTGGAGGAAGGTACCACCTTGATATGGTGCCCTTGTGCCACACCCAACCTGGGTGCCCAGCCAATCATCAATAACTGTACAGACACAGAAGGAAGAAAATCCTTCCAAAAATGTATTATATTAGAGAAACCACACATTTTACCTAACAATGTAATAGCTATGGAAATGATATTCACTTTATTATTTAGAACTAGTTCAAGGATTTCTATAACTAAATTGAATGATCACTATGCCTATGTAATTTGCAGTTGTTTCTTTTGTGAAGTATGTTTTAATTTTGGAGACAGGCAAGATTGTCTATTTCAGCTATCAGACAATGGGCAAACAGGCCTTTATCCAGAATTGTGGCATTTAGGCCTGGGCCTCATCTAATGTGAGAATAGATATTATCCCTTAATGCCATGTGTGTGTGTATATATATATGCGTATTATATTAGAGAAACCACACATTTTATATATATTAAAGAGGTATTTTAAAGCACCAGAGTCCTAATTCTGCTTTTGGTGGACTTGGAATAAAAGTTCAAATAAGCGAATACTTTTTTTTTTTAGTATATGTGCTGCTGAAGCAAGTACATCAAATAAGAGAATACTTAAAGACATCCTGGTGGAAAGGACCTATAACCACTCTGCACCTGTACCATGAAGCCAGATTCACACAGCTTCCAGCCAAGTCCAAGTCTGTTACCAGAAAAGCTGCAAAGGATCCTAAGATGCTTTGTCTACACCCTGCTGGACTGTTTTGTAGACCACACAATGATCACTCTGCTTTGATCACAGCTCTTATCCCAGAGGCCTCATCAAATCTGACTACTTATTTGGAAGTCGAGGCCATCGACTTGCGTTTCTCTCTAACAGCACTGTTTTGCAGGGCTAGGGATCCAACCCAGAGCCCTGTGCCTGCTCGGATAGTGCTCTACCACTGAGCTACACCGAGCTCTCAGGGTTTTTTACATACACACCATGCACTCACAGTCACACTCACACACACACACACACACACACACACACACATATGTATCTCCTACTAAGACCTGTGAAACACTCATCTGGCTAACATGACAATCTGCCCGTTCCCTTTCGCTGTCTGCTATATCCTGTCTATCCTCGCCTCTCGTAACCCCGTCAGCCTTCTTTCAGAGCCCTCTTTAAAACCCTGTCTCATACGTTGGCATTCTATGATCTCAGTGACTCAGGTTTTTGCCACAGCATTTACAGTTGTTTATAGGACGCTTAGCAGATGTGTGCATGGGCGCATGTGTGCGGTGTGGCTTGGCCACATCCCCTCGTGGGCAGGCGCTGTGTACTCCGCTCCCCTTTCTGCCTCTTGACGCACAGAGACACCTTTCAAATGGTGCTGTATGATGGGACGGCTCCCTGAGATTTTCCAGTGATCTCTTGCTCCACTGAGGCTGAATTTTGAATACTGTTTAGCCTTGGAATAATTTTTTCAAACAAAATCTCAGAAGGAAATATTAACCTAAGCTTTAATTGAGTCTGTAGTCCTGCAGCACTGCCCTCCTGACCTCCCCCCAGCTTCTGTTTTCCATACTGTTGCAAAGAAAAGCGTGGCAAATGGGCCAGGGAGTCACGTACTAAACTAGTAGCTAAATAACAACAAGAACTTAGCACCCTGTGACTCACTTATCTCACCAACCCACTGGTGTTTCTGAATTGAAGCGAACATGTACCAGGCACTGGAGGACTGGCTAGTTCGTGCCTGCCGCGCAGAGCTGCCTGAGGTCATTTTTGTTCTAAACGTGGCATTTCCCCCCTTCTCCTTCTTCCTTCCCTTTTGCAGATGGACTTGGGCATTCCAGCAATGACCAAGTGCTGCAACCAGCTGGATGTTTGCTATGACACGTGTGGGGCCAACAAGTATCGCTGCGATGCAAAATTCCGATGGTGTCTCCACTCCATCTGCTCCGACCTTAAGCGGAGCCTGGGCTTTGTCTCCAATGTGGAAGGTAGGTCTCCTGAGGACATTTACTGGGCAGAGGGAGTTGTGCTCTGTTTTTACAGAGAGGTAGCCAGGGCCCTGTGCTCAAAGAGATGGTCAGAGCGCAGGGAGCTGCTCTCTGGAAAGTTGTGGCGCCACAGGAATGGCTGAGGAGGCTCTGGCCACTCCTTCCAGAAAGTTCTTGCTGTCCTGCCCATGGGCAGCTGGCTCCACTCCTGGTGGAAGGGACCACATCAAGCCTTCCCAAAGAAATAAAAATCCATCCTATAAGACTGGAGAAAGATTCATCCAACTGGCCTGGGTTATTCATTCCCCTGTTAAATACTTTTCCATACCAGGAGTTACTCTATATAGAACCACTTGTTTTTGCTTAAGCCTCTCTTTTCCACATTTGTTGCTAGTCAGGACAGGAATTTTAAAAAAATGTCTTTGTTTGTATAAAGATTTCTATATATTTCAGAATAATTATTTTTAAATATTCCTTAGTTTCCACACTGACTCTCTAGTTTCTTTTTCCTAGTTTATCTTAAGAAAAGTTTTAATCTCTTAGCTTCTGAAGCCAGGGTATCATGTGCAGGTATTAACATTTTGTATTTTTAGATGGGTAGAATTCAGACTTATAAAGGGCTGGACCCATGCCCCACACAGGCAGTGGCAGCAGTCAGAAGGATCTTGAATCTGGTTCATAGATCAATGTAGTCCTAAACTGTAGTCCTAAAGTGAACGTGTGAGGACTTGGAAATATGAATAATTGATTGGGCTCTGTAAGGGTAGAATCATCCTATCCTCTCTCTGCAGAGGGTGAAATGAGCCTGCTGCTAATCTAGAGTCAGGTCAAGTTACTGCCTTGGAGCAATGTCCTTCCTGCTGATTCTTTCTCCTCAACATCTCCTTGATATCCCTCTTCCTGGTTCTGGAAAATTAGCCCAGCCTGTGCCCCATCCACTATTTTTATGCTTATTGATCTGTGTGGTTATCTGATAGTTTTCTTTAAGGATTAAAAAATAATGTGCACGGAGCCAAGGATTTAGCTCAGTGGCACTGTGCCTGTCTCACAAACACAAGGTCCTGGGTTTGATCCCCGGTACCAAAACAAAAAACAAAGCAATGTGCATGACCCTTCCTGGTGCAGCCCTAGCCTACCCCTGTCAGCATCATTTCGAATATTCCAGATTTCTCTCCTGACCCCTGCACTGCACACCACTGAGTTCGATGGCCCAAACCTTGCTGTCCCTGCAATACCCTCTGCTTGAAACACCCTGGTCATTCATCATTCATCTGTTGGTATTGTTGAAATAGCTTTATTGTTCTTGAGATACAATCAACCCATTTAAATTCTTGTTAAATATGTTCATAGTTTTGCAGTCAGTCTCACAATTTCAGAAGTTCAAAAAAGGACCCCCTAGCCAGATAGTAGACTCCTCCTTTCACACAAATGGGATAATATGTGGTCTTCTCTAACTAACTTCTTTTATTTAGTAATGTTTATCCATCTTGTAGGATGTATCAGAGTTTCAGTCCTTTGTATTGGTGAATGGAATTCCATTGTATAGCTTTAACATATTTCCTTTATCCAGTCATTAGTTGATGGATATTTGAGTTGTTTCTATCCTTTGGTTATTAATACTGCTGCCATGAACATTTATGGACAAGTTATATGAGGAACTCTGTTTTCACTTCTCTTGGGTATATAACTAAGAGAGAAATTGCTGGGTTATACGGTAATTCTGTGTTTAATTGTCTGAAGAGTTGAAAAACCACTTTCCCAAAAATAGCCACACCATTTTACATTCCCACAAGCAATGTATGAAAGTTCTAATTTTTTCATACCCTCGCCAACACTGATTATTATCTGTCTTTTTGATTTGCATGTTAAGTAGTAGTTCATTGTGTTTTTTTCCCCCATTAAGTTTATTGGCACATTTAAAGCAAACAATACAGTTACATTTATCATTAAGATCTTGTATCTTTACATGATATAGCCTGGTGTGTGTGTGTGTGTGTGTGTGTGTGTGTTTTTGATTTACATCCCTCTGGCAAATAGTGATATTGAGCTTTTTTTTTTTTTTTTTT
>NW_022900932.1:18115425-18159630 GCF_012274545.1 Fukomys damarensis
TTTTGGTTTTTTGAGACAGGGTCTCACTATGTAGTTGAGACTGACCTGGAACTTACTATGTAGCCTTGGCTGGTCTTGAACTCACAGCGATCCTCCTGCCTCAGCTTCCTGAGTGCTGGGATCACAGGCGTGCGCCACCACGCCCGGCTTTGAGCATATTTTTATTGACCACAGCATAATGCTTGGGAAAAATGTCTATTCAAATCCTTTATGTCTCTTTCTAAGTACTTTTTATTATTGAATTCTAAGAGTTCTGTATTTTTTATCCTTTAAGCATTAAGCATAATTATTAGTTGTGGCTATTTCTAGTTAGCCTCTATCAGATTGTAGAAGTTCCCTTCTTTTCCTAATTTTTTGAGTGGTTTTATCATGAAAAAGGATTCAGTCATCATTAAATATTTTTCTGCATCATGTGATATTTGTCCTTTAGTCTATTAATGCTAAATCTATTATATTAATTGATTGTAGTATGCTAAACCAAACGTGTATTCTTAAAATAAACCCCACTGGGTAATGGTGTAATTCTTTTTTAATGTTACTAGATTCAGCTTACTAGTATTTTGTTAAAGATTTTGCATTTATATTCATAAAACATACTGGTCTGAGGTTTGTTAGGTCTTAGTCTTGTGGCCTTGTAAGGTCTTGGTCTGGTTTTGGTATCAGAGTAATAATGATCTTGTACAATGAATTGGCATTTGAACTCTCCACTTTTGGCTAAGTTTAAGAAGGGTTGGGATTAACTCTCCACTAATGTCTCATAAAATTCCCCAGTGAAGTCATGTGGGATTGGGTTTCTTTTGGGGGAAGTTTTTAATTCCTAACTTAAAAGTTTGAACTAGTTATTGTATTTCTGTACACTAGCAATCTATTCACACTTTCTATTTCTTCTTTAGTCAGTTTTAGCAGTTTCTGATTTTCTAGAGATTTGTCCATTTCCTTTAAATTATCTATTTTTTCATGTTCTCTTGTCATTCTTTTTATTTCTGCAAGATTAGCAGCATTATCTGTCTTTCATTTCCAAGTTTAGCAACTTGAGTTTCCCTAGATTTCTGGTCAGCCTAGCTAAAAGCTTGTCAACTTTTAAAAATATTTTTTATAAACCAGTTTTACTGATACACCATTCACATGCCATAAAATCCATCTTTTTAAAGTATGTGATTCAGTGGTTTTTCATATAGTCACAGGGCTGTGCAACCATCACCACCATCTAATTTCGGAACATTTTCACTACCCCCAAAAGAAATCCTGTACTTGTTAGCAGTCATTCCTAATTACCCCATGACAACCACCAGTCTACTTTCTATCTCTATAGATTGCCTGTAGCAGACACTTCATATAAATGGAATCACATAGTATGTGGCATTTTGTCTTGGCTTCTTTTATTTAGCATAATGTTTTCAAGATTTCAAGTAGCCTGTATCAGTATTTCATTTTCCTGATTATTCTTGAAGAGAATGATAGTTTCTCTGAGTTTCTTTCCCTAATTAATAACCCTAACCCCGAAAAGGTTAGGAACCTTTTCTGTGGGCTTCCATACTGCCCTGGGGACATGTCTATTGAGGTTTAGTGTAATTAACTATTGACCTGACCATTCTGTCTCCTTGGTGCAAACTGTGAAGTCCTAGAATTGGGGATGATGCCTTCTTTCTCTCGCCGACACCCAGGAGAGTGGCTGACCAACATATCCAACACAAACGTTTCTCAACCAGTACACAATTGCGTATCCCATTCTTGAACAGGAAAGTGACAGGATACATAGCAGTATCACCCGAGGGAGGATTCTGTAAAATGGTGAGCATAATAATAGGGGAGATTCTGGTTACTAACCATTATTTTGATCAGAAGTTCCACAAAAGAAAGACACTCCAAAAAGCATTCCACTTAACTGGATTGGGTGGGAGCTTGTCTAAAACGCTTCTCTTAAATGTGTACTTTCTCTTTTAATTCTGTGTCAGATGACTGACTCCTCTTTGCTCTGGGGTTGCACTACTTACGCTAGTCCTCTACGTTAACTTTTCTATTTCTCCATCTTTTTCAAGTAGCCTGTGATTCTCTGGTTGACACAGTGTTCAATACCGTATGGACCTTGGGCTGCCGGCCCTTTATGAATAGTCAACGGGCAGCTTGCATCTGTGCGGAAGAGGAGAAAGAAGAATTATGATGAGGTGGTTCCACAACTGTCAGTCTCAGAGATGGAGCATGGCAGGCGTGTGTCATCCTTTCTTCTGCCAAACTGGATAACACCAGCCGGAGAAGGGAGACAGTGAGTCCTGTCCTTTGAGGAAAGATGAGAGAAGTGTGGAGAGATTGAAGCTACTCTGACACTGTTCTCCCTGACCTGCACACATTCACCTGGATTCACTGCTCAGCATAAAGACTATGCTACGAGCAAGCCCTGTGATCCCTGGACCTGATCATCCTGTTCATACGTGAAAATTTCAGGAGTCCAACCCTGTGGGATGCAGTGACTTTCCTTTGGCCTGGTTTCCTCATTTGCCAGTAAGCACCTCACATTTAATAAAATGTACTTTTTAGAAAATGTGAACAGAGATGAATGAATTCTATTATCACCTGCGTTTCCATTTCACTTAGAAGAGAACAGAACCCAGCCTGGTAAGTTCCACCAATGCAGTGATTTCCACTGGTGCGGAGGAGAGGAAAGCAGGTGGGCGGGGTGGAGGCTTACCTGCTAAGACCCACGGAGAGGAAGGGCAGGTGGAATCAGGGCTCCGAGCTTCCATTTCTCCCCCGGGGCCTTTCCACATTGGTGTCTCAGGTACTGAGTGGTGTTTGAGTCATGCTAACATCTGAGACCGGCCTGGCAAGGGCTAGGGAAACACCTGCAACCTCGGGGAGTGAGAGACACATGGCCACTCCCTATATTTTGGTTCTTAACATGAGTATGATTAAGATCACCTGAGGACCACATAAAACAAGCCTGTAAGGATGCTTGGGCTGGTGCCTCCACAATGGTGTTTTATGATAGTTTCCCCAAGTAATTCTGATGCCTGGAAAGGACTCAGGGGGTGCTAATCTTCCTCTACATCAGGGATTGGCCAGATCCAGTCCAAGGCCTGTTTCTTGTAACTTTTGATACCAGAGCCATGCTCACACTTCTTTACAGTTGTGCTGGATTTGACTACAGCTGTTTTTGCGCCATAGCAGCAGTCAATGGTGGTGACAAAAACTTCATGGCCCAGGGGCTGGGGGTTTAGCTCAGTGGTTCTGCCACCTACTTCGCAAGCACAAGGTCCCGAGTTTGATACCCAGTACAAAAACACAACAAAAAAACAAAACCAAAACCTCCAAAACTGCATGGCCCAGAGAGCTGAAAACATTTTTACCATGTGACCCTGTAGAAACAAGGCTGCTAAGCGCTGGTGTAAATCATTTACTCTTTCCTTCCTTTCCCTAATTCCACCAATTCTAAAAGGAATTATTCACTGCAGAGACTTTTAAAGAAAAAAGAAACTTTTTCTAATTTTATGTAAAGGCATAATATTAATTGGCATATCAAGAAATTAAATTTAGCCAGGTATGATGGCCAGAGTTTGTAATCCCAGCTACCCGGAGGCTGAGTTAGCAGGATTACAAGTTCAAGACCAGCTTGGGCAAATTAGTGAGACTGTCCCAAAATAAAATTTTAACAAGGGCTGCGGATACAGCTAAGGGGTAGAGAGCCCCTGGGTTCAATCCCTAGTACCACACACACACGCACATGCACATACAAAGACTGATTTAATTACAAATAATATTTATCTTTGTGGTTTATAAAATTTATTTCAATAAAATTTATTAAGCACTTAAGTATGGTATAATTTTATACCTTTGTCTAA
Organism: Fukomys damarensis; assembly: GCF_012274545.1. Taxonomy (NCBI): domain Eukaryota; kingdom Metazoa; phylum Chordata; class Mammalia; order Rodentia; family Bathyergidae; genus Fukomys; species Fukomys damarensis. Next base: position 18,119,262 of record NW_022900932.1, read on the forward strand.
TGTCTTACTGATTTGAAGGCACAGAATGCCAATTTAGAGGGCACGTGGTACCAAACTTTAATTTTGCTAATAGTTTAGTCATTAAACCACTTAAATGCATTTGATTAATTTATTAATATTTATTAAGTGAAAATATTTCACCTAAGGCAATGAAAACACCCAAAAATATTATGCAAGAGAAAGACCAAAAGGCATCTCCTTATAATACATTGTTTTATTGATAAACTTCCAAATCCCCCATAACTATCCCGTGTTTGAATTGCAATTTGAAGGCATGATTATTATTTACATGTCTAGGGAGTATTTAAGTTATAGTTTTAGTAAGCACTTATTTTTTGGTTTCTAATTTGAAGTATGATAACCGGCTTCTGATCTGGGCGGTCCTATTGCATGGAACACGAGGTGTTTAGTTGGAGGAAAGCACTGGAGGGTGGGCGAGCTTCCTCCTCCGTGGACAGCTCGGTCTTCCTCGCTGGGAAACTGAAGGCCCATGCAGACTACATTGGGCAGCACATCTGTAGCCTGGGCTGTGATATGTATCAGCCTGTAGACCAGAAGCAGTGAGGGGTTCTGGGAGTTTGTCTACACTCACAGCACACGGTCTGAAGAAGCCAGGTGTCCTAGGAGCTCCTCTGAGGTGTCCTTAGAAGGTATGGCAGAAGTTCCAGAGGGGACCGCAGACTAGGGTGTGTGGGGAACTAGTGTTCCCAGTTGATGCTGATTGGGCCGCCGGTCAGAATCTGGCTCTGCAGACCAGCAATGTCCTCTCCTTCCCCCGCCGCCCGAAGCACTCGCCGGTGACAACCCTGGGCGCAGCGGGAATGCGTATCCAGCATTCCACAGACAAGAACTCGGCAGTGCAGAAAAACCTCCTGAAAAGATGTGAGGACCCTCAGCAAGGCTGGCAGTGGGCACCTTGCCCACGGCTCACAGACTTTAGGTCACTTAATCCTAATAGCAATGCTCCGAGGCTGGCGTTACTATTCCCATGTTACAGAAGAGTAAAGTGAGAGGGAGGGTGCAGAGGAACCAGCCCGATCCACACATCAGTAACGTGGAAAGTTGGAACTGGAATCTCCCACAGCCATAACTTCTGCACTGAGCAGGGACAGAAGAGACCTCATGAAGCAATGTCTAACATTAACCCCTTCGCCCATCACAGCAAGGTCTGTGAGAAACCACTTAGCCACTGCCTAGTGGAGGAGGGAAAGCAGTTGTTCTGGAATAATGACACCGCTGGAAAGGCATGAACACACTTAAAGGCTGAACTAGCCTTTTGTTTAAATGTTTCAACAACTCTAAGAACAACAGACACTTCCACCTGTCACACTAACCTTATCTATGTAACTATGTGGGTTTAATGTAGCACACCCAGTGTGCATATAAATTGTTTTGACAAAATTTTTAGTCTGTTTGCCACACATTTATCATTTTAATAGATGCTTACTATTGCATTAAATTGATATATGGTGGCTTGTTAGCTCTGTTTGTTTTTCCCCCCTCTTAAAACAATGCTCTGTACACATGGTCAACAAACTTTTGTTTCATTTTTGAGAAATTGCCAAGATTGAAATTTTTAGATAAGAGAATTTGATGATTTAATGGTTATTGTTACATATCATCAGATAACTTTCTAGAAAATGTACCAATTTAAACCACCACTTATAGCCTTGCAAGTGTTATAATTTAGAAGTTCTACACATTTAGTATGTATATAGTAGTGTCTTATAGTTGGCATTTTAAGTACATTTTCTTTCTTTTTTGGGGGGTACAGGGGATGAAACTCAGGACCTTGCTTTTGCCAGGCAGGTGCTGTGCCACTCACCTAAATCCCTGGTTTAAGTACTATTTTCACTTACCATTTCACTCTTTGTCTTTTCTGTGAATTTCTTGTGCATGCCTTCTTACTGTGTAACTGGCCACACAGTGGCTTTTTTCATCCATACCTGGCTACACAGGCTCTAAATTATGATCCAGTAGAATTCTCTTGAACCAGTCATTTTGAGCCAGGGTCTCACTAACTTTCCCAGGCTGGCCTCAAACTTTCAACCTTCCTGCTTCAGCCTCCTGAGTAGTGGAATTTCAGGCAACTGTCACCCCTGCCCGTCTGGTTCGCTACAGTATTATTTCGTGGGAAGGGGTGGCAGTGATTGTGAAATGCATTATGGTGTTAAGCTTCTCAATGGCCAGCTGAACTGTATTATTCCCAGGGGTCACACAGGTCCTAACCACTGGCTCTCACAAGGTCAACTGATCAAAGGACAGGACATCAAGAAGGAAGGCTCAGGTCTGGGGTTAGGAGGTAAAGGTGTTCAGCTCACCTGGTGATCTTTTCCTACAAACTTAAAGACAGGAACCTGGAAGTGCTTTGCTAGGTGATCCCGGGATGAGTGCTGCTTCACTGAGTCATCTGAAATACAGCTGAAAGTAGCACAGGTTCCACGTAAGACTTAATCATTTCCACAGAGATGGAAAACAGCCCTGTCCGACGTGTTTGGACCAGGAGAGGTACATGGGGTGGAGGGGGCTGGGCTGCTTGCCGGCTTTTTGAGAAACAAAAGCAAATGAAATTCCCTCTTAGTGAAGGTATTGTTGGACACAGCCCTCCTCACAAGTATGCCTGTCCCGTTCCCCACCTGCTGGGCCACCAGCCAGGCAGGGTACTTACAGCACTTCTTCCGTTAATGTGTTTCAGTAGAGCAACATGAACAACGTATGTTTCAAAGAAAACTTTGGCTGCTTAAGCTCTTCTTATTATATTGCAGGGAATTATGATTTTGTGGTTTACCATTGGTTTGAAGAGATGTTTCTTAAATTTAACAAGTATATACTGCACACCTGAGAGATACCAGCCACTGAGCAGGTGCACAAGGGAACAGAGTACAAGCTGTGCCTCAAATTGCTGAACACACATCTTGGTTTCTTAGGGAACAAGTGGGTCTACTGGGGAGTAACCATTCACCTGAAATTGTATTAATTCCTCTTTACCCAATATAATGGCAGCTGCAGTTTGATAGAACTTGGCGTTTCAATCTCTGGTCTGCTGCTTGCACTGTAACTTCTAGGTTTGCCTCAGGAACAGCTGGGGAGAAGATGTCTCTGAGGCTTCATACCAAAGCCATAGTTTTAAATACTGAAGAAGAGTTTCCCCAGAAAGGCCCAGGATCACTCTTGTGTTAGTTATCCCACTCAAATTGTAAAGAAAACTTTTTCCCCTGGACATAGTTGCTTTTTGTTTTCTTTTTTTGGTACTGGGGATGGAACTTGGGACCTTGTGCTTGTGAGGCAGGTGGTGGCACCACTGATCTAAATTCCCAGCTTTTAAAAATAATTACTTACTTACTTAATTAATTTTCTGGTACTGGGACTAAACTCAGGACCTTGAGCTTGCCAGGCAGGTGCAGCACCACTGAGCTACATCTGGGAACGCCTCGTTGCTTTTTAATGGGCACCTTGCAGTTTGTCTGCTGGGCCAGGAAAAGAGTGAGGTCGGACAGAAAAGCCTCTGAAATGGGTTCTTGCTCCACATGCTAATGCACCATGTTTTAGTTCACTGTTGTCACTTGCGAGCTGCTGAAACATCAATAAAGTTGTTTCAAAAGACAGCATCTCGGCCTGAATCACCACTAGCATCTTATTCCATTGAACTGGAGAGGATCTGAGCAGATGATATGGCTTCTGCTATGTCCTGTATTTATTTACTCCATCTGATTGTTCTGAGGTAAAATCAATTTATAGCTTTCCATTGTGTTTTATAATAAAGATAAATCGCATACCTAATCTGTACAGGATTCTCTACTGGGTGCCTCAGAGGGGATGAGTAATATTCGGGTTTTGGAAGTAGCTCAATGGTGGAGTTCTTGCCTACCTGTACAAAGCCCTTGGTTCAGTCCCTAGCCACAAACAAACACAAATATGGTCTACAATACACACAGAGTAATGTGGCCTAGGGTAGTCCAGCATCTATAATAACAATAACAACACTTAATATTTAAAAGGTACTTTTCATCTAAATGTTTCAGCAATTTCAATTTATGTTTACCTAAAAATACTATTATTTTTCTTTAAAAGGGAAAATGAGACAGACAGGGTTCTTAAAAGGTAATGCATTACAGGGCAAATTTTGACTCTTGATTTGGTGCTTGCTGTGATTAGATAGTGTTAGTTCTCACAACTCCAAGTTTGTGTGTTAAAAGCAAATAGCAGTGGTGTAGGAGAGTCCACAGAAATTGCTTATCAAAATGTTGCTCAGTATTTGACTTTAGAACCCAGTATTTCTTTTTCTGAGGATTCCCTTTTTTAATTATATTTCACTTAGGCAAGAATTAAGCTATTTTACATTCTCAGAGCATGTACCAACTAAAACCAGAGGGAAGTAGATCAGGTGTGTTCAACATCTAGGAGAAACCAGCTTGAAATAAATTTAAGCTGAAGACAATGAAAACTTTTAAAAGTGAATAGTCAGCCAAGTATGGTGGCGCACACCTGTAATCCCAGTACTTGAGAGGCTGAGGCAGGAGGATCGCTGTGAGTTCGAGACCAGCCTGGGCTACATAGTGAGTTCCAGGTCAGTCTCAACTACATAGTGAGACCCTGTCTCAAAAAAAAAAAAGTGAATAATCAAAAAAAGTTAAATATAAGTAAGTATATCATGGTTACTTTAGTTTTGTGGCTCATCCCAAATTACTATTCTGAATATTCCTTCAGGGATTTGCTGGGTAAATATTTAATGGCCCCTCCTCTCTTCTAGGCCTTGAGGAGGAAGGAGGCCTTTAATTCACCGCCTGACAGATCTGGCAAGGCTTCCCTGAGGAAGTGAATGCCACTAATTCCAAAGGGCCAGAGAGGATCAGACAGGAAAAAAGATTTCAGGCAGAGGAAATAGCAGGGCCATGTCAAGAGGCTGTAAGGAGCCAGGATGAGCTGCCAGCAATTCCCTCTGGCCATATCGGAAATGGGGGAGGCTGAGGGCCTGGCTCTCTCCTGCACATAACAGCTCTCATCCTCTTTGCCCACACTGCAGCACTTTTGCATTCTTGCCTGCACTTTTTTTCTTTTACAGCACATAGGTATTTCTCTTTTGTATGTGGTAAGGGCTAGAAGAATGAGCAGTGCAGCTTCTCATAACCAGGTAAAACAAAGCAAATAGTCCTTCCCTGAGAGTCTGAACAATAAATACAGAAGAAAATTTCACCGGCATTATTGAGATTTCAGGTCACTCACTTCCAATAATGAGTTCTGATTATACACTTCTTAAAAGTAAGAGGGTCAGGGATTTAGCTCAGTATTTCCACTGCCTGCTTCACAAGCGCAAGGTCCTGAGTTTGATCCCCAGTACAAAAAAAGAAAAACCCACAAACAAAACAAAACAAAAAGTAAATGTGAGCCGGGCATGGTGGTGCATGCCTGTAATCCCAGCACTAGGAAGACTGAGGGTGGAGGATTGCCTCGAGTCTGAGGACAGCTCAGGCTACATAGTGAGTTCAAGAAGTACATAGCAAAACCCTCTCTCAGAAACCAAAAACCAAACACCACCACCAACAAAGACTAACCAACTTAATGGCAATCACTTCAGGATGCACAAAATCCAAAGGGCTATGCTGCCCTGTATGATGGACCCCTTCATGGCCCCCCAAAGCCACTCAGGACCACAGACTTTCCTCTTGGTGCAAAGGAGCTGAGGAGACCACAGGACTCAGGGTCCACATGCACCTCTGGGAGACAGCTGCCATTTCCGAAAGGAAGGAAGGAGCCACTACAGGGTCTCGGCAGGGGTGTGACAAAGCCACATTTTCCTTCTGTTGCTTCTGGAGAGCGGAGGTCTGACAGGTGGGTGCGGAAGGCCGTTTTTGTTTATCCAGCACCAGAATTACAATAGGACTGGAATGGAGAGGACAGGGTTGGGCACTGCTATTTGTTAAAAAGCTGACCCTGATGTGTGTCCCACATTGAAAACGCAGTGTATGGGACCGGTAGCAGCAGGCAAAGGTAGCAGCGGGGAGACTCGAGAAGTAAAAGCAGAGACTGGCCAAGAGCCGAGCCCAAGACTCGCTTTGCACCAGGGCCCTGCTACGAAGCTGCAGTCCTGCCCCTACCTGAGCCTTGCCCACCTGCGTTCAGAACAAGACACACATGAGACCGGGGGTTTGCATGTATCTCCCTGGTGATGGCTGTGAGCACTGTTAGGTATTCAGTGCTACCTGAGTACACCTGCAAACTTCATCCGGGGACCCTTAGAGGATGTCGTGGAAACCTCTACGCTTTTCTTCTCCTAAAATCTCCTCCTAATATCTTCTCCTAAAACCTGCCAAGTATTTCTTCTCTCTCCTTCGCTACCAAACTTCGTAAAAAGAGGGGTCTGCGCTTGCCACTTCACTTCCTCCTCCCCACACATTCTCAGCCCCCTCAACAAGGCTGAGCCCCACGTGGGGGGGCACACACACCCTGCCTTCCCTGAGCATCCCCAGCCTACAGTTCCCAGGGTAAAGGAGCTCATTCTCTGTCCTGTACACTGATCCTCACTCTGTTCCTGAGCCTGAGCTGCATCCCCAACTGCCTTCTCTCTCTAGGTGGCCTGCAGGTATCTAAAATGTAAACTTAGTCAGGTTGGTACAGGCCTGTAATCCCAGCACTCTGAGAGGCTGAGGCAGGAGGATTACAAGTTCAAACCCGGGCAATTTAGCCAATTAGCAAGACCCTGTCTCTAGACAAGGGGGAGATGTAGCTCAGTGAGAAAGCCCTGAGTTCAGTCCCCAGTAGCACCGAAACAAAACAAAACAAAAAACCCTATTCTGTATGATCAAATTCAATATTTTCACCTTAAATCTGCTTTTCTACATCTGTCTTTCATCTAGGGCAATGGATCCAGTAAGTCACCTGAGCTGCACACCTTGGAGTCGTTTTAACTCCTCTCCTCCTCCTCCTCCATCCCTTACCTCCAGAGCAGTAAGCGCCCCTGAGCTAAGGAGGAGCAGCTGGGCGCAGGGCTAGGCTAGGACCGCGTGCTGGGCAGGCTGAGGGTGCAGCTCCAGCAGGGCATTACCCGTCCCGGATGAGGTAGTACTTGAGGACCTCGTCCACCTTGGAGGTGGGCGTGGCGAAGCAGCTCTCCACCAGGCTCTCCAGGCCGCTCACGTGCACCAGGGGCTCGATGCCGAAGTAGAGCGAGTCGCGGAGCTTGAGGCTGGGCAGCGCTTCCCGGTAGGGCTCCTCGAACTCGTCGTCCTTGAAGATCTCCAGCGTGAAGGGGAAGACGCCGTGATCGCGGCTCAGGATTTCCAGCGGGGCGTTCCGGAGGTTGGGGACGTAGCCTTCCGAGATGGTGTACAGGCGCGGGAACTCGCAGGTCACCGGGATCAGCAGCTCGCTGGTCCGGATGATGATGTCCCCGCTGCTCCCTGGGGTCTGCTTGGGGAGACCTGTCACGAGGTTGCTGGCCACGATTTTGTCATTCACCACCTGAGCCAGGCCAGGCCACGAGAGGAAGAGAGTTTATTTCTACAGAAATTTCCCCCAAAATCTTTACAGCCGAAGCGTATTTATTTATTTGGTACCAGGGATTGAACTCGGGACCTTGCACTTGTGAAGCAGGCAGTAGAACCACTGAGCTAAATCCCGGGCCCAAAGGCTTTTTTAAATTGCTCTCCTCTGTTAGCAAGACATCCTGATTGTTAGACGTTTACCTTCTAGCTCTCGGTCACTGCACACATTCCTCTGGAGCACTGCTTGTAAAACCTTCGCTAGCAGAATCAGCACATTCTAAGCTCTGGTGTTTTAGAAAAGGACAGCAGCCATGTGATGTTTTTCAGGAGTCCTAAGCTACTTAGTTCCACTGCAGTGTGACCCTGTGCAGGCCACAGCCACACCCAGAAGCTCAGAGCTTGCATTACCGCAGGTGACTCAGCTTTGTCTCCGGCTGGGTCTGCTCTGTGGGCACCAGCCTTATCCAATTCCACTGGATTAGCCAGAAACAACCCACAGAACTTGCCTACACTGTTCCCCAGCTAAAAGGCCCTTTTGTTTCTTCTCCTTGTAGAAGCCACATGCACACTTCCACCCCAATCCAAGCCCACTTCTCTCTTACTGGACGCCAAGAGGCCCTGTCATCTTGTGTCACTGTTTGTGCCCGTTACCGCTTACGTGTGGTCATCTCAGTACAGCTGTGCAAGTGGCCAACAGGCAGGACTCTTAGTTCATCTTCCCCTCAGACTGCAGCACAGGGCTGTGTGCAGACTTTTGGAGGAAAGAAGAAACCTTTGACCTGAACCTGGTGTAATCCTGGAGCTTATTTACTATATCCCGAATGAACCATCTCAATTTAATCATTTTCTTCAAATAAAAGAACAGGTCAGAGGGCAAGTTGCCAGTGCCCCAGTACCCCTGGTGCTGGTTCAGTCTGGGCAGATGGGAGAGGGGTGACTGACTCAGAACAGGGCAGCAGAATCCCCTTGCGGTGCAGCCCCATGGCAGATACTCAGTAACACATTTGTTAAATGAATGACATCAGTTGCTGGATGCTCAGTTCTTTCGTGTGGAAATATCCCATCTATGACACGAGCCACACTGCAGATCTCTACCAGCTGCCTCCCAAATGTCTGGGTCCTAGTCATTCCCCAAGATCCCCAGGAGAGACCTACATTGACCACGGTGCCGCACGTCTTGAGGGAGAAGAGGAGGTTGACGTGGGTGCCGTTGGACACTCCTCGGCAGGAGGTGTTGGTCAGGAAGAGCTCCAGGCCGCCAACCAGCTCCCTGGGGACACTCACTTCAATGGCATTTGATCTGCACACCACAGGGACTGTACGGAAGGGGCTACTGTTAGAACTGGAAACTGGAGGGGGAGGAAGAGTCAGGAGGGCTTCTGGGGGGAATGATGTCTCCTTCACACAGCCTGTGCTTTTTGTTCTATTCTTTAGGGAATCAAAACAAGTTGGTGAAGTAAGACCAGGATTCTTAACTTCCAAGATTGTGGTCAAATAACGCTTCTCAAATACATTATTCCTTGAGATAGGAAATATGGTGTTCAAGTTTCAATTCAACAAACATTTCTTTACAAGCATTTGCTTATGGCTAGCATAACTTGAAGAAGTGAAACACCTAGAGGATTAATTTTCAGCACCAATGCAATTTATTGGTGATACAGAAAAAGTACAGCTTTGATACTTGTTTAAACAATACAGTGGTACTGCCTTGATTTTACCATTAATTATGGATGGCCCCATAAAACAGGGGTGATAAACAGTGTTATTGCACTTGGGGAAGGCTTCCAAACTGTCCTTGCACTGCTCAGTAAACCATATACTCTGACTATAAAATCCACTTTAACTTAATATAAAAAAGATCTCTTTTCCTTAGTATTCCCATGCTCACTTCTCCAGACTACAGATATCGAATACTGTGCAGTGTGCAGTGTGTGAGACTACACACATGTGAGGCTACATCACAGTTAGGGAGTACAGAAAAAACAAGTGCTTGTTAAATATTTTCTGGATGAATGAATTCATATTCTGGATACCAAGAACTAGATTTCCAGAAAATAGTTCTCAGTGGGTGCCTGATGGGAGAAGAATCCATTCCCCAGGGCTTCAACTTAGCTTCAGCCCTTTTATCTGTTGGAAAAGAGAACCACCTCAATGTCTTATCCTTCCAAGTGGAGTATGAGTCATACTGTAAGCCATGAGAATTCAAGAAAAATCAAAGGTAAGCCACAAAGAGTGAGCTCTTGGGTGATGTCCTAGGGACGCACATAGCTCAAGGAGTTGTTCTGGAAGATGATAGTCTGGTGGGTGAAGGGCAGGAGGAAGCACAACGCAGAGCAGAGGTGGAGCCCTCTGCATACTACCTTGGCAAGTGTGGTTGTTGTCAGCTAGCACCAAGCCCCGGGGACACCCGCACTGGTAGCCCTGCTCTGACTCAAGGCAGGAGTGGCTGCAGCCACCATTGTTATTGTGGCATCCTTCGATGTCTGCAGGAGAAACCAACAGAAAGGGGAATCATCTTGTGACCCTCTTCCCCTCAGGACCTTGGTGCTTACCATCAAGGTTTATGTTTGACCCGTAGCAGTAACCCTGCAGTCTAACCCAGTAACTGAGACATGCATGCTAGCCCACAAGTTGTTTGCTGAGCATTATAGTTACAGAGAATAACCTTCCAATCTCCACACCTCTGTCCACTTAAGCCAGACAGGAATTTTGTAGAACATCCTTCAGTTTGGTTTTGCCTGATGTTTTTTTTTTCTCATGGTTGAACTGGGATTATGGGTTTTTCAGGAGTGACACCCAAAAGTCATTTATTAATTGCTGCAACACTTAATGCACCCAATTAGAAATTATTATTGTTGCAAAGGGACTGAAATAGTGTAAATTCAACTGGATCGGCTGCGTGCATTAGAGTTACAGCCAACTGGCTGGATCATGAACCCTCTGTTGAATCGCTAGGATCAAGAACGTTGGGGATAAAGGATCTTAGGATGACAGCACATTATAAAAAAGGCCTAGGGCAGTGGTGGCCAAACCTGTGGCATGAGTGTTTTTCCTTTGAGACAAAAGAGATGATTAATATATGAGTTGTTTTTTCTAAGTGAAAGGTTTAATTGCCATTAAATAAAGTGGGTGTGGGTTGCAGTTTGAGCACTCATCTCTGAAAGGTTCACCGTCCCTGGCCTAGGGACTGAGGGAGTAGCTCGGTGGTAGCATGCTTGCCTGGCATGCTAAGCACCTTGAGTTTGATCCTCCGCAGGGGGATAAAAGGCCAATTCCCTGAAAGTCCATTCAATCAAACTCGTGGTGGTATTTTTCTTACTAGTTTTTTTTTTAAACTTTCCTCTTTTGTTGTTTATATTTTCAAAACACATAGTCAAATGGACAAAAAAGGAAAATATTCAATTGAAAAATCAAAGAAACTACCATGTGACTTTAAGCTTAGCAGAGGAAAAATAACCAGGAACCTGCGCATTGTCTTCTAGGACAGGGATTGTCAAACTCTAACCTGCTACATGTTGTTTCAAGTAGTTTTATTGGCACACAGCCATGTCCATGTGTTTACCTATTTCTATGGCTGCTTTCTCACTGCATGGGCAGAGCTGAATATTTTTTATTGATTCTGTATGGTCCACAGAGCCTAAATATTTATTGCCTGACCATTACAGAAGTTTGCTGATCCCTATTCTAGGGTATACTTATCAGGAAATGTTTCAAGTCTTCTGAGATGCTTAGGGAAGTATGTAAGCTTATTTTCAGGTATATGTAGAACTCTATCAGTTCAATGATAGTAAAAAAAAGGAAACTAGTCCTCTGGGACATCAATAAATTAACAGGATAAATAAACTTTTGTGAAACATATAGAGAATAAATTTGCGATGAATTATTCTTTGCAAAACTTGAAAGACATTAGCTATCACTGTTTATGGGCTTTAGAAATGGGTGAGATTATATGGAACAGTGTGGGAGAAAGCCTAAATATGCTATAAGATGCTAAAGTCAACATTAATAGGAAATAGGTTTTCTAAAAAATGCCTTTTCTTTGTGGTGGTGCTGGGAATTGCACCAGGGCCTCAGTCATGCTAGGTAAGTGCTCTGCAACTTTGCTGTACCCCTGGCTCCCAAGATGAACTTCCTTAAGCCATTTTATTTTTCCAATCTTTGTAAGATGAAGGCATTGCCCTAAATGTTCACTCAGAATATTTCTAGGTCTAAAAATGCAGAGCACACAAAAAACCTTGAAAATCTAAATTGCCTTAAAGGACTGAAGTCTTTCAGGAGGATATACCAAAATGTGTAGGATGGGCATGTCTGGCAGGGGGAATTCGGGGTCATTTTAATTATCTTCCTTTTACTCCTATACTTTTTTCCCCTATACTTTCATAATAAAATAATAAAAATTACTTTAAAAATTAAAAGGCCGCTTTATTTACTTATTTATTTATTGGTGCCAGGGATTGAACTCAGGCCTTTGCACTTGTGAAGTAGGTGGTGGAAACACTGAGCCAAATCCCTGGCCCTATTTTATTTTTAAAGGCTGTTTATTATTTGAAGATGATCCAATTATTCAACAGCCCCAGTGAAGAAACAAGTATATTTAGACTATCAGTAAAACTTTAAGGATTACTAATAGAAATAGTAATCCTAAAGTGTAACTCATACATGATTTTTTAATCTTTTGTTAAGATATTTTTCATTTATGGTGATTAGGCTTTAAGATTATAGAAGATTAACTGTGATAGTTCCAATAAAATACTCATGAATGTTCCTCATGGGCCATTTCATTAATATTCAAATATGCAAAACTTATTAATCAAATAATTAAAATTTAAGGATAGTCAGGACATTACCCTTATTCAACAAAATTCATTTTTTATTTTATGTTTTTTAATTTAAATTGAATTTATTGGTACATTCTAGGTAGACAATACAGTTACATTCATTACTGAGATCTTGTACCTTTACATGCCAGGTCTTGGTTCTCATTTTTATTCAACAAAATTTAAAATGAATTAATTTTTTTTATAAAGACAGGGGTTTATGTGGATTTTCTATAAAAGGGAGTATTACTCAGCCATAAAGAATGAGAAATTAGATTAATTCATAGGAAAATGGATATATATTGAGGATATACTCCTAAGTGAAATAAATAAGTCACACATGTGTAAATACTGAATAGTTTCTCTAGTGTGAATAAACTGTAATAGTACATAAGATCCCAATGAGATAACTGACATTGTGAAATGGGAAGAAAATGGCTAAAGGTGTAGGGAAGGTGGAATGGGTAGGGGAAGGGTAATAAGGGAAAAGAAAAAAATGTGAGAAAATGAAAAGATGGAAATAAAGTGTTTGTAAATGGGGAGAGGAGGAGAGGGTGAAGGGAGGCCAGGGACAAGGGGAAAAAATGAGAACCAAGACCTGTCATGTAGAGGTACAAGATCCCAACAATGAATGTAACTGTACTGTATACCTAAAATGTAACAACAAACTCAATTTAAAAAAAAAAAGACAGGAGTTTAACATTCTAGTAATGTTTATATATATATATATTTTTTTTTCTTTTGTGCTCTTTATTTTTAGACCTAGAAATATTCTGAATGAACATTTAGGCAATGCCTTCATCTTACAAATATTAGAATTATCATAATTCAGAAAAATAAAATGGCTTAAGAAAGTTCATTTTGGGAGATATAAAACATCCTCTTTCCTCTTTCAGAAATCTTTTTTTTTTTTTTTTTTAGGTACTGGGGATTGAACTTGGGTGGGCAGGCAGCAGACCACTGAGATAAATTCTCATCCCTAGTAATACAAACTTTGTTGTATGGAATAAATTGTGGGTACTAACCATACTTTTTCCTTTTGGAGTAGTATTATATTATTTTGAATATTATAAGGATAAAGTGAATTCTTGTAAGTAGTACTATGCTCTATGACTCCCCAAATCCAATCATCCCACAGGACAAATAAAAACAATTAAACTGTCTGGGCGTGGTGGTGCATGTCTGTAATCCCAGCACTCAGGAGGCTGAGGCAGGAGGATCCCTGTGAGTTTGAGACCAGCCTGGGCTGCATAGTGAATTCCAGGTCAGTCTCATCTACATAGTGAGACCCTGTCTCAAAAAACAAACAAACAAACAAAAACCCTCCTCCCAAAAAACAAAGCTGTTTCTCTTTCTCCATTGTCACACTCTAAGTGTCACGAGAATTCAGATTTATGAAAGCATAAGTGATGCCATTTCAGCGGTGATAACTTGCAAAAATAAATGTGCCTTAGAGAAAGGACATTAATTCAGTTTCATGTAATAATAGGTTATTAAAATGTCACATGGTATCCTATAAATATGTGTAATTATTGTCAATTAAAAATGAAAATAATCGCTTCTCGGCCTTTTGGCTAAGATCAAGTGTAAAAATGAAAATAAAACAATAATAGTAGATAATTTTAGTTTCAATTATGTGATATACATTAGGGTTTCTTTTCGTTACTTAATCACATAAAATGTACCTACGTCTTTGCTATTAAAAAATAATTCATTTTAAAGGCCGGGGATTTAACTCAGTGATTCTGCCACCTACCTCAAAAGCACAAGGTCCCGAGTTCAATCCCTGGTAACTCTAACATTAAAAAATAATTCATTTTATTTATCCTTTAAAAAAGTATTTATCTCTAGTAAATACAAAGCATGCAGTAGGAATGGCTTCATTAAAGCAGTCTTCCAACTTCCAGGACACTAAGAATTATAGATGGAACTTGTTAAAAACTCAAGTTCAAAAACAAAACAAAACAAAACAAAACCCTCAAGCTCCAAGGCCTCTCCCAGCCTACAGAAACAGAACCTCAGGAGAGGGGCCTGGCAGGGGCTGGGTGCAAAGCCTCAGTGATTTTCATCAGCAGCGGAGGTTGGGAAACAATGTAAACCATTTGCTCTGCTCCTGCCTCTATTATTTAGCTGTTCCAGGTGTGCTGCTTAGACTAGCAGCACAGGTGTCAACTATACACTATGTAGAAACACAACTTCTTGACCCAATCCCAGACTTATGGAATCAGAATCTGTGCTTGAACAGGAGCCTACATGATCCAGGCATGGTAGTACAAGCCTATAATCACAGCACTGTGGGAGGTGGAAGCAGGAGGTTCAAGTTCAAGTTCAACTCCAGTCTGGGCAATTTAGCAAGAGAGGCAGGGGCGAGGAAGGGAAGAGGGAGGCAGGGAAGGGAGGGAAGGGGAGCGAGGGGTTGGAAATGTAGCTCAATGTGAAGGACTTGGGCTCAATCCTCAGTACCATAAAAAGAGAGAGAGTGAGACATTCTGTGTGATTCACGGGCACACTTGAGTTTGAAAAACATGTAATACTCTAATTTCCCCTAAAAGAATATGGGTTTCTGCCTCTTGTAAAATTTCTTCCTGTTAAATCTTGGTGGTAAAATCAACAGTGACTTCTGTTCACAACAATGATGAACCTCTTTTGTCATTTCTTTACACTGCCTGTTACTCTCCCCTGACACCTAGGCTCTTGCCTCAGTGGCAAAGAATACGCTGATGGTTTCCTCTGGGCTCTGGATCTGGGCCCCTTCCTGACGTCCCTTACCTTCACAAGTCTTGCCATCGCTTCTCAGCACTCGGCCGACCCCACATTCACAGCGATAGGAATTTTTGAGGTTTATGCAGAACTCACTGCAGCCGCCATTGTTTTGCTCACATTCATTTTCATCTGTAGAAGAGAAACCACACTGTTGCTGCATCTTGTCCCAATCCCTGAGCAGAATCTTCGTGTCTTTTTAGGATCTGCTGCACAGGTTGCACACCCTGCTCCCCACCGTGGTCCAGCATCATCACTTCTAGTGACCTCTTTTCCTCAGCCAAGTCTTTTGTCATCTGCCCCTTCTGCTGTGTGGAAAGCACCTAACTGCTTGCCCAATTCTCTCCCCTTTTCAGGGCAAAAGTACGAGGAAATAAAGTGTCTGTTGTGTCCTGGATATATCTACTTATTTGTGTTGGCAGCTCTTGCTTTTTTCAATAAGTTTCTGAAAAGCTGCTAAATAAATACAAAGTTATAAGTGAAATCGTGCTTTAAATCGTGAAAGGAGCTTACAGTGCAGAAGGAGATATCTGATAAAGTATTTTGTGAGTCTCCTGATACAACACAAACTACCCTTAAGATTTACTTTAAGAATTTGGGCTGGGGATTTAGCTCAGTGGCACCATGCCTGCTTTGCAAGTGCAAGGTCCTGAGTTCAATTCCCAGTACTGAAGAAAAAAACAAAACAACAACAACAACAAAAACACAAAACTGGAATAGTCTCACATTGTATTTAAGCAGTAATTAGTAAACTTTTAAAGAAACGGATGAAAGATATGGACTCGTGCCAGCAAAATATGCACACTTGGCAATATATATCTACCTACTTCCTTCTACAGACAAAGGAGGGGAAGATTGGGCGCTAAACTCATCAGGTCTACCAGGAATAACAGACCTGGATACAGGACATAAACCAGGGATTGGAGTTTTAAACATCCATAAGGCGGCAGTAGGCGTGGCCTTGGACCAGGGAAAGGAGATGGCTGGACCTGAAGCCCTGAGTAAGCCCACCTCACCGCCCTGCAGAGGAATCCCTTGCTGTGATTTGGATATGGTTTAAGTATGTCCCCAAAGTTTTGTTTGTTAGAAGCTGGTCCCTGGCATGGTGATGCTAAGGTGTTGTGGGACCTTAAAGAGGTGGGGCCTCGTGGGCAGTTGTTATGTCATCAGTTGCACTGCCCTTGAAAGGAATAAACAAGTTCTTGTGGGGTTCCACAACCTCTCCGCCCAGCAGGTCTCTCACTTCCTGTCTTGCTGTGGAATCTTTTGCTCAGACATGCTCCCGTCATAAGACCATCCATCCTGAGGCCTTCCCTAAGCAGAGTGGGTACCAGCGCCATGCCTTGGAACCTCTGGAACTATGAGGTAAATGTTTTCTTTACAAGTTACCTAGCCTCTGGTATTTCAGTATAGCAACAGAAAAAGGACTGATAGATCTTTTAATCAGATTGACAGTACCAAAATTTTTCCAGGTAGACCAGGAAAGCAACAAGGAAGCTCTCTGCCTGAGGCTGTAGGTGAAAGAAAAAAGCCTTTGTAAACAATAGAACCCCTGCCGGGTGTGGTGGTGCACACCTGTAATCACAGCACTCCGGAGGTGGAGGCAGGAGGATTGCTGTAAATTCGAGACCAGTCTGGGCTACAACGTCTCAACTACATAGTGAGACCCTATCTCAAAAAACAAAAACAAAAACAATAGAAACCCTAAGCCAGGACTTTGTCATGGTTGAAGTATGGATTTATATTTTCCACAAGGTGAGGGAATCTTTGAAGCTGTTATAAAATTTGACCTCAACTAGTACACCTCAGTGATATCTGACAAAAATATTTGAAAAACTGCTCTGCAGTAAAACTTCTTCAGAGCAGGTGATAAGAGCACAGAGCCAGAGAAATACAATTGAAACAGAAGATGGACTGTATAAAACGCTACAAATGATCTACCATGATACGGACAGGAAGATAACAGGAGTCTCTGAAACAGAGATGACAGAATAATTCAGAAGTTCATAATACAAGTATATAAAAATTAACTGAAAGATACAAGAAAGGACAGAAACCAACATAAGCATGTAACAAAAAGCAAATAAACATACAGAAATTGTAGAGGTGAAAAATAAGATCAATAAGACTAGAATATTAATTGAGCCCTTCTTTCCTTCCCTCATTAGGGAACCTAAAAGTGATGGTTAGGGGCTGCAGCATTTCTGGATTTGGATTTAGCTACACTTTTACCTGAGTTCCTCGGGGTCCTCCATTCCAACTCTGGACTACATTTTTTTTGTTATTGGTACCAGGGATCGAACTTACAACCTTGTGCTTGCAAGGCAGGTGCGGTACCACTAAGCTAAATCCTGGGCCCATGTACTACTTTTCTTGAGAATGATTTTTTTTCTAATGTGAGGGCAAAATAAACTTCTACTTATTTAGGACATTATTTATTTTTGATTGATTGGTGTTTACAGTCAGTTTAGATATTTTATGCACCAGCAATTCCATTCTTACTGATACACAATAGAGAAAATCTCATGCATGGGAGAAAGTATAATTTCTGCGTTAATTTTAAGAATACACAGAGCAATGCTATACAATGCTGTTATGAATACAAACATAGCGATTACCCTCAGAGAGTGGGAGAGGAAAATGAGATGCAGAGTGATGACTTGATCTGCAAAATTTATTTAAACAAAAAATAAAAAAGAAATCAAAATTTAATTGCAGTTAAATCTGGGTACATTTGTGTATATTATTTTTATACTATTCTCTGTGCCTGAAAAATTATATAATTTAAAGTAAGTATTTAATATTATTATATTTAAATGAGAACCAAGGCAGAAAAAAAATTAAACAGTCTGGAATGTTAACCTTGGCTCCCAGGGCGGGGGAGCCTGTCTTCTCTACAAGAGAACTGGGTGCTGAGCAATTACACTGCACCCTCCCCTCCCCAAATGAATGGAAATGGTCAGATATCGAGACAGAGGCAAAGGCCTGTTTTTATCCATGCCCAGAGTGCATCACTAGAAAGCACACACTAACTAAAGGTATCTCCACATTAACAACAAAGTATTTTAACTATAATTTTGACCCTCAACCTTCAACCCCCCCAAAAAAAGAAAGAAACATAAGAAAACAAGGTAACAAAATGCTCACTGAAACTCTCAATTTTCCTGAAGTTAATCTATGGATGGAGAGGAAAGAAAAAGCGAAATAGCTGTCTTATATGAAATGATAAAAGAGGGGACTAAAAAAAAACTCAGATCAATAAGGTGCATGGTGAACTCAAAGATAACATAACTAAACAGATAATGGACTTAATAAACAAAATAATCACTGAGCTTAAAGAGGACAGTAATAAAAATCTAGCTGAGCTAAACAAAACAATACAAAACATGAATGATCAGTGTATCAACAATTAAACACCATGAAAATGTACCAAACAGAAATCCAAGAGATAAAAATTCTACTAAAAGTACGGGCAGTAAAAGTGACCAAATGTGAGGCAAGAGTGTCAGAGCTACAAAACAGGGCTGATGCAAGTTACCATATACTCAGAGATACCTTATAAACAACATGAGATCATGGAAAATAGACCTAACACCTACTAGATGTTGCACAGAAGACTAAAATCATGGGAATTAGTGAAAAATTGGGATGGCATGAACTGCATTAAAGAAAACTGCTTACAGAAATAATAGAAGAAAACTTTCTAAGTACAGGGAAATAATTTAACATACAGATAAGTAAGGTATATAAAACTCAAAATAGGCACAATTAGAAAAGAACTCCACATCACATTATAGTCACCAGAAGTGCAACACAAAGATAGAATCTCAAAAGATGTTAGAGAAAAGCAACAAACAACTTGCAACAGTAAACCCATTAGAGTCACAGCAGACTTCTCAACACAAACCTTAAAGGCCAGGAGAACTTGGAGTGAAGTGCCTCAAGTCCTAAAAGAAAACTTTCAAGCCAGACCAATATATCCTGCAAAACTATCTTTCAAAATTGATGGAGAAATAAAGTCTCTCTTTGATACTACACTTGATCTTAGCCAAAAGGCCGAGAAGCGATAGGTCTCTCTTTGATAAAGAGCACCTTAAGGAATTCATGACAGAAAAAAAAAAAAGAAAGAAAAAGGAAAAAAGAAATTCATGACCACCAAACCAGCACTCCAAAAAATTCTCAAGGATACCTTAGAAGGACACGAGGAAGCAAACAATGCCAAGAAGTCTAGTGGAATAAATACATAAGGTAAGGGGAACAGTTAAGAACAAAGGGAAACAAAACAGTATCAATAATAGGAAAAACAATGTAATGCCAGGAATAAGTTAATATCTCTGAGTAATAACTCTCAACTGTCTTAATTCCCCAATCAAAAGGCACAAATTGGCAGACTAGATTAAGAAACAAAATCCAATGGTATGCTGTATACACGAAACACATTTAATCTGAAAAAATCATAGACTAAAATCAAAGGATGGAATACAATATTCCAAAAAAAGGGACCCCAAAGACAAGGAGTAGCTATCCTATTTTCAGACAAAGTGGACTTCAAGCTAAAACTGATCAGAAGGACAAAGAAAGTCACTACATATTGGTTAAGGGAACAACTCAACAGGAATGATATAACAATTGTAAATATATATGCATAGTAGTTTTTCACACCAGAGAAACTACAATAGTACATAAGATCCTAATGAGATAATTGATAATGTGAAATAGGAAGAAAAGGGCTAAAGGTGTAGGGAAGGTGAGAAGGGTAGGGGAAAGGTAATAAGGGAAAAGAAAAATTATGACAAAATGAAAAAATGGAAATAAAGTGTTTGTAAATGGGGAGGGGGGGGAAGGGGTGAAGGGAGGTCAGGGACAAGGGGAAAAAATGAGAACCAAGACCTGTCATGTAAAGGTACAAGATCCCAATAATGAATGTAACTGTACTGTATACCTAAAATGTACTGATAAACTCAATAAAAAAAAATAAATAAATCCACTTAAAAAATATATATATATATATGCATCAAACACCAGTACACTCAACTTCATAAAACAAACACTACTGGACACAAAAGAACATATAAACATCAACACAATTATAGTGGGGGACCTTAATACCACATGATCACAAATAGATCAACTAGGGCCAGGGATGTAGCTCAGTGGTTCTACCACCTGCTTTCCAAATAGATGAACTAGATAAAAACATCAGAGTTGAAACACATCTTTGAACAAATGGATTTAAAAGATATCTATAAAGTGTCCTATGCAATAATCACAAAATACACATTAGCACATGGAATTTTCTCAAAAATAGACAACATACAGCCCATAAAGCATGCCTAAATAAATACAAATAATTGAAATTATCTCATAGAAATTACCAGATCATGGTGAAAATAGAAATCAATGGCAAAAAAAAACCCACAGAAATTATGCAAACACACATAGATTAAACAATACATTCTTGAATAAACAATGGGTCACAGAATCTATGGGACACAATGAAAGAAGCCCTAGAGGAAGTTTTTGGTTGTGAATGCCCCCATCAGGAAAAAAGAGCAAGCTCAAATAAATAACCTATGATGAGCATAAAAGGTTCTACAAAAACAAAAACAACCCAAATCCAAGGTGGTACAAGGGGCCTTTGCTGCCTTGTGTGCACCATACTGTTTCTCCTCTGCAATGCCTGTTTGCCATAATTGCCTTGGAGGCTGCTGATTGTGAACTGAAACCTCTACAAACTGTAAGTTAATAAACCCCTTCCCCTCTAACTTTGGGTGTCAAGTATTTTGTCTCAGGAATGAGAGAAAAGTAACTAACCCAGAAATTTGGTAACAGAGAGGTGGGGTCGTTGCTGTGACATTACCTGGCCATGTGGCTCAAAAGCCTTTGGAATTGGCTTGTGGGAAGGGAAAGAGTTAGGAGAGATCCAGAGATGTTCACTACAGAAGCAGCTCTGGAACACCTTAGGTTTTTTTTGTGTGGGAGATTCTGGTTAGAGCTCAGAAGACCAGAAAGTTTATAAAGACCAATAAGTAATAATAAAATAAAATGTCAATAAAATTCCAATAAAATGGCAATACAACATACAGGAATCTATGGGACACAATGAAGGCAGTTCTACATGGAAAATTCATAGCACTGAATGCCTACATTAGGAAAACAGAGTGAGCTCAAATAAACAACCTAATGATGATCTTAGACTACTAGAAAAACAAGAGCAAGAAAAACCCAAAGCTCAAACAAGAGAGGAAATTATAAAGATTAGAGCAGAAATCAATGGAATGGAAATTAAGAAAATGATACAAAAAATAAATGAATCAAAGAGTTGGTTTTTTGAAAGAATAAATAAAATCAATAAATCCTTAGCTAACCTTATCAAAAAAGAAAAGAAAAGGCTCAGATCCATGCAATCAGGTATGAAAAAGACGAAGTCACAACAGATCCAACAGAAATCCAGAGGATCATTAATACCTACTTTGAGAACCTGTACTCTAACAAAATGGAAAAGACAGAAGAAATGGACAGATTTTTAGATATTTATGAATTACTAAAGTTGCACAAAGAAGATAAAAACATTTTAAACACCCCAATTACAATCAGTAAAATTGAAAATGTAATAAAAAGTTTACCAACAAAGAAAAGCCCAGGTCCTGATGGATTCACTGCTGAATCTTAAAAGACATTTAGAGAAGAACTACTGCCTTTACTCTTCAAACTTTTCAATGAAAGTGAAAGAGAAGCAATGCTTTCAATTCTTTCCTGGAAGCAAGTATCACTTTGATTCCCAAACCAGATAAAGACACAACTAAAAAAGAGAACTACAGGCCAATCTCTTTAATGAATATAGATGCAAAAATCCTTAATAAGGTACTAGCAAACAGAATACAGAGGATCATCAAGAAGATCATACATCCTGACCAAGTCAGATTTATCCCAGGGATGCAAGGATGGTTCAACATACGTAAGTCAATAAATATAATACACTATATTAACACAGTCAAGGAAAAAACCATATGATACTCTTGATAGATGCAGAAAAGGCATTTGACAAAATTCAACACCCATTCATGATAAAAACCCTGCAAAAAATTTGGAATACATGGTCTACATCTCAACTTAATAAAGGTTATCTATGAAAAACCAACAGCCAACATCATATTAAATGGCCAAAAACTGAAAACTTTCATGTTAAAATCAGGAACAAGACAAGGATGCCCACTACCACCACTCCTCTTCGATATAGTTCTGGAAAGATTAGCCACAGCAATTAGACAAGAGAAAGAAATTAAAGCAATAAAGATAGGAAAAAGTTAAATAGTCATTATTTGCTGTCTACATTGAAGACCCAAAAAACTCCACCAAAAGACTTCTAGACTTAATTGACACTTTTAGCAGAGTAGCAGGATACAAGGTCAACACCCAAAAATCAATAGCCTTCTTGTACACAAATAACAGACTCACTGAGAGAGAAATTAGGGAAATAATTCCTTTCACAATAGCGTCCAAAAAATGAAGCATCTAGGAATCAATCTAACAAAAGAAGCAAAAGACCTCTACACTGAAAACTACAGCACTCTGATAAAGGAAATCAAAGAGGTTATAAGAAAATGGAAAGATATCTCCTGCTCCTGGGTAGGAAGAATCAACATATTGAAAATATCCATACTACCAAAACTGCTATATAGATTCAATGCAATGCTGAAATTCCAACAGTATATTTCACAGATCTAGAAAAAAGAATCCAAAAATTCATTTGGAACCAGAAGAGACCTTAAATAGCAAAAGCCATCCTAGGCAACAGAGACATGGTAGTGGGTATAACCATCCCCAATTTGAAACTATACTACAAAGCCACTGTGATAAAAACAGCATGGTACTGGCAAAGAAACAGACCTGAGGATCAGTGGAACAGACTGGAAGATACAAAAACAACTCCAGATGTACTCAGCTACCTCGTCTTTGACAAAGGAGCCGACCATCCTCACTGGAGGCAAGACAGTCTCTTTTATAAATGGTGTTGGAAAAACTGGATTTCAACCTGCCAAAGATTAAAACTGGACCCTTATCTTTTACCATGCACTAAACTAAAATCGAAGTGAATTAAAGATCAAAATATTAAAAAAGAAACACTAAGCTCGCTGGAAGATAAGTTAGGCAGAACTCTTGAAGACATTGGCATAGGAAAAGACTTCATGAACAAATCCTTAGTAGCATGGGAACTAGCACAAAGAATCAACAACTGGGATCTCATCTTATTAAAAAGCTTCTGCACTGCAAAAGAAACCATCAACAGAACTAAGAGACAACCACAATGGGGGAAGAAATTTTTACTAGCTGCTCCTCAGACAAAGGGCTCTTATCTAGAATATATAAAGAACTCAAAACAATCAGCACCCCCAAATATAAAGACCCGATTCAAAAATGGGCATCTGAAATGAAGAGACATTTCTCAAAGAAGTAAAAGCAGCAAGTAAATATATGAAAAAATGTTCCACATCACTGGTCATTCGAGAAATGCAGATGAAATCAACACTGAGATTCCACCTCACCCCACAAAGAATGGCTGCTATCAAGAAATCAAACAATAACAAATGTTGGTGGGGTTGTGGGGAGAAAGGAACCCTTCTCCATTGTTGGTGGGAGTGCAGACTGGTGCAACCACTATGGAAATCAATATGGAGATACTTCAAAGAGCTGGGACTAGAGGTTCCATTTGACCCAGCCATCCCCCTGCTGGGGTATCTTTCCAAAAGAATTAAAAGAATCATATCACAGAGATATATGCGCACCTATGTTTATAGCGGTACAGTCTGCAATAGCTAAAACTTGGAAACAGCCCATTTGCCCATCAGTTGGAAACTGGATAAAGAAGATGTGGTTTTTTTCTATAAAATGGAATATTACTCAGCCATAAAGAATGAGAAGTTAGATTCATTCATAGGAAAATGGATACATATTGAGAATATACTCCTAAGTGAAATAAATAAGTCACACATGTGTAAATACCGAATAGTTTCTCTGGTGTGAATAAACTATAATAGTACATAAGATCCTAATGATATAATTGACAATGTGAAATTGGAAGAAAGGGGCTAAAGGTGTAGGGAAAGTGGGAAGGGTAGGGGAAAGGTAATAAGGGAAAAGAAAAAAACATGAGAAAATGAAAAAATGGAAATAAAGTGTTTGTAAATGGGGAGAGGAGGAGGGGGTGAAGGGAGGGCAGGGATAAGGGGAAAAATGAGAACCAAGACCTGTCATGTAGAGGTACAAGATCCCAATGATGAATGTAACTGCGCTGTATACCTAAAATGTACCAATAAACTCAATAAGGAATACTATGAGAAAAATAAATAAACAAATAAATAAATAAATTTACACTAATGTCAAAATTAACCTGACTAGTTTGCCATACTTTGACACTAGTGAAAACACTTGCCAAAAAAAAAGTATGAACTTGAATTTCATCCTTAAAATAAACTACAATTTTTAATATATATGCTAATGCACCACTTGATTCATAATGGACTAGATTGGTATATGAATAAGCAGATTCAACTGGGTTTTATATGAATACAGAAGCCACATGGAGACATTCTCTAATTCTTCCATTTTTAATAAACAATTTTATTAATGTATGAGGTGCTTGTACAAATTGACAGTATATAGCTAGGTGAATTTTTTCAAAGTTAAAGATATATAGTTAACTACCACCCCATCACCTTGATCAAGAATTATAATCCTAGCAGTAACACAAAAATCTATTAATATCTTCTTCATACCCTATTCCTCCTTCATGGTAACATTACCCTGACTTTTAATGCCATCTGTTGGGTTACTTGTTTTTGAAATTTTTATAAATGTAATTATAACATTAAAAAAAAAAGAAACAACCCTAGGCATATTTAGCCATCTGATCTTTGACAAAGAGGCCAAAAACATACCCTGGAGGAATCAAATGCTGCTGGGAAAACCAGTTATCCACATGCAAAAGATTGAATCTAGACTTGTATCTCTCTCCATGTACCACACTAAAATAAAAATGAATCAAAGATCTGAATATTAAAGCAGAAACATTAATCTGCTGAAGGATAAAAATAGGTAAAACCCTTGAAGACATAGGCATAGGCAAGGATTTTCTGAACAGAACCCCAACTGCACAAGAAATAATATCAAGAATCAACATGGGAGGGCCGGGGATTTAGCTCAGTGGTTCTGGCGCCTGCCTTGCAAGCACAAAGACCTGAGTTCAATCCCCAGTACCAAAAAAAAAAGAATCAACATGGGGGTGGATATTTGGTTTAATGGTTCTGCCACCTGCCTCTGAAGTGCAAAGGCCAGAGTTTGATCCCTGGTATCCCCCCCAAAAAAGAATCAACAAATAGGTTTGTATCAAATTTAAAAGAACAGTAAAGAAAACAATCAGAGTGAAGAGACATCCTAAAAAATGCGAAAAGAAATTTGCCAGCTATTCCTTGGACACAAGATAAATATCTAGAATATATACAGAACCAAAAAAAAATTAGACCCTCCAAATAAAAGACCCAATAAAAAATGGGCAACTGAAATGAACACTTCTCAGAAATACAGGTGACCAATAAATACATGAAAAAATGTTCAACATCTGGCCATTAGAGAAATGCAAATTAAAATAGCAGAGATTCTATCTACTCTAGTAAGAACAGCAATCATCAAGAAATCAAACAATAAATGCTGGGGAGATTCATAAAAAAACTGAAACTAGAAATTCTATTTGACCCAGCTATTCCCCTTCTAGGGATCTTCCTGAAAGAATTCAAGACATCAGATTATAGTGATATATGCATATCATGTCTATAGCAGTACAACTCATAATAGCTAAATCTTGGAAGCAGCCTATATGTCTATCAACAGATGAAAGGATAAAGAAGATGTGGTATTTATATATAGCAGAATACTACTCAGCCACAAAGGATAAATTTGCGTTGTTTGTGGAAAAATGGATGTACCTTGAGACAATAATGTTAAGTGAAATAAATCAGACACACAAGCTGAAATATCACATGGTTTCTCTAACTTGAGAAACTCAACATGCAAATAAAAGAGCAACGTAAGAGATAGATAATGAAAAACAGTTGAGTATGCAAAAAATAAATGAAAGCTAAATAAAAACTAAAACTGACACATGCATAAAACCACAAAATTCTGCTTGTAATTTCAGACTATTCATGATCTCTATGAAGTGTGTATACCCCAGAGAGGAACTTGAGGTTTTGATAGGGAAAGATGACCAAGACAAACTAAGAAAGAGATGTGTATAATAGGCTAACTTTGATGTAAAAAGAAAAATGAACACATATTTGTGTTTTAATGTCTGCTTGAAGAAATCCTGGAAGCACTAAAAAATAATTCAAGGCTTTGGAACATGCTTTGAAGTGAAGTTATAGCACATTTGAATTGGGACACCAAACTGGCATCAGAAATATTTGAGCTAGAGCTGGGGATGTAGCTCAGTGGCGCCTTGCCTGCCTGGCGAGTGCAAGGTCCTGAGTTTGATCCTTGGTACCAAAACCAAAACAACAACAACAACAAGGAAATATTTGATCTATATTTACAATTAGTAAATACAGATAAAATGTAGTTACTCAAGTTGTCCCAGACACTTTTTGATTTTTTCAATAATTGAATCAAGAATCAGTTATTATTATTATTTTTATTTTTGGTACCGGGGGTTGAACTTGGGTCCTTGCGCTTGCAAGGCAGGCCACCGAACCGCTGAGCTAAATCCCCGGCCCTAAGAATCAGTTTTTAAATTAAAAATCAGACCTTTGGTCACACTAGAAGCATCTCACGCACTCCCTAGCCACCTGGCTACTAAGGCAGACAGCACGGCTCTAGGCTGCCCCCTCATCACATCATAAATTTGGCCCGAGCTTTAGCCGTGAACTGAAAAGATAAACACCTTGCAAACATTCAGAGACACAAACTGGGACACTGGCAGAGCTCTGAGGCGGGAAGAGAGTTTGATCGGACCCGTTGGTCCCAGCACCTGTGTCTCCCTCCTGATGGCTTCTTACCGAAGCACGTCTGCCCATCGGGGCCTAGCACAGTTCCTGGAGAGCACGTGCACCGGCTGGTGTGCAGGCAGCTTCCGGGACAGTCCTCATCGCAGATGTCATAGAAATCTATGGAGAGATGAAGATTCGTCTTTATCTTGGAGATATGAGAGCCAGAAGACTCGCACTCTTGAGTCCTGTGCGTGCGGTCACGGGGGGTGAGTTCCCGGCCACCATCAGGAAAGTTTTCACGGTTCAGAGTTTACATCACCTAACAGAAACAGAGAGACTGCTTAGGGACATCTGCTGTCATTGAGATCACATCTACAGGCTTGCGGGTGGCCACAGGGTTTCTGCAAATGTAAAACTGTCACTGAACATGAGCGAGAGAGGAATGTGATAATTATGTAGTGGAACCATGTACTAATGAAAAACATGGGCAATAGACTAAGTCAGAGTACTCTTCTATGGACTCTTAAAGTGCATACAGGGGCTGGGGATGCAGCTCAGCGGTGGGAACCTTGTCTGGCATGTGCAGGGCTCTGGATTCAATCCCCAGCACTGGGAAAAAATCAGCATACAGATTTGATGGAACTGACAACACAGAAATTCATTTAAAAATATTACTGGCCTCAAGTAGCTTCTTTCTATTTATGTTATTTTAGTTGTATTTTATGTTAAATATAAAGAGGATCATTTCATTTTCTACAACTTGCCTTTAAAAACTTAGCAATATATTTAAATTTTTCTCTATCACAATTTACATATTATTATAATTTTTGGTACAGGGGATCAAACTAGGGACCTTGTGCTTGCAAGGCAGGCAGTGAATATAAATATCTTAAAAATGAGTCTTCTATACTCAGAAAGGATGGAAAACCAGTACTTAGATAAACTAAATCAACATTTTATTTTCTACTGTTTTATTTAAATGGAATGAAAATAACCATAGCAAAACAAAAACAAAAAACAACCGATCTAGTTACATTTCCTTTCACTTTCTATTTGTTCAGGAATTTTTCAGAAATTCTGAGAATTGACTTCAGAAATCACAACCTGGAGTTATTGTTGGTCCCAGACCAAATCAGTGTTGTTCAGACTCTGAGACCCCACTGTTACTGTCCCTAGGTTTCCCACGGCCCTGTCCCGCTGTGGACCTGGGGAGGAAGTTACTCACGGCCGCAGTAGACGTGGAAGCAGACGCTGGGCTTGGCCAGACGATACACGTAGTAGCCTCCGGGGCAGGCCTTGACCTCCACCGTGGTGTTCCACAGGCAGCAGTTCCCCTTGAAGCTGGCACAGGCCTGGCGCTGGACAATGCCATCGCCTTCTAGGGGTTGGCTGCCATTGAGCCAGATGGGTGCGTGGGTTCCACAGTGGTTTTCTGGTATGCAGAAGGTGGGCATGGCGTCCCCCGCCATGCCCGTGAAGCGGTACCACTCCCCGTCCACGTGGTTGTCACACAGAGGCGTACCTTCAGACTCATCAAACAGGTGGTCAGTGTTCCTCCAGGGCTCGTTCAGGCTGATGTAAGCCGAACAAGGATCTAGGGCTGGGCATGGAGAGGGTACCGCAGAGGCGCCCAGTGACCCTTCAGATCACAGTGCCAGCATCCCAAGTCCACATTCTTGGTCTTGCATTTTGGCTTTTTTGAGGTCTAGAAATTATCTAAAGTCTCCAAAAGTAGTCATTTAAGATTCCTCCATGTGATTTAAACATTTTTCACAGACACCCTTTACAACATTACTTCAAACCTATTTAAGGGTTAGAGTTCGCATTAGACTAGATGTTTTATCCAGGGTAATCACTGAATAGAAAGATAGTTGTCCAGATAAGGGAGGTTAGGATTCTACAGGGCAGATCCTTTCTTTTCTTTTCTCCTCTCTCTCTCTCTCTCTCTCTCTCTCTCTCCCAACCCCTCCCCCTCTCCCTCCCTCTCCTCTCTCTCTCTCTTTTGGTACTGGGGATCAAATTCGGGACCTTGTGCTTGCAAGGCAGGCACAGAGCCACTGAGCTAAATCTCTAGCCCGCAGATCCTATTGTGTGTATTATGTTCACACATACCTGGAGGCTTTCATGGAAATCATTGATTAACTTGCCCAGGGCATGTTGACTAGTCTTAGAAGAGGGACTAAATATTAGTGAGAAGAAGCTAAGAACTGTAGTTTGGAATAAAAGAAGACTGAAGGAAATATATTAGTTTTCAAAAATCTAAAACAGTCTCATGGAAGAGGAATTAAGTATTCTGTTACCAAAATAACAACAAACCATTGAGAGGCAGTTCAGCTCTGCAGTCATGGGAGAGGCTGTGTCACAGCACAGTTAGCTCCCCATCTTTGGAAGTTAAAAGAAAAAGGATTTGAATGGCTATTTGTAAAGAAGATTATAAACAGAATTCTGCTGCTGTGGGAGGTTTAACTTGATGGAAAGTGTAAAGCTCATTCCACTGTAAAGAAAAAGGCCTCAGGCCCATGTCAGCTGTTCTAAAATACACATTACACTGGCGAGAAATCACCAGAGGAAATGCAACAGTTTGGGGCAAGAAATAAATGGGATATTGCATTTTTTGGAAATGACAGATTGGCAGAGGTACAGATGGCAAGTGCAAGCTTCTTAAAATGTCCCCAGAGGTTTGTCAGCTGAACCCTGGACCAGAGTTTGACGTCCCTAGGGGGGAAGGAACGTCCTCAGTCTCTCTCCCCTCTCAACAGGGAAAAATTCCCTCCATTGCTTTCTGGCTCTTGCTCTCTTACCAAGCAAGTTTCCAGAGCAATTTCACAGGTGTTTATAAATTCATCGAAATATTTCACTCATCTGCTGGCTCTAATTTTGTAAGAAATGGTTAGATACTCAACCTTTAATGGCTTCTACAGAAATTCCTATAATGACTATTCCATGATGTATAAAGTTTTTTCTTAAAGTTAACTGTCACCTATTGTGCTGTTAAAAATTCACTTCCTCTCTTGTAGGGATCTGTGGCATGAGGAGAAATTTATCCACCTTCTGCTGCTGTAAAATAACAATGTGTACACATTTATACGTTAACCACTCCATATTTTCTAGCATCAAATGCTCTCATCCCACACCATCACCCTTTAAGATAGTGACTCAGTCCTTTAATAATCTGGCCACTGGTGTTAAATTCTGTTTTCAGTCTCAGTGTGTAGTCTGGAATTTGGTATTATGCATATGGATCCTATGTTACCGATAGGTGCTCCTCAGTGGGAGGGCTTCTAAAAGATGCCTGAAGTTGGCGTCTAGGGGTCCGGGTCTGCAGGCAGCTCCCCTGCCATCCTCTAGGATGCCCTCCCTCAAGCCTCAACTCCTGCACTGGGGCAGAGTAGCAACAGGTCAGAGAATACAGGCCAGTTTCCACCCTTTCACCCAACTCAGATTGCCCTGACAGCCACACGGAGACCAGCGGACTACACACCTGCTCAGTCCGGGAGCCCTTTCTCCTCTGCCCTCTCTCCCCTTGCCCATGGATTCCCTTTGTCACCTCCCCTCCTTTTCGGCACCTCCTCTCTCACTTCCTTTGTCTCCCAGGACAAGCATTCAGCTCAGACCCCAAAGTTCTCCCTATATTGAGCCAAACAACCTAGAGAGCTGCAGGTAGGATGGGGGAGGCCTGGGAAGGGCCAAGGTTGGGGGACTAATAGGAAGATACTGGCTGGAGGCACTCGAGGAAGTAGAAAGAAAGATTCTGAGCAACTCTTGGTTAACGACTGGCAGCAGATATAGATGATTAAGGATGGCAGCTCAAGCCTATTTAGGGGGACAGTTTCGGACTTACAGAAAAGGGTTCCCATGTACTCTGCTCCCAGCCTCCCCTCACATATTCGTTTGACACACACTGCGTACATGACTTAGCATGGCACCTTTGCCACAATCAGTGATTAACTCATGACCATAGTCTTATTCGTATTTCCTTAATTTCTACCCACACCATTCCCTGTCCCAGGATCCCACCCAGGATACTACATTACACTTAGCTGTGTTTCCTTAGAGTCTCAAGCCTACTTTGTTAAAGTGCCAGAGTTCCTGCAAAGAAACAAATCAGGGACAAGCAAATACTGAGCTACACAGAAGTGCCAGGAGGGATGGCAGGCAGCCTGCCTGCATCCTGCCTTCCACCCTGTCTTCCAGTTGGAATTCAGATTCGACTGGAGAAAGGAATAAGGGAAATTGAAACTTCCTTTGCCTAGTTGGCCAGTTTTGTGCCAAACCAGAGAATGAAGAGAGTTTAAGATTTGTTTGGTGTGGGCAAAAAGTCACACATATTTTCAAAGGTCAAGGCTAAAGTCTGGCTTATCCAGATCTATGCCCTTCATGAGGACAGAGTTTTCAGATCCTTGAATTTATTCAAAGAAAAAATTCTATCCTCATCTCTAAAATTTAAGATCATCTTCTACTTTTAAATTTGAACTACAAAGTATCTAAAATATAAAGAGGTTGGAATTCCTTTTACATATATGCTGAGAAACATTTAGTTCATGGAAAGATGTTGGATACGGTGGATCCACGGAAATTTTGGGTGCTCAGGAAAGAGGCTAAATGGAACATGTAACAGAAATTCTCTGAAAATACATTTTCATAGATAATGAAATCTTTCTTACACAATTCTGGAGCTGGCATTTGAGACAATGAAATCTAGTTTTTCATAACCTATACACAGTGGCAAATCACAATAACAAAGCTTTTGTGCCAAGTTCTGGTCATAAGACTCACCCATGGGTGACACAGAGCTGACTATGAAGAAGCAGGTCAACAGCAGGCGCTGAGGCATCTTTCTGGCCCAACCACCAGAAACAGACTGGAAAATCCCCTCAATATGTGTTTTCCTCTGCCCGCTTTCCAAGCACTTGAAAGATAGAAACAAACTTGTAAGCTCTCATGGAGAAGGACCTTATCAGTGCTGGCTGGAGTCTTATCGAAGGAAGAGGATGAGGGGATAAAGTGTCCATTGCCCTGGCCATGACCTCAGATAGAAGCACTGCTTTACACTGTCAGCAGAGTTATTTTATTAACATTTTTCTTTAGGGGGGAAAAATCCTCACAATCTTTCATCCTCCTATTGTTTTCTCTGAAGAATTCCTTGCAATGAATCTCCAGTATCTTATCAGAAGGGAACTCTAAATGAGGGACATCCCTTCACTTCAAAACTTGCTTTGTGACTTTAGGTATTGATTCCGTAACAGTGCAGTCATAGCACTGCACAGTGGTCACATTAAACAAGAGGGAAACAAAGCCACATCGTTGGAACTGGTCATTAGGAAATGTCTTGGTCAGAAGGCTAAGGAGCAGATAATAGTGCACAAAAAGGTAGTGACAGGTCTCGGATGGATGTAATATTGTCTTGAAGCAAGCTCCTAAGTCTATTTTATATGATCTCTGGTCTCAAAAGTTCCTGAAAAAACAAAGTCAAGCTTGTGATTTTATTAATTCTAGCAGTAATACCTATATTTTCATAATGCCTTTCTTCTCAAAACTTTCAAATGTGTTGCTATTATTTATTAGTTCTCACACTAAAAAAGGGGTAGGAGCTTAAAATTAGGAACAACTCATTAACAACATTTTGAAAAGTTCAATGTCAAAATGTATTGGAGGGCAGCAGACATAGCCATGGTAATTTCAGGTGTAGAGTTTGCTAGCTCTCTGATATTCTAGTGTTCTGGACACTTGGGAATTAGCAAGCATTAATACTTTAATGTAAAGAGGAAGAATAAAAAGAAGAGCATGGAAGGTTTCTTTTTAAATGACATTTTAAAGAAAGATCTAAGTCAAAGCTGTATTTTTTCTCTCCCAATCTTACCTTGGCTGGGTCCTCTGAACTTCTTTTATTCCTCTACTCACTTTCATCTGATCTATATTTTTTTAATAACCAGATTTTCCAGTGATTGGAAAAAGAATTTCATCTGGAAAGTAGTCCTCAAAGTTGTCATCATAATCTCTTAGCACAATATTTTGCTGACCTCAGAGGAATTCAAATTATTGCGACCTCTTATAAGCATCAGTTAAATTAAATGTTAGTGCTTCCAAAGGAGCCAAATGCCATGCTTACAAAAGGGGTTTGGCAGTGAATAAGGTAAAAATGGTCCCTGCAAACAGTTTATATAGTCTTGTAAGTGGTTTCAACAGATCTAAATTTGTAGTTACTTTTAATAGGAAGCAGGTAATTTGACTGCTAGCTTATTCAGGTGTGGTTTGATGCTAGCAATGGTGACCCTGGACTTGTCTCATTGTGAACTACTGCTGTTAAAATGTCATTGCTTTTAACAGAAAAAAACAGCCCCCACAATTTCCTGTCCCTAAGTAGTCATCTGAATGCTTCATATGTGTCACAAAGAAAGAGGACGTGTGCATGAGATAAAGATTTGCTGCCAGGATTGATTGCTAGAGTCAAGGACTTTCAACAGATAACCCTTTGATTCTGTAAACAAGAATTTCCAGGATGGTAAAATTTTTTACCCTTATTTCTATTTTTTCCTTTTTAGTTAACCAATCCTTTCTTCTTTTCATGATGAAATACTTAAAAAAATATGCAAAACTAGAATAACAAACATCCAGCTGCAGTAATTGCTAACATTTTGTTAATATTTAATTTATATATGCATTTCTAAGATGTGTATTTTTATGTAATTATGGTACCATTATTACAACTATGAAAATTTGTAATAATTGCTTAATATCTCATACCTCAACCATGTTAAATTTTTTAGGTAGTCTGAAATATTCCTTTTTATTGCTAGGTCGAGTCAGGATTCAAACAAGAATTATATTGTATATTTCATTTGGTATGTCCCTAAGTTTTCTTTACTCTGTAATCTTCCTTCTCTTTTCCTCCATGCCATTTGTTGAAGAAACCCCATCATTTGTCATACAGAATGGCCCATATTTTGGATAGTTGGTTGCTTCTCTGAGGTCGTCTGTTAGCATATTTAATGCTAACACTTGTTTCTAACCTTCCAATCTTTCTAAAGTATGTGCTAATGGAATTAAAAAATAAGCTGGAGACACTGAAGGAATTTAATGCACGGAGGGTAGAAACAGACTGGTTAGGAAGTAGAAGTCTGTTGTTCCTCAGGAAAGTGCTAGGTGGAGAGCTATCAATATACAAATGGTACCTGAGATGGACAGTGGGTAAGATCACCCATGGAACGGAGGATCCAAGATGGAGCCTTGGGAAAGCCTATCATCAAAGATATGGGCAGAGGAAGAGGGTGCTGTAAAGGAGACCGAGAGTTAGAGATTCATGGGCGGAGCCAAGAGTGAGGTCACAGGAGCTGAGGTGTTTGAAGGAGGAGTTGTTCAGCATGTGACACATTTATACAACAAGTGTAAACGAAACCTTATAAAGTAACTGTGTTCAGTTGAGTTCCTTAAATTAGCCTACACATTTATCCTAAGGAAATAACCAAAGATTTCAGAGAGCAAAGAACTAAAGGTTGTTGGCAGTGATAAACATGTTTCCTTTTTTCTATCTTCCAGGTAGATAAAAAAATTCAACCTGTTTATACTTCTTTTTGAAAGCATCTCTGTGTTTACCACTACTCTCACAAGCAGGAAGTCACATTAGCACAGGAACTCTGGTTTCACATCTTTTCCAATCGCCATAATCAGGAACTCACTGACCTTCCAGCCACTCAGTGGTGTTTGCCTTCAGGATTCACCAATGAGCCGTGACACACATGACTTTTAAAACAATAGTTCGTGTACAACAGTGGTTCTCATCAGAATCTCTAGCAGGGCTAGCTGAACACAGCTTGCTGCCCACTCACAGAACCAGACTCAGTTGGGGACCAAGTCCTTACATTTCTATGGCTTCCCAGGAGCTGCCACACTGCTGCTCTAGGAACCCAGCCCTGAGAACCCGAGTCTTTCCAGTTCTAAAAGTCAAAGCTCTCTCAGCAAAACTACCTACGTTAACAAACTCAATAATATATCCAACACCGATCATGATCTGTCACTAATGAAAATTCAGAGTGCTTTTTTCTACTCTGATAAAATGACGTAAAACTTACCACTATAGCCATTTGTGCCATTAAGTACAATCACTTTATCTGAAACTATAATCACCGTCCATCTCCAGAACTTTTCCACCTTCCTAAACCAAAGATTCATTAAACACTCTGAACTCTTTCCCCAGAATCCATAATTTCTATGAATTTGACTACTTCATAGATACTTCGTATGAGGAGAATCATAAAGCATTTGTGCTTTTGTGATGGGCTTATTTAGGATAATGTCAAGATCCATCCATGTTAACATATGTAGAATTTCATTCTTTTATGGCTGAATGATAGTCTATTGTATGCACATAGCATATTTTATGTGCGAATATCTGTGTAAGTCCTTGCTCTCAATTTTTTGGGGGGGCATATATGCAGAAGCACAATTCTGAATCAGTTCTTTCTGAGGATATACTTTAGCATTCCCAGCAGCAGTGAAAGGGCTCCAGTCTCTCCACATCCTCACCAACACTTGCTTTCTGCTTTTGTGGTCACAGCCATCCTAATGGGTGTGAAGTGGTATTTCACGGTATCACAGTTCTGCTTTGCATTTCCCTAATAACTAGTGAAGAGGAGCATCTTTTCATGTTTATCAACTATGTGTTGTGCATCTTTTTTTTTTTGAGAATGGTCTATTCATCTTTTGCCCTATTTTTAATCAGTATTTTTTTCTTTTTATCGAGTTCACTTTTTTTTTTTTTTTGGTGGAACCAGGAATTGAACTCAGGACCTTGCACTTGCTGGGCAGGTGCAGCACTACTGAGCTAAATCCCTGGCTCAAGTTCACTGTCTTAAAATAAACTTTAAATTGTAAAATTCCTTAGACAAGACTCCCATCACTCACGTACGGTAATAGTGACTGAATCTGGCCTCCGCACTGACCTGAGCAACATCACAAGCCCTTTTTGTTTTGGAAACAAGGCTGGCCTTGGCCTTGCAATCCTCTGGCCTCACATGCCACTGTGCCCAGCAGGAATCATGTTTTTATTTTCTTCTTTTAAAAAAATCTCCTCTGCAAAGCCTTGGCAGAATGTGTAGAATAGGAATCATTTGTTGAATACAAGCCATGGCTTAACATTTTCAGTCTTATCATTTCATACCTCATGTACATCTCAGGGTCGTTGGTGTTAAGGCTGCTGCTGCTGCCAGGAGCAGGACCCCAACCACGCAGGCTCTTTGCCTATACCCTCCTACTACACTAAAGCAACCAGACAGGACCTCTTTTTGATACGCCTTTGGTGGATTTTGCAGCATGTGTCATTTTCCTGTTTGGTGATCACTGTAAATTTGATGTGACCTCTGAAAATAATTAATAGTTAATCTTGCTTTCTTTTTAAGAAACTTTTTGGAGTTCAGAGTAATCAAGGTGGTCTGATATAATGGAGGAGTTTTCTGTTGGTCAGGAGATGAGCATATCAGTCTCAATGCTGCTGTTGACTTTATTAATGGTCACAGAGGTCACTTAACCTCCTAGTGGATCCAGAAAACTTAAAAAATAATGAGCATTTTAGTTCAGAAAGAATCAGTGAAATGCCTGTTCTGAAATATAGGGCCTAGTAAGAAAGCCTAATTTGAAAATTATTAAAAGCCATTTAAGAAGGAAAGGCTTCCCACCTGGAATCCCAAGAAAGTAAGTTTTAAAGAATGAGATGCCATTGTTCAAAAATTGAATAATTATTTATTGTTCCAGAAGGTACATTGCTTTTTATACATATTTCATAAATGATACAGGATTTTACACGTTCAATATTTTGCTATTGTTTAAAGGACTTTTCTTCATGTCCTCCCTCCCTTGCCTCCCACACACCCCAAAAGGATTTGTTCATTGCACTGTGCTATTTCTTCTTAAAAAACCCTGCACACAAACAGGATAAATGGTTTAAAAATAATCCACACAATGAAAATAAACCAGGGGTGGGGGTCAGACAGGGAAGGGAGTGGGAGGCGGGCTGGGGACTCGTGACATGCATCCTTCCATTCCGTCATGCCAGTGAAGGGTGGGGGTGGGAGCAGCAGCAGCCCTGGCTGGCCTTCAACCTCTGCAAGGCACCTGGAATCTGGGTTTGTCATTTAAAAGTTTTCTCTTCATATACAATGATCCCAGTGAAGGAAGAAAAAAGAGAAAGAAACCTTTGCCACATGAGGAGGGATGAATCATGGGAAAGAGAAGAGCCAATCAGTCAAGTGGCAAGCCCGTCATCCTTGGCATCCTGCCTCCACAGCAGTGAAAAACAGGTATTAGACACAGATCCCTCTGACTCCTCAAGTGCAGGGGTTGGCTCAAAATATGGTAGAAAACACTTTGATAGAATATAAGGTTAATTGTTTTTTCTCTCAATTTATGATAAAAAATAGGGTGGAAAGGGCAGACTGAAGGAAGCCATAGAAATGTATTCCCGTATAAAGATAAATCGCACCCTTTGAGATACACACACTTGATTTACAACAACTGCAGGGGTGGAGGCAGGAGGGCTTACAAACAGTGTGAAGGTGTGTGTCCTTCGAGATTAACAAAGTCTCCAGACAAGGCAGTACCATCAGGGTGGCCTGGAATGCTGTCACGCAAGCAGATTAACAGCAGTGACATTATTCTGGTTCTGAAATGACTACAGAGCCATGATTTTTTTTCAGCCAACCTGTAAACCTCACATCTTCCTGATCTGGTGATACAGTGGAACATTCTCCCTCCAAGCTAGTGGAGGGAGAGGGGATTATCAGTGGGACAGGTAGATAAAGGAGGGAAATTCTTCCTCCTCTGAAATAATTAGTAACAAAACAAAACAAAACAAAACAGAAAAACCTCATGCAGTATTGCCAATGATTTCTAGATACTGATCCAGAGCAATGGGATATAGAAACACTTAAGAAGGAATTAAGAGAGCCAGGGATTTATCTCCGTGGTGGTGCTGCCACCTGCCTTGCAAGCGCAAGGTCCTGAGTTTGAGCCCCCCCCAAGAAGGAATTAAGGGATAATCTAAGTGTCAATTATCACCAGGTGTGGTGGCACACGCCTGTAATCCCAGCACCTGGGAGGCTGAGGCAGGAGGATTGCTGTGAGTTCGAGACCAGCCTGGGCTACATAGTGAGTTCCAGGTCAGTCTCAACTACATAGTGAGACCCTGTCTCAAAAAACCAACCCCCCCCAAAACAAAAACAAAACCAAAAACCAAAAACCAAAAAACCCCAAAGAGTGTCAATTATCAAACAGTCATAGCTTTGCTCTGATAATCATTTGGATAAATTAGTGTAACCAATAGGTACAGGCAGTGGTCAGAAAAGGGGTCTAGGAGGGAGAGATTCCCGGTAACTTTGCAGAGACTGGGTCCAATTTAAGATAAATGCTAATGATATGGGCTCAGACTCTGTTTGCCACCCACATATCATGAGGATTTGCTTTTCTGGTATATTTATTTATTCTTATGTCAAAAATAAGAAATGTTAAATTAAAAAAAAAAATAGAGCTGAGTGGGGTGCTGGTGTGTTACTGTTTTGCTTACCCTGCAAAAAAAGATGCAAGAAACAAACACCCCAGCATCATTTTCTCTTTATGAATCTCTCAACTACATAACTGCATCATTTCATCCAAAGTATGAGACTGATTAAGACAATATTCACTGAGCCCTTTGAGCTTATATCCCATGATCCCTGATCCTCAGATTTTAACATTCCTTTCTTCCCTAAAATCTTTTTTTTTGTTGTTTTATAATTAAAGGTAAAAACCCTCTACCCCCACATGGCTCCCAGCTTCCACCTGCAATGCTTTAAGTAAAAAGGCAAGAGTTATAAACAGGTGTTCTTTTTGTCAGGATTCACAGGCTCTTTGCAGATCAATCTTTTTCACCAATTTGTCGGAGGGGCAGATGTACTTGCAATGGGTCTCTCAGTCTCTTAAGATCCATTTCTGCCTAAAATAGAAAGAAAAGTTGAGAGAAACTGGCTAGTGAAGCTTCCAGTGACATTACTGCCTGCTGAGAAAAGAAAACTGTCTTTCCTCCATTACTCTGAGGTAAGAGATTGTCTCAGTTACTCTGAAAATCAGAAGATGAAGAGCTGCAACCTAAGGCACAGGACAACCAAGAGGGAATCCAGAATAAAAGTCTGGCCGTGGCAGTTTTTAGCTGACAACAAACCCTCTAGGAAAGGCAGTGTACTAGCAAAGGGTAGGACTCTGGGCCTTGGAATGTAAGGCACATCGGAGACACCTTGATGTGTTGAACTACAGCTTTTGCAGAGATCCAAAATTTAAATTGATGCTACTTAAGACTCTCTCCAAGATCTGCTTTTCACTTAGTGAGTCGACCTTAAAACAAGGATATGCAATTAACTGCAGCATTCTGAAAATCCAACACACCTTTGACCTCATCCTAGAGGAGCCTTGAGAGGGACTGAAGCATTTGTATTTGTAAAAGCTCCAGAGATGGTTCTGGACAGCACTCCCTCCAGCTGAGAACCAGCACACATGCAACAGAAGACAAAGTGCTGTTAGACTGAGGCAGCAGGATGGATTAAGCCTATTCAAAGTGTACTTCATCAGCAATGAGAGCAAAAAAGAGCAAAGAAGAAGCCAGGTGTGGTAGTGCACACCTGTAGTCCCAGCACTTGGAAGGCTGAGGTAGGAGCATTACTGTGATCTCCAGGCCAGCCTGGACTACACGGTGAGAGAGACCCTGTCTCAAGAAACCAAAAAACCCCCGCCCCAAACCAAAATAAACAAAACCCCCCAAAACAACATCAACAACAACAAAATGAGGCAGAGAAGAGCAACTAAGCATTACAGAGGACTTAAAAGTTTCTAGGGACTATTAAAAAATTGCTGACATCCTCTGCATGATAACAACAACGACAACAAAACAAAACAAAACAAAATCTCTAAAGTCACAAAAGACTATGGAGAAAAGGAATGAGGATTTATTCCCCAAAGTGAAAGATATCAGATTGAGGGAATCTGAAAGATGCAGTTTTTTTAAAGCAATAAAATATATTAATTTTTGGGCCAGGGATTTAGCTCAGTGATTCTGCCACGTGCCTCACAAGTGCAAGGTCCCATGTTCCATCCCCGGTACCAAAAACAAACAAACAAAAAAACCCCATTTTTTTTTTTAAAGTATCTTTTAGTTTGACAGTGTCTGACCTGTGCCTGGCAAAGATTTCTCATAGTCTCTGCTTATCTGGATTTTAGTTTTTCTTGGTGGTACTAGAGATTAAACCCAGTGCCTTCATATGAGCTACATCCTCAGCTCTTTTAACTTTTTTTTTTTTTTTTTTTTTTTTTT
>NW_022900932.1:18159715-18166312 GCF_012274545.1 Fukomys damarensis
TTTTTTTTTTTTTTTTTTTTTTTTTTTTTTTTTTAATTTTGAGGCAGGTGTGCTTTCTTTGGCAGCACATATACTAAAATTTGGGGCAGGCCCTCTTGCTAAGTCACTAAATTTTCCAGGCTGAGTTCAAACTTATGATGTTTCTGCCTCAGCTTGCCAGAGAGCTGTATAAGAGTGCACTGACATAGCTGCCTTAGATTTTACTGCTCCATTGTTACCACACATTTTAGGTGAGAAGTTTCTGGATTAATAATTCTAGAAAGATTAAAAGAAGAGGAAAAGTAAACAACTCTAGTTGAAAAACAGATGACTCTAAAGAAAGAAAAAAGTACAAGTAGGACTAAAAATATCAGTATGCTCATGTTAAAAAGGATAGACAGGAACTGCAATATTTCCACCTGTTTATATTAGAAAACCTTTATAGAAGTGTCTGTTGCTCAGTCAATTTTATTAACGAAGGAATAATTTATACAGGAGGAAGAGGGCAGGGTCATTCTCTCAGTTTACCCATTTGAAATACTGGGGTTATGGATAATAATGATATCATACAAGATGGGGCTTTGATTATTTTAATTTTTATAAAACTTACCTGAGCAATTGCATCCTTGAGTTGATTGTATTTCTCTAAGTCAAAACGTGACTTTTTGGCTCCTTTATGGAAAAATAGTAAGTATTGTCTGTCTCTGGCTTCTGGATAAACATACTCCTATAAGAAAAAAAGAAAGTAAAAAAACTATGAGCCTTTAGCATACTACCCTCATGAAATAAGTATTTACTGTTGATTAGACTTGATATATATGCACATTGTACTGTTAAATATTTAACTATTTCTTAAACTTTATATTTTTGTTTTTCAACATGAGCTTTCACTATATTGCCCAGACTGGCCTTGAACTCCTGGGTTAAAGGGATCCTACTGGTGCACTCCATGCTGAGATTCCGCTCCACTTGCTGCAGTCTACTCATTTCTACTGTTAGGTTATATTCTACTGTATGACTATATCACAATTTATCTATCCATTGTACCGGAGATGGGCTATGGAGTTACTTCGCGGTTTGGGCTTTTATGAATAACTCTCAAGAATATTTCTGGACTTGTCTCCTTTGAGCCTGTATCTAGAAGTGGAAATCTCTGCTTACAGAGCATGCATGTATTCAAACTTAAGAAGTGATAGCAAAGAGGTTTCTGAAAGTGGTTGTACCAGCTATACTGTCAGCAAGATACGAGATTTACCGTAGCTCCATATTCTTGCCAATATTTAGTGTTGCAGTTTAAAAATGTCAGCCATTCTAGTGTGTGTGCAGCAGTACTATTCTTTTTTTTTTTTTTTTTTTTTTTTTTTTTTTTTGGTACTGGGTTGGAACTCAGGACTTCACACTTGGGAGGCAGGCACACCACCACTGAGCTAAATACCCAGCTATATTAAAATACAATTCACATATAATTTCCATTTAAAGTATAATATTCTATGGTTAGTAATATAATCTGCAACCATTTACTTAAAACATTTTCATCACTTGAAAAAGAAACCCTGTATATGTTTAACAGTTACTTTTCATCTCACCTAATGCTACTAGTTCTAGGTAACTACTAACTCACCTTCTGTTTGTACAGATTTGCCTATTTTGGACATTTCAATTAAGAGGCCTCTTTCATTTAGCACATTTTCAAGCCTCATTCATTTGTTGCACATAACTGTAACTAATTTTTTTATTGCCAAATAATATTCCTTTGAATGGATATACCATATCTTATTCATTCATTCATTCATCAGTTCATAGTGTTTGGTTTCTACTTTTTGGCTATTAAGAATAATGTTGGGCTGGGAATTTAGCTCAGTGGTTCCACCGCCTTTCTCACAAGTGCAAGGACCCAAATTTGATCCCCAGTACAAATAAAAAATGCTGCTATGGAACATTCATGTGCAAGCTTTAGTGTGGACATGATGTTTTTATTTCTTTTGGAGACAAAGAATATTTTCCTGATCATTCATGGGGTTTAGGCCTTTTCATTTCATATATTACTGGCCTTTTGCATATCTTTTTAGAAGTACCATTTAAAATCTCTTGCCATTTTCCTTCTATTGGTGTCTCTTTCTCTTACCAATTTGTAGGATTTATTTATTCTGGATATAGATTCTTTGTTGGATTTACAAGGGGGAATCAAAATATATGGTGAATATTAAGAAATTTTATTATAGTAAAAGACACATTGGCATTAATCCCTCTCAAACTACTCCCAGGTACCAGGTATCAAACTCAGGACCTTGCCAGGCAGGCACAGCGCCACTGAGCTATGTCCCTGGCCCCTTTCCTTCACTTTGAGCACCCTCACTCTTTCATGCCAGTTTTTGAAGCAGTTCTGGAAGTCTTTTTTCATGGATGCATTTAGAAAGTGTGATAAAAAAATATAGTGAATGCTGCTTCCAAGCTCCATCCAATGGAAAGGCAGCTCTGTAAAAACATTGTAGTGAGTCCTCATCCACCTTACTGGATCTGGCACTATGCAACTTCTGACTCTTCCTCTAGGTAAATGTTTTGTATCAATTCTGGACGTGGAGGCAGCCGTGACAGGGCATCTACAGATACTCATGGGAGGGCTTCCAGACCCTCAGGAAGTGCTAAGATGATGGGGTGTATATTTGAAGAGGGGATATTTTGCGGGGGATTAACTGCAACGTCTTTTACTGTAAT
Source organism: Fukomys damarensis (assembly GCF_012274545.1). Taxonomy (NCBI): domain Eukaryota; kingdom Metazoa; phylum Chordata; class Mammalia; order Rodentia; family Bathyergidae; genus Fukomys; species Fukomys damarensis. The sequence continues at coordinate 18,162,410 of NW_022900932.1, forward strand.
ACAAATAATAAACAATAACTAAACATTCACTATATTTATTTTTTATTATATTGTGTCATCTCTCCCTCTTTCTCTTTTTTTTTGCATTCCTGATGATTGAACCCAGGCTCTTCCTACTCAGCTACATACCCAGCCTTTTTTATTTTTGAGGTGTGGTTTTCTTAAGTAACTAAGTTGCCTAGGTTAGGTGTGAATGTGTGATCCTCCAGCTCAGTCTCTCAGAGATCAGGACTGCAGAAGTGTGCCTCATGCCTGGCTACAAATGTATCCTTTTATCCTGCTCACCTTCTTCATGATGTTCTTAAACACATCAAAGTTAAGTTTTTGATGCAGTCTCACTTTTTATTCTTACCCCTTATGGTTAGTGCTTCTCATTCTGTGTAAGGAGTCATTCTGTATTCCACAGTCATGAAGATATTCCCCCATGTTATCTCCTAGGAGCTTCACTGTGTTTTCATATTTATATCTATAATCTATCATGAATCAATTTTTGCTTATAGTGTAAAGATAGGGCCATCTCATTTTATATGGATATTCAATATCTATAACACCACCGTCCTAACATCACTCACTGAAAAGACCTGCTTTCTTTGGATTGCCATCTTTTAAAAATCAGAAGTCATTTATATTGGGTCTGTTTCTACTCTGTTGCCTATTTGTTTATTTGTCTATTCTTGTGCCACTGTCTTCGCTACTGAAGTGTTAAATTAGAGTAGTAGTCTGGATAGCTCTTGAAGCAAATCTGCTTACTTCAAGAGTTTTTTAGTTTTCATATCCTTTACATTCTGTATCAATTTCAGAAGCAACTTATTCAAATCTCTTTCCTTATCCCTAGACCTACTGAGATTTGACTAGGATCATACTGATTGTAAAAGATCAGTTTGGGTAGAATGGACATTTCTGCAATATTTACTTTTTTAAGTCTGTGAATATAATATATTATTCCACTCACTAAGTCTCCTTTATGTTTTTCTACACAGAGGCTTTGCACATATTTTGTATGATGTATCTCTTACCTCTATGTATTTTAAAAAGTAATTTTAAGGGCTGAGGATGTAGCTCAGTGATAAGAGTGCTTGCCTAGCAGGTGGTAAATCCTAAGTTTGAACCCTAGCACTGGAGAAAAAAAGTCAGGCTTCCTATTCAAGCTGAATAGCTGTGTTTTCACACCATTTCCAGACAATGAAGGGATAACAGAACATCTCGTGTACTTGTGTACTCCAAGAGTACATGCCATTACTGTTGTATATTTTAATTCTTCCTGTACTCTAAATTCTGTAAGAGTTTATAATTATTTTATAATTTAATATCCATTTAGATTCACTTACAGATTTATAATTTTTATTACCTTCATTCCTTCCCTTTTTTTTCACTTTCTGTGATAATCTTCCTTCTGCTCAAAGAACACAGTTTAGTGTTTTATTTAGTATGGATATGATGATGGTGAATTCCCTATTTTTCTGAGAAATGTCTTATTTTATTTTTGTGGTTTTTCTTCCCCCTTTGGTGCTGGGGATTGAATCCATGCATATTAAGCAAACTCTCTATTAATGAGCTACATCCCCAGGCCTCTGTTTCACCTTTATTTTGAAAAGATATTTTTTGCTATGTATACAACTCCAGGCTGAAGGTTATTTTATTTTCATTGCTGAACGTATCACTCCACTGTCTTCTGGCTTTCATCGTTACTGCTGAGAAGTCAGCTTTCAGCCCTCTGAAAACATGCTTTTCTTTCTCCTTTGGCTGCTTTTAAGATTTTTTCATTTGGCTTTGAGTTTTGAAATTTTGCTACTAACGTGTCTAGATGTGGATTTCTTTTCCTTTATATTGGTTGGTATTTGTTAAGAATTCTTAAATCTGTAAAGTGATGTCTTTCATCATTTTGGAAAATTTTCAGCCATTACCTCTTAAAATAATTTCTTTTCAATCGCTCTCTTCTTCTAAGATGCCAATAACATTAAATACCTATCAGGCCTTTTCACTGTATCACCTGTATCTCTTAATCCTTCCTGTATTTTACACCTTTTTGTCTTTCTCTATGTCATATTGGATGGCCCATTGTGCACTATTACATGGTTTTTCTCTAGCAATGATCAGTAGCCTCAATACAGGATGAAGGGATTGATTAATTTCAAATAAAAGCTTTGTAGAGTACATGTGATAGAAAGACAAAGGCAAAGAGACTGTAGGATACTAAGAACAGAATAGCAATCAGTGCAGGGGACTGTAATATTGATTATGCCCAAAGCAGGCTGTAAGGAGTTAACCCCACAACTGGCTTGTTTACAGAAGTGAGGCCGGCTGAAGCTTAGGCAACAAGGTCAGGGTAACTTGCACCCAAATTCCGTTTCCACAACTAAAACGTCCTGACTAGAAGGACAATATTTTAAATACAACCATAAATTTTGCCCATTCTGTTCCTAATTCAAGAATGCTTTGACTCATTTTTATGAGCCTTGTTTACATTAATTTTCCTAGAAACTGCACGTTGCTTGCCTTTAACCTGACTGACAATAAGTCAGTGCCTGGGACTGGCCAGCACCTTTGTTGGTTGCACTGGCATTGGTCATCCTGGAACCCAGATTTTTCTCTCCTAGTTCTGTCTTTTAGTTTTATTTCTCAGGCCTGCATCATACTGGGCAGGGAACTGGAAACTAACTGCAGGATATCTGGTAAATTGGTTTAAGTGAGATAGAAAAGGAAGCAACACAGGAGGTATGTGATGGTGAAAAGTTAAGAGAAAGACATCAGTAGCCTAATGGTCTTAACATCAAAGGAGACAGTGAGTGAATAAAAGTGGGAGAAATAAAAGAAATTATGATCAGAAGTTAGCATACTGATTTATAAGGGAGAAAGTTCTAGAGGGTCCTAAATGGCCACTTCCTAGAGAAGAATATAAATGATTGATGTTGAAATGGAAAAAAAAAACCCAACACTTCAAATAAATGAAGGTACTAAAGGTTAGCTTCCTATTTTTCAATACTGCTTTTAATTACTGCCCCTTAAGAGTCTTCTCTAGACATTTTTTAACCTGATTTTCCTCCTTCTCAAAGAATAATATATTCTGTATATCTATTTATATATTATAAGATCTGTGATGTTTTTTACTCCCCCAAACCCAACTTTCACCCCTCTCAATATCCCTCTTCTTGAAAAGGCCTGGGCTGGATTGTGGGCTGGGTGGTCCACAAGAATTATGCAGTAACTCTGCATTTTCACTGCCAGGCTCCTTTTCCATATAATGGAGACAGGTGCTCGGGTCTCATTGGAATATTGGTAAAATTCAATACTGCACTGGATTTTAATATTTCAAAGAGATGGTTATTTTATAAAGATTCTATTGGGATGTAGTTAAACTGCTAACAAATGCTACAACTCAGTGTGAGTTTAAAAGATGTTAAATCCTATTGAATAGGTATTTTGCTTCACAGTGTTAATTATGGATACTAGTTAGGTAAAGGATATTTAATATAAAAAATAGCCTTCTATTTGGTCAATGTTTTCTGGTTCTAAGTGAATAGTGCCAAATATTTATTGCTGCTGTTTTGTGTAACTTGTCACTTGAGGGAAGCCACAGTCTGGGAATCACGAAGTGGCGCATATAACGAGTTAAGACAGACAAAACATTAAAGATTCTACCACATGATAATGAGAAAAAAGGGATGACCTTGTGTTCACATGAATACCTGCATTATCTTACAGTTGAAGAAAACATTTATAAAACAGAGCTATTTGTAAGCTGTAATTATTCTCCAATATGTTTCTATTTCTATTCTAGATTCAGACTATTTGTAATTTTCAGAAGTAACTACTCAGAAATAAAGTCAGTAGAATACAGTACTTATCCTCACTGAGCCTCAGTTCCTCAGCTATAAAATGGGTATTTATCTATTTGTTGAAGCA
>NW_022900932.1:18166392-18273886 GCF_012274545.1 Fukomys damarensis
ATATATATATATGATGATCACATTCATCATAGGGAATTCATGCTTTTTTTCCCCATTCCCCTCCCCTCCCTTTAATTTCTCTTTACTTCATTTATAAAAGCTCTGTTTCCATTTTTTCCTTCTATTCTTTTTCTTTCTTGTCCCTTCTTTCCTTTCTCTCTCTTTTTCCATGTTTCCCTTGTCATTTGAACATTTTCTTCCCATTTCCCAATATCTATTATACATTTTGGTCCTACATTCCACTTTCAGTTTCTCAAACCAGAGGAACAATTTGATATTTAAACATGTGTGTCCAACTTATCTTACTTAAAAGAATGGTCTCAAGGTGCATTCCTTTAGCTAGAAATGTCTCAAACCTATCCTTCTTTATGACAGAGTAGTACTCCACTGTACATAAAAAATGACATCTTTATCCATTTATTGGTCAATGGGCATTTGGGCTGTTTCCAAGATTCAGCTATTATAAACTATAAACATGGATGTGTATATATCGCTGTGGTATGATGCTTCTAATTATTTTGGGAAGATGCAAGAAGAATACCTGGGTTGAATGGAACCTCTAGTTTAGTTTTTTGAGGAATCTCTACAGATTTCCACAGTGGTTGCACCAGTCTCCACTCCCACCAACAATGGAGAAGGGTTCCTTTTTTCAAAATGGGGGCATATATTTACAAGGCTGAGATTAAATATGGTCTCAAGAAAAGGTAACTAATACTAACGACCAAGCAAAAGTCAGGGGCATTTCACAGAAGTGTGAAGAATGCTTAATCACTTCAGTGTTTCAGTAATCAAGGAAATTCAAAGTCCACAGGGAAATTCCATTTTGTACTTCAGTGACTGGTGAGGCAGTCTCTAGATTCAAGATCTAATTGGCAAAGTCCTACAGTGTGGCTACACATGGCTGTCATTTATTTTATATGTTTAGTTCACTCAGTCTTCTACATATACAAGAGTATAGATATAGCCTGTGTTACATTATGGGGAAATAAACATTGAATGAAACCAAATAGTCAGCCCTCAAAAGATATCATCCAGCAGGAGGGAAAAGATGTTGCACAAATAATGATAGCGCAAGATTTCAGGGGATGAGTGAAGTGAGAAGCAAAATGTACTACAGGAATTCAGAAGAGGGAGAGACTGGAGTCAGTCGGAGGGAACTCACCAAAAGTTCATGAAAGGTAAGCATCTAAGTAAGTCTCGAAATGTTACAGGTAAAAATCAACAGGGAGAACTTTCCCACTTGAATGAATGGTGTGCGGAAAGCCACGAAGTGCTGGGAAATTCAAGACATCATAGGGGAATAGCTAATGCAGTTTGGTTTGTTAAGAACACATAGTATATACACAGTGGGACTGAGAGACACTTGAATAGAGAACAGGCAGTGGCCAGTTACGAATATCCAGGAAGATGAAGGAGACAGAGTTGTGACTAGATCCAAATGACATGGCTGTTCAGTTCCGCGAGCAGAAACTAGTAAGAGCCAGAGAATTCAGCCAACTCTGGGAAGGTATTAGAAAGACATGAACAGTCTGCTTTCTTTTCTACTAGACATGTTTGGGAGGCCCAGACATTCTTGTTCTTTCATTTTCTGACATATAAATAGGTCATGATCATTGAACGAAAAATAGAAATAGAATCATACCTATGTTCAATAGCAGCCCTATAAAAAAAATGAGAAGCAAACTCTCAGCTTTCTTCTTCTTTTTTTTTTTGGGGTACTGGGGATTGAACTCAGGTCCTTGCGCTTGAGAGGCAGGCCACTGAACTGCTGAGCTAAATCCCAGGCCCTCAGCTTTCTTCTGATACACAAGAAAATAGAAAAAGTTTCTCTTGTGTCTCAGCTACTTCAATTGTCTGTTATTCATGGGAGTGAGTGCTAGGTTGAACCTGTGATGGCAGCAAAGATATAATAATAATAAATGATGATGGAGCTGGAGTTGTAACTCAGGAGTAGAGCATGTGCTTAGCATGTGGAAGGCTCTGCACTCACCAGTACCACATTAGAAAAAAAAAAGAGTGATGACAAATCCTTCAACACTTCCCAAAGTGACACTATGGGTTTTCAAGATAATTAAACCAGCATTGGAAAAAAATTAGCTCTAGATATTGATATTCAATAAATAAGCCTTGGATGATAAAGAATAGACCAAACGGATTTTTATAGCTGGTGGCAGGCTGCTTGCTCTCTTTAAAAAAAGTTATAGTAACAAATAAGAAAAAAGTTTTATTACGCATACATATTAACTATATTATCAATTTTACATAGGCTCAAGACAATTTCCCTTCATTCAATGTAGCCCAAGCTAGGCAAAAGGTTGGACATGCCTGAAAGTGATCAGGTAAAAACATCAATACAACAGTGATCCTTTCAAATACACAGAAGTAGTTCACAGTGATTAGTTCTCATCAGTTCTGCACTCCAAAAACTCAACAGAAAGTATATGATATTCCACATCCAACTGTTAATTACGTAATGCATAAATAGCAAATGAATGTGAATGAACAAGCTGGCCACCGTAGGAAAAGTTCTTAGCACTTTTATTATATTCTTATGATAGTCTATTTTTCTAATATAATGGTTTGTATGCTCTCTTAATGGTCTGTGAGCTTCATAAAGGCAGAAGCCATGTCTTACACCTGCTTCTATCTTTATCACTTACAACAGTGCCTGATACATAACTGACAGGCACATATGTGTGTGTGTGTGTGTGTTTACACTAAAGGAAAACAAGTACTTAGAAGAGAGCTAGCCTTAGAAAGAATATGAGAGAAAGACCTACTGTGACAACAGAAACTTCATTACTAACTCAGAAAATGTTATTTGAAGAACACTTACCTGGCGCGTCATTACAAAATACGCATACATGGCCATGGCACTTCCGTAAGTGATGAAGTAGGTGACTGGCTCCATGATGTCCCAGGAATATTCCCACCAGGTGAGTCGGGCCAAAATGCCAAACTGTGTGGCCATGTAAGCAAGGCCACCCCATAGCACCAAAGTGGTCCTCTTCTCAGCTTTTCGGCTAATTTCGATTCGTACCTGATGGGCACACATGTTGCAATTGTAAAGAATTTTGACATGGAACCAATTTGAAACTGTTACTTAAACTGTTCTAGGTCCACTACAGAAACAGGGCTCAAGCCAGGGATTTAGCTCAGTGGTTCTACTGCCTACCTTGCAAGCACAAGGACCCGGGTTCAACCCCTGGTACAAAAAAAAAAAAAAAAAAAAGCAACAGGGCTTATAATCAAGGCAGACAGTAGGGTCAACTCTAGTAAATATTAATTTGTTTTCCTAAATAGTACCAGTAGTTTTCACTGAATAAAATTATCTTATAGGAACAACTAGTTTTTTGTGTTTTATTAGTTTCATCCTAGAAATTGGTGAAAATATGGGAGTGAGTTTCAGTGGCTTGTCATCCAACCACAAGATTACCTTCTTTATATTATCTCACTGCTGTGTACAAGATTTAATCTATTAGCAGTTTTAAATCAAATGCTATATGCAGCAGACTGAGTCAGGGCATGGATTCTGGATTAGGAGTAGTGGAGTTCAGGGCCCTCATCAGCAAAACACCTTTAACTTTAATTATTCTGAAGGAGTCAGAAAATGTACAATATTCAAAGCATTTCTTCTCTTTCTTACTCCTGATAATCTAATTTCTTAAAATGAAAATACAGTGAGGCACTGAATATTGGTGATTTGGTTCTGATGGATTGCATGTATGATGGTGGGCCCACAAGACATTAATGGAACTGCCAGATTCCTATTACTTAGCGACAGTGCAGCAATTGTAATGCCATAGAACAACACATTACTCATGTGTTGTGATGGTGCTGGTAAAAAGAAACCTACTGCACTGTCAGTCATATAACAGTACAGCATATACAATCAGGTATAGCACATGATACTTCGTGATAATAAATGACTATGTCCCTATGTATTTTCTAGACTATATTTTTTATTGCTATTTTAGAGTAAACCTTTTACTTAAGAAAGAAATGCCAGCAGCAGCCTTGTAAATCTCTTACTTAACATATCACGTTTGCCAAATCAAGTGGCTGGTCTATACCAGTGACAGCGAACCTTTTAGAGAGGAGTGCCCAAACTGCAACCCAAAATCTATTTATTTATCATCACTGCCAACACTGCAATGAAACCTGAATAGTGAGGTTTTAGTTTAGAAAAAAAAAAAACTCCTCATATTTTGTCTTAAAAGAAAACTGACATGTGTGCCATAGGTTTGCCACCACTGGCCCATACCACTTAGGTTTGTGGAAGTGCACTGCACTTAGAGATACATTTTTCAGAATTCTATGAAGCATAACTGTACTTCACCATATGTACAGTAATATGATGTATGTACATCATCACAAAAAATTAAATTATTTGGGTTGGGGTTTTAGCTCAGTGGTAGAAAACTTGCTTAGCATACATGAGGTCCTGGGTTTGATCTCCAGCACCACCACAAAATTAAGGGTAACATATGTTCGTTGCAAAACATTTAAAAAAGTGTAAAGAAGAAAAATTAATCATAATCCTTCTGCTACAGTAGCATTTTGGAATCCATTCCTTCTGATTTTTTGCATGTATGTATGTATGTATGTATGTCTGTATAAATATAAAAATGTGGATAGCTATATGCATACCTAAACATTGAATTATAGTATGCAATTGTTTTAGAATTTACTTTCTATAATATATCATGAACATTTTCTACAGTAAAATAGATTTACATAAACATTTTAATAGCTACATAATATTGCATATAATATTCACTCAACTTTGGCTAATATCATTAGCCATTATATTCAGAATCTTTCCTGATGAAGGAGGCAGGATTTAGCTGAGTAGCATTGTGCCTGCCTCACAAGCACAAGGTCTTGAGTTCAATGCCCAGTACCGGGGTGGGGGGGAATAAGAATCTTTCCTGATGAGCCATGATTCCAATCTTTGTATCAGAGATCATGAATGTGCTTAAAAGGAGCACATTTAGGCCTCGAAACTCTAAGACCATTATCAAGGCTTCAAATATTCCTTCTTATGTCCTTTCTCAGGATAGAATGGAATATTTTATGGCTGAGTCCTATAAACTATTATACAAATTTGACCGATATGACTCAGTTATGTAAGACTTAGAAGAAGAAATAGAAATGTGTCTGAAATAGAAGAGAGTCTGAGATGTGGATCTTCACCTTTTCCAGGGGAGCCAGCTGCTGTTTGAGATCCTCTAATCTCTCGATGAGCTCCCTTTCTTTGTTTAACTGGTGCTGTTCGATGCACAGTGTAGTGTAGAGCTGCTGGACTAGCGTCTTCACGTCGTTCAGCGTTGCTGCATTTTCATGGCTTAAGAGGTCTGAAAGAAAGGGGTTATTTACTTTTCAAAAAGTAAGCCTTAAATGAAGAACAGGACTACTAGACAATGACAAGATTACAAGGTAGATCCTCCATTAGAGGAGTCATACCTTTAGGGTTAAACTGAGAGTAACAGTTTTTTAAAAATTAATTGCCCCCAAATCTGTAACATAAATTTATATTTGGAACACAACAAATTTGAGAGAAATATCCATCATTATATTCTTGGAAGTCTAGGTGATATAAAAGTGACTGTGAATAAGGAAAATATTAAGAAAAATAAAGCAAATAATAATCTTCAGGACTAGGGTTTGTGTGGCTAAGTGGTAGAATGATTGCCTAGCCTATGTAAGGCCCTGAATTTGACCCCAGCACTGAAAGAAAAATCATTAAAGACAAAAACTCAAATGTTAAAAATTAGTAGAGAAGTTCAGAATCTGCTTATTAAAATGTCGATCTAAACTATATTGATATTTCATTGATATTTCTCTTTAGAAACTCCTGAGGAAAACATACACAGTATTTCAAATTTGCAAACACAAGACTGTAAATAAAAAATAACATCATCTTAAAAATCTCATCCCCGGGCTGGGGATTTAGCTCAGCGGTCCGGTGGCCTGCCTTGCAAGCGCAAGGACTCGAGTTTGATCCCCCATGCATCTTCCCCTGCGCTCACCAACTTGCATTCATTCCCGGTGAAGAAAGTCAAGAAGAGACTAGCTATGGAAGCCCAGTACCATGCTCTCAAGGGCATGAAGTTCTGGGAGTGACTAAAACAGTACACGATTAAATTCTTTGACTCAGTATCCTCTATTGTGAGTAGCATGTGTGTCTAGAAATCTAAAAATTATGTTTTGAGAATCCAATAAAAACTAAGCTTATCTCAGCTATTAAAAAGAGAGAGAGAGTAGACATGAAACTTTTATTTTTGAATTTTATTGCTTACAATGTGACATTTTGTTAGGTACAGCACAAGGTCAACCCTCTTCTAAATCCAAATAAGCCACAGTCAAGAATTAACCATATGTTTCAAATATTCTTCAAGGATGTCCTGTTATGCAGTTGTCACAGAAATCCAATCTGTGAAAATCTTCACATAGGGGTAGCAAAGTGGGTGAGGGAAGAGCTGTTCAGCAAAACGAGGTAGAGCATCTAGCACAGGATCTTGCATACTTTAGTAAATGCATGCTGTGATAGGAACACATAAAAGCAAGAACACTTTGAGTCCCAGAGGTCATCTGTGTCAACAAGCATTCTTTGTACAAAATCACCAGAAGGAACCGTACCCTGAAAGGTCAAAGTGACAGGCCCAGAACATCGGTACGAAGCGGCAGAGTCCTTGCCTCCTGACTCCCAGCCCAGGAGCTGAGTTATGCTTGTACAATACCAATCTTAACATTTCTCCTACAAGCTTACTTCCCCTTTGAAAACATAATGCCTGAAGTAGGAATGGCTCATAAAACTCATAAATATTATTCCATGTTACTCTCAAGATAATTGCATGAGTAAGCTTGATTCTCAAAACTTATAAATGAGGAATTTGAATTCCAGAAAGATAAAATTAAGAAATATCTTTGTCCCTGGTACAAATCTTGTTACCACAGAGGAAGAAAAAAATAAAATAAAGATCGTTCCCCTCCCTGATGAGATCTAGTAATGATATTCACAAAGTTGCAGAGCTAGTAGGGACTGGGAAAGGATCTGGCTAGTCCTGAAATGACTTACTTTTTCCATTTCAACTTTCAGTGCCATGATGACGCTGTATTTGCTTAGGAAGGAAGGGAAGAAGTAAACAAACTTAGATACTTCTCCTTCTCCAAATAAAGCATGGACAGGTTAAAAATATTCAAATATATATGGACAACCATAATCCGAGAATCTTTAAAATCTGAAACAGGCTCAGCATTTGTTTTACAAGAAAAGTAAGTTTATATTCATTGGAGACTACTTAGATTAAAAATTAATTTTCATTATTGGGCGTAGGGGCATTTGCTTGGAATCTCAGCTATTCTGGAGGAGGGTGAGGTACTTCAAGGTCAGCCTGAGCAACTTCTTAAAACCCTGTCTCAAAATAAAAAATAAAAAGAACTGGGATGTAGATCAGTGTGAGGCTTTGGATTCAGTCTTCAGTATCTACCTTTCCCTATCCCTCCACATTAGTTCTCATGTGAGGGGTTCTACTGTGTAAGAAATTTATTTTTCATATCAATCTTTTCTTTGTCTTCTGGTTTATGTTATAGTTAGAATGTTCTTTCTCATCCAAGGTTGTAAAAACACTTCTCTCGATTCTTTCAGTAACTTCAGTATTTCTTTTTCTTCTGTAAAATTTAAGTTTTGATTCACACACCCTTTGAGATAGCATTACTAGGCACTTATCCTACATATGCATGCATGTACTTTTTTTTCCGCGGTGCTAGGGATTGAACTCCGGCCGTTGTGCTTACAAGGCAGGCAGTGGAACCACTGAGCCAATCCCTGACCCCCTATGTACTTGTTTGTTTGTTTGTTTTGGGGGGTTTTTTTGAGACAGGGTCTCTCTATGTAGTTGAGATTGACCTGGAATTCACTATGTACTCCAGGCTGGTCTCAAACTCACAGTGATTCTCCTGCCTCAGCCTCCCAAGTGCTGGGATTACAGGCGTGCGCCACCATGCCTGGCTATGTACTTCTTAACTAACATATATTCAAGGTTGTCTGATGTGGACACAAACTATAGCAAAAGTTGAAAACAACACAAAAGTCTGTAAATTATGAGTAGTTAAGTAAAGGTGATGTAAACTCATAAAATGTACAACATAGTAGCTGTGAAAAAGAATTAGGGATTCTTTATGCACTAATTAATGTTAAGTTCTTTACAATCTACTTACATGATGAGAAAAACAGTTCAGAGGTTTTTATACCTTGTCATTCTGCTAAATTGATACTATGTTTCCCAGAAGATACTTTTGTGTATTGTTCTGAATTAGGGCTAACCAAAAGAGAAATTCTGGTGAGATTTTTGGAAGGCAGAAATGAAACAGAAGTTGCCCAGAGGAGTGTTGTGGTTAGTAGTAAGTTAGAGGCAGAGGGGCCTGAGGAAACCAGCTGCACCTGCTCTGGGTCCAACTCTTTAACTCAACTCTTTACTTTTGTGACTAACAGCAAACCAAGGTTCACAATCAGAGGCAGCCTTCTTAATGTCCTATCCAATGTTACAATAGTCACTGTCAGATGCTGTTATTTATTTATAAATTTTTAAACTAAGTAATTATTTGTCTTAATTTTACCATGTACATGCTGTTTTAAAATATGTATAAACTATAAAATGGCTGAATTGAACTAATTAAATATATACCTCAGGTTGTGATCAGCCTGACATATGAACAACTTGGATTAATTAGGTTAATGGAAGATCCATCTCCCTCTTGTTATCTGTACCCAGGTAAACATCCAGATCTCAGCTGTCTTGACCTAGTTACAACCAGCCCTTGGGAACGGATCTAAGTCAAGAGTCCACTGTATTACCTCACATACTTTTTTTGTGGTAAGAATACAAAGTCTGTCAGCATTTTTTTTTTTTTTTTGAGACAGTGTTGCTATGCAATTCAGGCTGGACTTGAACTCACTACGGAGCCCAGGCTGGCCTCAAATTTGTGGCAATCCTCCTGCCTCAGCCTCTCAAGTGCTGGAATTACAAGTGTATGCCACCATGCCCAGCTCTTAGCAATTTTCGAGACTATAATCCACTGTTGTTAACTATAGTCACCATGTTGTATAACAGATCTATTGAAGTAATTCTTTCTGAAGGAAATACTGTATCCTTTGACATTAACATTTCACAACTCCCACATGTTGCTAATTAAATTTAACATAATGAGAAATTCAGTTCCTCACACTATCCACATTTTAAAGTGCTCATTAGCCACATGTGATTGACGTCTATAAGTATAGCAGACAGGGCAGAAATGTAACATTTTCAGTATCATGCTAAGTCCTATTTAACAGTGCTGAAGAGTTTATTTCTCAACCAGCACTCACCACTGCCCTACCCTGAAAACTAGACGTGCTTGGATTACCATTTTTCCTGACAAGCTTTTGATTTGTTCACTCATGCCACTGCTTCGAAATTATTGACTTTTCACTGATCTTCTAAGCTCCCAGATTCTTTCTTCTTTAGCTTCATCTACAATTGCACAAGGTCTCGTTCCCATAATAAATATTTTATTCCACAGTATTCATGTGGTTGTTTCCTTAACTACCCTAAAACAAAAAAATATATATAGTATGCTACTATTTGCATAAAAAGAGAAAAATATGTATTCATATTTGCTTATGAGTGCACAGACTATTTGAGACCAGTCTGGGCTACATAGTGAGTTCCAGATCAGTCTTAACTACATAGTGAAACCCTGTCTCAAAAAACAAAAACAAACAAACAAACAGAATAAGACTTTTCCCCAAAAATTCTTTTAGACTTTAGAAGTAGACCTTACATACTATCTGTTCTAAACAAATGAGAAAAGTTAATGTGCAACCATAATATCTTCTAACAGCAATGAAAAAAAACCTAGAAAATAAAAAAGGATCAAAACAGGTCTCATAGACATCCAATTTTAACCAGGTGAATGTAAACAGTTCTTATCTTTCTGATTATGTGTCAATAAAGCCCTGGGGGACTCTCAAGTTTAAACTTTGTTTTGTTAGGTTTTCCTGATAGGAAGAACATGGTTCTAAGGCACTGTCCTGGTGGAGGAATACAATAATCCTGAACTCTAGACCCTGAAAAAATCTGCTCACATGTTTGAGAGATGAAGTTATTGGAAGAGGAAAAATAAATCTGCTAATAGCTTAACAACAGCACTTTGGGATAACTGATGTAAGATTCACTAAAAAAAAAAAGCACTTACATGTTTACTAATGTTTCTGTACCTGCCATCAATGTCAGGTTAATTAAGGTACAGAAAGACAGGAGACATACTAATGTAATTAGGTATTGAAAATTCTTTTCAGCAGCAAATATGGTTTGAGAAGGATTTTGGCTATTTGGGTCTCTAACAAGGTGATCGTTGTGGCTGGTGTTTGTCTTACCTGTTCAATTTCTCCTCTCAAATAATTTATATCATTAAGAAGAAGCAAGGTGGGCCAGGGATTTAACTCAGTGGTTCTACCACCTGCCTTGCAAGCACAAGGTTCCGAGTTCGATCCCCAGTTGCACCAAAAAAAAAAAAAAATGGAGGAAGCAAGGTTCAACATTCTCTTAAAAAAAAAAAAAAAAAAAAAAAAAAAATGGAGGAAGCAAGGTTTTCAACATTCTCTGGAAAGAGAGGCAAGGAACAGGGCTTTAGTGGTACAAATCAAATGATTCTTCTTGGCAGAAAAAGATATTTTCTGGTGATAAGGTGAATATATTCACTTCCTTTCTGAGAGTAACAGAGAGGTAGTTAAATACTATTTCAACATGGACTGGGATAAAAAGGCTTCTTGTGCTTCCTACATTCCACCCTCCAGGCCAGATTTAGATTTCTTATGAAGTCATCAAATTGAGAAAAGAGTCCAGCCTCAGGTGGCTATAGGTACTAAAAGAATGCGACGGAGTTTGCAGCTAGCCTTGGTGTTCTGACATGTCTCCTTGTTGCAATTTTGGATACATGTCCCCTTGTTTTAAATTGTGGATTAGGTACAGAGTTGTCAACACTTAGGATCCACAGCACCTACAGACTGCCAGTCCTACATAAATACGGAATGTGGCTAATAGGACTCCATATGAATGAGCCTTCTATCTCCAGGGCCTGGTGTAGGTGTCTGAAATTACAGTTCACACAACATTCATAAGGTATTTTTAGTTCCAAAGTTCCCATAAACGGGGTAATGAAATAAGAGAAGTGAGTATTAAAAGGGGGTAATGAACGAATAGAAAAAAGTTGTGCTAAAATTTAAAACTCCGTAAAAGACATGAACTACTTGAGCTCTTTAGACAAAGCAGGTATGTTCTATCTTCCCCATGTATATATAAACCTTAGCACTACTCTTTATGATTTGACAGCCAAAGCCTTTTATACTGCCCAATTTCCTTCACTCATGGCCTTTTCTTTAATGAGTTAGCATGTAGGGAAGAGGAATTTGCTTGCTCATTGGATTGGCTCATATCCCTCTCAAACAATAAATTCAAACTGGGCTGGGGATTTAGCTCAGCGGTTCGGTGGCCTGCCCTGCAAGCGCAAGGACCCAAATTCAATCCCCGGTACAAAAAAAGAAAAAGAAATTCAAACTGAAGAAAAAAAATAAAAGAAATTCAAACTGCTCTCTTAAGGTATTCAGTGAAAAAAGTGGTGTTGCCTTGGATGTCAGCAATACCTTCCTCATCCAAGGACAGGGAGATAATATGTTGCAAACAAAATTTAAACCTATTTTATACTTTTAAAAAAGATTTTGTTTACTTTAAAAATCAGAGAAAATAGGGCTGGGATTTAGCTCAGTGGTTTTACCATCTGCCTTGCAAGCGCAAGGTACTGAGTTTGATTCCTGGTACCAAAACCAAACCAAACAAACAAAAACCCCAATAACAACAGCAACAAAAAGTCAAAGAAAACAAAATATAGACTTAATATTATTTAAGTGTCTCAAAGAGGATGTCTAGAGACACAATCTCTTGTTGGCTGTTAACAGAACTAAGAGCATTTTGATGTGTGAATTTAAATACTACAAAGTCTTAAAAAACGTTACATGAATAATGCTACTGAGTTTACTAAATTTCATTCTTCACAAATTACAGACCTTTGATCTCTGCAAACTTTACATCCTAATCTACCCATAGAGAAGGTGGGTACACATTGCACCGTTCTAAGATACTGATAGAGCAAATAATTGTTAGACTGTCAAATCACCAACGAATCAAATTTCCCCCATTTTTAGTTTTTACCTTATCATTCTTTATTCAGCTTGGGAATACCCTTATTTAAAAAACTAAAACATTTATTTGTTTCAAAAGCACAGCATTAGACAAATGGTTGTCATTAGCCATTGCTTAAAATATCTTTAATTTCTGACATCAAACTTTATGAATGCTAATGTATCAACATTCCTAATTATTACACTTTATACTGGAGTCTCAGTCAAAGTTTAGAATGTTAACAACACAACAGAAAATTCAAATAGAACAGACTGCAGGTAATTCACACCAACACACAAACTGAGTAAAGAAAGCTATGCTTCTGTTATTGTAGAGAATTTATAGCCCAAGAATCAGGAAATAAGAAAAACGTCAGCATAGCTATTATACAGCTAACAGGTTTTGCATGCTGTTATTCCAACTTAATATAATCTGATTTAACAATGTTTTACTATTTAAAGGATATTTTCTATTTTTTTTCCTAGTTCGTTCCCTTTCAATATGCTTAAATAACATGATCCCTGAACAACCAACATGCTACCCAGTTAATGTGTTCAATGTATCACAGTAGTAGGACCCCTTGGGCCAGTGGAGAATACAAAGTTACAGGGCCTTCTCCAGGGTGTTTTCTGACAAAAAACGAGCACAATTCTGAGGAGAGATCAATCATGACAAGTTGACTGAGATTCAGAGAAAGGAAGAACAGGCTCATTCAAAGCATCGTGGAAGAGCTGACACTGGCGATTAAGGCTGAGAAATGAGAGGGTGAGCAAGGGGGAGGGAGAAAGGCATCTTAGGCAGAAGAAAGATGAGCAACAACTGAGATAGTATGGAATAGAGCACAGCCAAGGAGCGTGTGGTGGAGGAAAGGCAGCAAACATGTAAAAGGGAGAGAGAAAATTTGTAAGGTAGACATGAACCAGATTTTGAAGGCATTAAAACAGGCCTTTATGCTGCACTTTTTCTACGTTGAGCCAATTCTTCAAGGCAGGGTGGAAAGAGGTGATGTCCTAGGAGGCTGACAGAGGGCGTAGTGGTAGTGGAAGGGGCATCAAGGGGGAGCAGTAAGTGACAGTGAATATCAAGAACAAAGACAGAAAACTGATCCAAAAAGACACAACTCAAAATGTTACTTCACAGGGTTTTTAGCATTCATACTAGGCATCAAACTTGAGCCTGGAATGAAAAGAAAAATTCTGGTATTTTGCTGATCATGGATTTTCTTGCACTAAATTTGTCTTTGTTTTTAAAATAGTACATTAAATTGCATATGCCTACAGTTTCAGCTATTCAGAAGGCCGAGGCAGGAGGATTACCTAAGCCCAGAGTTCAAGCCCAGCCCTGGACACATAGAGAGACTGTCTCAAAGAAAAAAAAAAAAAAAAGCACTACATTGATTATTGAGTTCTTTGGCTCTTAAAATGTGCCCCTCAGGCAAGCACCTTATTTTTTCCTTAGGCTTATTATACTGAGGGTCCCAATTTAGAATTTTCCAATTGTACAATGGTGCAAAAACAATTTGTAATCAGTAGAAAGCACGCTTTGAATCCCGATCCTTCCCCAAGCTACTGAGATGCAACAGGATACACTCATCATGCCGGGCAGCGGTTTTGAACTGCAATTCCCAGTCCAACACGTGATTGTGAGGATAAACAACCAACATCCTACAGTGTACCGAGCTACTGGTTTTTAGATACCATGTTGGTATTTTTGCATGCCATCATGTCTATAAAATGACCATCTATCTGTGTGTACACATGAGATATTTAACACTTTTTTAAAAAAATAAAATAGGCTTTGTATGAGATGATTTTGCCCAACTTAAAGCTGCTACTCTGGCATGTTTAAGGTAGACTAAGCTAAGACATAATGTTTGGTAAATTAGATGTATTAAATGCATTTTAAATTTACACTAGTTTCAATTTGTGATGGGTTTATTAATCCCAATGTTAGCCAAGAAGCAGCTGTATAATACTGACTTCCAGATTGCTGAATTTGGGCCATCAAAAAAAGAAAAAAAAAAAACAAAATTAAAATGTTACAATGTTTAAGAACATTAAGAGGAAAGCTTGTTACTTATTTCTAAAAGATTTATCTCATATTACTATTATTAATTTTTGTGGCAGTATGAATCAATCCCATGGCCTTTCATATACTAGGCAGTGTTCTTCCACTGGGCAACTACTCCCCATTCATCTTGCATTATTGTAATTATTATTTGTGGTGCTGGGATCAAACCCAGGGTCTTGTACATGCTAGGCAAGTTCTCTATCACTGAGCTATGCCCCCAGACCTTTTGTATTATTTTAACATTATAAAAATAATATAAATTTTAGCTTATATGGAAGGAAGATTAAGTTAAGCAGGACACTTATTTATACGAAGCAAAGTAAAAATATCATATAATAAAGCACTCCAGTATCTATAGACGAAGTGGTCTAGCCAAGTGCCATGTATGGGATGAGTTCTTCAAATGAAGTAAGAGCCGATTTGTAGGTAAAACTTTCCATACTCTTTGAATATTGTCTGTTTCTCAGTTACCCAGGGAAAAATACCATTCCTTCCAACAGCGCTTTCCACATTTCTGTGAACCCATCAAGGCTCCTCCTTTACCTCTCTTTGGTGGCCGTACATGATACGTTAAGTCATTAATGACCAACTTGAAGTCATCGAGGAGGAGGAGATCTATCCCAGTCGAGGCAGCAACTCGAACACCATCTGTAAACATTTTAAATAAAACCTGTCACATGTCCACAGTTATTCAAGAATAGTCAGGAAAAAGTAATCCTCAACATAGATTTTCTAAAATTACCACTTCTCTTTTAAATTTCAGTTAACTTTTCACTTTATCCTCATTTTAGGCTGAACAAAGTTTAGATTATCTGAACTTCCTTATCTTCAAAAAGGCCTCGAGTCTGAAGATTTATCAAAATGCTTTTTTCTGCAACTGTATGAACAAGTGAAATAATTACTGCTCTAAGGATAGCAGATGGGGAGTTAAGGTTACTGGAAGAGCTGTATGGACAGACTTAAGACTTGTCTGTGATGGAAGCTGGCTGAGTTTATAACAAAACAAAACAATGTTTTCTAACATAAGGCACTTTCCAGTATAGTCAGTGAACTGCCAATTAATTCACTAGGGACAAACACTAGAGTAAGCAAAGTACACCAAGCTTGTCTAATAAGTATATTTTGCATGAGATACCTATGGCAGAGAAATAAATAAAGCATACAAATGTGGCAAGTGTTGACAACTGGTGAATCCAGGTGAAGGGTAATAGGTACATAGTGTACTAGTTTTTCATGCTTCCTATAGGTTTAAATTTTTTCCAAAGTAAAAATGAAAAAAAAAAAAACCAAAAACTTAAGCACTTAAAAAATAAACAGATGTTGGGCCAGGGATTTAGCTCAGTGGTGCCTCATAAGCTCAAGGATCCAAGTTTGATCTCTGGTACAAAAAAACAAAACAAAACAAAACAAAATACCCCAAACAAATGTTACATAAAATGGGAATTTTTAGTGCCTGATTTTATATTCTTTTCATTTCATATCATATACTCTGGTAATCATTTATGTGAAAAACCTAAGATTTACAAAGAAGTTCTCACATTTCATATCTCTAGAGGTGAGGGCTCAGCTCCTGGAAAAATTTATTCTACTTATAAGGTAGCAATAAAAGGTCTCAACAGTATAAGATGTGAATGATTGCTTATCCTTGCCCATGGCATTACATGTGAGTAGCTTTTGAATAGAATCCCTATGCATACACATTTGCTAAAACTCAATAGTTATATCCTGAGAAGTACCGGGAGAGAAATCACTTTCTCTCTCAGAACTTGCTAAGTGAAAAAACATTTTTTTTTTAAGTTAAAAGCATATTCTTTTGCAGTGACCTGTGTATGTGTGTATGGGAGTGAGTGTGTGCGTGTATACAGGTGTGTGCTCACGTGCGTGTCTATGTGTGTGTGTGTGTATCTCTGTCTATTTAGAAATAGTCTCGGGAGAAGTGAGAGGTAGGTGCGAATTAAAAATGAATGTGACTACACAAGCACAAGGACCTGAGTTCAATCCCCGGTACCAAAGGAAAAAAAAAGGTGACTATACCTGGTGAATAGATTGCAACTCGATCAATTCCCCGATCCTCTTCTTGCAGTTGTCGTAAAAATACACCAACAGAGTCGGAGATGGGTTTGAGCGTGAACTGGCAGCGTTCACGCCGGGATGGTAGCCTCACAGATATCACAGGTAAACCATTTTGATAAACCACTGTCACATCTGAATAAAAAGACCCACAAACATATGATAGTGAGATTTCATTGAAAGTTAAAGCCATGGTATTACTATGTATTCTGAGGTCTATTATTAATATTAGTGTGACTTAAAATTTTTTCAAAGAAGGCTTAAAACTGCCCTTTGCTTTAGTCGAAGCTTATTCTGGGAACTGTCTTAGGAAAGAACAAACAGATTAAAAGAATTCATTGTTCAGATATGAAAAAATGGACAAGAAATTACTCTGAATAGATGGAGGGGAGGCTGTCCCAGCGGTACAGTGGCAAATACAAGTTCTGGTTCCATTTGGCAAGATTTGACTGAGGAGCCACAGCTAGCCCAGATGCCTCAGCCTGGAGGAGGGGTCTCAGAGTGCAGAGCTTTCAAAAATCTCCAGGGAAAGTCATCTTCCTAAAGTACACTGGTGAAACTCTTACTCCAGCATAATTAACTCATATTTATAGTACAATATTATATCCAACTTGCCTGATAAATAATCATTCCTTTTTTACTGTAAGGACACACTGTAATATAATTAAAACCAATTCCTTTCTCTTGAACATCTTTCTGAGATTAGCTAAAGGCCAAATCTCAACTTTTGTGATTTTATAACAAAAATTCAGATTCCTTGAAGACTTTTTTTTCATAGTTCCTTCCTCTCTGGATCTCTGTCCTACAAATTTTAGCTGGTTGCTGTTCACAAACTGATCTCTGTTTCTTTCCTTTTTTGGTGTGTTGGAGTTTGGAAGGTACTCTGGAGTGTAAGCTGAGGCAAGGCAGGGGTCACTCATGTGTTTCTCTTTTCCTGAGGATCACAGGAATGTGCTTCCTGTGGTCCAATGTCTGAAAATGGTTATTCCAAATATTTTATCCATGTTCTAGTTGTTTATAACAGGACAGAAATTATCATAACAATTACTACTTAATGGATACATGACCTGAATCTTTACATAAAAATTAAAAGTAACATCCCAAATCTCTATTGCCTTTATGCTTCCAAAGGCATAGTCTATGCTTTCTAGGAACCAGTCAAAATAACATGAATTAATTCATAGTGTGTTCTATCTAAAATTTGCAGCATTTAAACATATTTGAAAAATTTGTCACTTTCCTTTTCTAAGAGAATCCTTATTAATCAATCCAATGTTCAGAGCCTCTGATATGTGAATATTTCTGTTTCTTCCACAGGCAGTAATGTTGACTAGGTCATAAATTTAGATGATTAACTTATTCACTTGGTATATGTATTCCAATTATGTGTTTCCTATATGTGGAAAAGACCAACATAGGTCTCCAGAAATCTACAAAAATGAATTTAAGTAAAACAGTCTTTGATTATTAAACATGTAATATTTCAAAGATTTCACTAAAGCAGTTTCACAGGTAAGTGCCTAGGGGTTTCTGCTTTAAAATAACTGAGACAAAGTCAACAGAGAAAATGATTGTCTTGTGCATCCAGTTTAACTTCTTCCTTTAAAAAACATGAAGGCTTTCAAAGGGATAAAATATGACAGCTTAGAGCAATTCTGCATGGAATAATATATTTCTGAGCTGATAAATCTTTGTTATAATTCTTAAAAAATAAACCTCCAGGTTCTTTTCTTTCCCACACACTACATTGTAATATAAATGTTAGGTTTCTTGGATTGCAACCAAAAAAGAACAAGTGCCAAAATTCCTCAAATTTAACAATATATAAAATAAACAGCAGGTTAAAGTGAATGGTCACAATGGGCATTTACCACAATGACCATTGTCAGCTACTATTCTCCAGAGACAAAATATTCTTTTAAAGTGTAAATTACATTCAGTGGATCTTTGGTTAGAATTGTTGATCTTTTGCTTTGATGTCCTTATCAATAAAATAAGAAATAAACTAAAAAAAAAGAGAAGGAGATAAACTACATATGTTTATCAACAGTGTTCTTCAAAGAAACTTAGAAGGGCATCTGACATGAACACTGGGAGCCAGAACATGACAAATGGATTTAGCATCAAAACAAAATGTCACGAATTGTACAGACTAAGAAGAATAGTTGCAGAAACTACAAATATTTGGGATTAAGGAATTTATTTTTTTTAAATGCCTTTGAGGCACCAGAAGAAGAAAGATGCTACCAGTGGAGTCCAGGCTGAGGGGCCAGAATGCACTCTCCATTGGAATGGAAGGGAAGGAATTTCTAGACAAACAATAAAACACAAGTAGCTAAAATGTTTGAAGAGATTCATGAAGAAATTATTAAGATGTTCAGTGAGCTCAAAGAGTGTGTAAATGAGATAAAAGGGCTGACAAATGAGCTTAAAGATAATACTAATAAACAGCCGAGAGATTAAAGAAGATAATGCAGGATATGAATGACCACTTTAGTAAAGAATTACAGATTATAAAAACAAATCAAGCAGAAATCCTTCAAATGAAAATCACAATGGCAAGTCCCATGATCAATCAGAGGAGAGAACATTAGAATTTAATGACAAGAATGAAATAGTATCCACTCAGCAATAGCTCTCCAAACAACAAGAAACCACAAGAGGTTAGCTCAAGAGTTCCTAGAGGACCCTAAAAGTAGAAACCTAAAAATTATCAGTGTCAAGGAAGGGCTAGAGAAGGAACTAGAGGAATTAAAAAATGTATTCACTGAAATTTTTGCAGAAAACTTTGGCCAGATGTTTAAAATATGCTTGTATAAAATATCAAGAAGGTTTGGTTAGTGCTCAAAATAATGAGTAAGCTCTCCACTAAAATGTATCACTTTATAAATATTATTATAGCTTTCAGACTTATTCTGAAAGGAAACTGGTAAAATAGGATGTGCATGTGCGTGCATGTGAGTGTTACCTGTAAAACTACATGGAACTGAACTTTACATGACAGATGAATGCAGTGACATTATTATGTTATTGTCTCTTTCTCCATACCCCAACCCTTTTGTAATATTCTGTATAAAAAATGTAAGATATAATCATATAATTTTAGTGCTAAAGGTCAGTGAAAGAATTTTTTTCTTTTTACAGCTAAGAATGACAATGTCCAACAAGGTTAAATAATATTTCTAAATCACACAGTTTTAGCTAATGTAATTTGGATCTTATAATTTGACTAGAAAATCATTTATTTTAGGTCACATATGATTTTAGGCTGCTATATCCTGTGGGAATTTTAGCTTTTAACTTGCTATTTTAGCTGCACTTAATGATGTTAACCATTCTCTCACTTTGTAAAAAGCTTTCCCTTTGGCTTCTATGATACTGCATTTTCCCTATTCTTCCTTTTCTAGACCTTCTAATTTTCCTCTATAGGCTACATATTCTTCCTCTATCTCTGTAAAGTTTCTAAGTGCTCTGTCCTACTCCTCTGTATCTTTCAACCCACATTCTATGGGTTCTATAGGCAATCTCATATCTTCCAAGATATCAGCAACCATGTAATACTGGTGATATCCCAGAGCTACAGTCCACTTTCTGCTGGGCAGTTGGGCTTCCCACCAGCATACCCAAAACTCAAAAATGCTAAGATTTAATTAATTTTCTTTAGCCATCCATAAGCTCAATGAGTAACGCTATCAATATTTAACTTCTGCCCAAGCCAAAAAAATGACCTAGTATCTTTGACTATTCACATCTTTCCTTCTATTTAAAAAACATATGTCGAATCCCTCTAAATCTTTATCCTACCACCATTTTAGCCCAGACCACCATTACCTCTGTCTTCTATCAGCTACATTGTAATTAGAGTCCTTACTTCACTCTAGCATACTGCTCTGGTTCAATTAACCACACTGAGACAGGGTAGTTTTTCTTTTTCCAAAGGAAACGACTATACTGAAGCTGGTAGTTGTGTTTATTATTCCTATCCATGATATACACATAAAAACACACATGAAGTCAGGCAGGCATGCACATGTGCACATGTGTGTACACACACATGTACACACACTACCTCAATGCACAATATATAGGGTTGGGAGCGCCTGCTTCCAAAATGGCCTTCTATGATGGTTCTCTTATCATTGGTGTTTATACCCTTGTGCAGTCGCACTCCACATCAAGCCACAGCTGGTGTGTATAACTATTAGAAACAGGAGAAATAAAGGTGTGTAACTTCTAAGGTCATGAAAGACTTTGTGGCTTCTGCCCCACACTCTTGGCTTACATACTTGTTCTGGGGAATCCAGTCATCACGACAATAAGTCTACAGTTCTATGAAAAAGCCTACATGAAGAATGGACGCCCCCACCAAAGGCCAGCTCTAATTTGTTACCCACACTAGTGAGCCACCTTCAAATTGGATCATCCATCCTAGTCACGCATTCAGATGTCTGTAGCCCTAGCTAACATGGGTTTGCAACCTCCCACACAAAACTGCTCAACTACACTGTTTCTGAGTCTCTAATCCACAGAAATATGAGAGATAATATCGACTTTTGTTTTAAGCCCCCTTGCAGTAACATGCTATATAGTATTCAAAAATTAAATATAGTATGGTTTTTACATGTATTTAGACTTCATCTCGATGATTACATTTATATAATCTGCAACTTGTCTTTTATGTTCATCATTGCCTTGAGAACTGCCAAAGTGGAAGCACATTTCTATGTAACTTACTTACACTAATATAAAGAATTTCATTGTATGAATATATATAATCCATTAAGAACCCAGATTTTTCCATTATTAAAAAAAGGCTAGAGTTAGTAGCAATAGCCAATGCTTTTAGTTTTTGATGTAATTTATTTTTCTCTTTCAAGCTATCATCTCACATTCTACTCCTTGAGCCATTTAGAATTTACTTTTGTGACACAGTAAGTCAGTTCTAACATTGCCATTTACTGAAGAGTTCAAGCTTTCTCCTCTTTCAAAGCTAATTTTATTACATGTCAAATTTCCATATACACAATTTCTCTAATCCAATAACCCTTCCTGTACCAATATGTCACTGTTTTCATTATTGAGGTTTTGAAAATATGCTTTACTATCTATGTGCTGTAGGTAGGCCATGCCTTCTTGTTTTTCTACTCCAGATTTTCTTAGTTGTTCGTATAGTTTTACTTTTCCCTATGATTTGATTAAGATCATCATTTCCTGTTGGGCTTCTGACTGGCATTGCATTAAGTTTACAAATTCATTTGGGGAAAAGTAAACAGTTTTTACACTGCTATCTTTACATCCCTTTTTTTTGAGACTACATCTGGCTATGTAGTTAAGTCTGGCCTTGAACTTACTATGTAGCTCAGGCTGGTGTCAAACTCATGGTAATCCTCCTGCCTCAGCCTCCCAAGTGTTGGGATGACAGGCATATGAACCACCACACCTGACTTTATGTCCATTACTAACATGGTACAACTTCAGATTTATTCCTATCTTATGTCTTACGTCTTTCAACAGTTTATTCTTCTCAATAACTTATATATTTTTACTAGTTTCATATCTATAAACTTAAATAACTTTAATATCATTTCTACATTTATAAGCATAATTCCAAAAGTCATGCTTTTTATTAAATTATGTTGATAAAACATAAGATGATGATGATGAGGAGGAGGAGGAGGAGGACTGCAATATTAGGCCTCATGCATGCCAGACAACCATTCTAGCTGAGCTACATGCAAAGCCCTTCTTATTTTTATTTTGAGACAGGTCCAATGAAATAAGTTACCCAAGCTGGTCTCAAACTTGAAATTCTCCTGCCTCAAATTATAGTCATTATTTCAATAGGATAAATGTGTATTCTGCGGAATGTAAAAAGCTTCCTTATATGTTATACTAAAATGTCCTGGGAATATCTATAATTAATATGTACATACAAAATGGGCCTAACCAAACAAAGGTATTGGTATTGGTATTTACTCAAAGGAGCTGAAGATTTATATCCACACAGAAAATATACACATGGATGTTTATAGTAGTTTTACTTGTAGTTGTCAAAACCTGAAAGCAACCAAAATGTTTTTTTATGACTGAATGAATAAACTGGTATATTCAGACAATGGCCGACTATGTAGTACTAGATAGAAATGAACAATAAAGTCATAAAAGATATGGAGAATAAAACTTTTTTTTTCTTTTGAGACAGGTCTTGCTACACTTCCCAGATTGGTCTCAAGTAGGCCCCTACCCCTACTGCCTCAGACTCTTGAGTAGGGACTATAGATATGTACCACTGAGCACAGCTACATGAAAATTATTTAAATCTATATTACTGAATGAAATAAGTTAATATGAAAGGACTACATACTGTGTGAGCCCAACAATATCACATGTTGAAGAATGCAATACAATGGAAACAATAAAAAAGGATCAGTGGTGGCTAGGGGTTTGGGAGAAGGGAACATAAACAGATACAACACAAAGGATTTTAGGGGAGTGAAATTACTCTAATGATGGTGAGTACATGTTACAGAATGAGGGCCAGGGATTTAGCTCAGTGGTGCCGCCACCTGCCTCACAAGTGCCAAGGTCCTGAGTTCGATCCCTGATACAAAAAAAAAAAAAAGGTTACAAATCCATAGAATGTAAAACACCAAAGCTGAATTGTGATATAAATTATGAATTGTGGACAGTGATGATGTGTCAACACAAGTTCATCAGTTGTGACGGGTGTACCATTCTGAAAGAGGTGTTGACCGGAGGATGTGCATGGGCACACAGTATATGAGCTATTCCTGTACCTTTCTCATAATGTTAGAACCTAAAATTTTGCCTAAAGAAAACAAGGTCTGAAGGGCTGGGGATTTAGCTCAGTGGTTCCGCCACCTGCCTTGCAAGTGCAAGGATCCAAGTTTGATCCCCA
Organism: Fukomys damarensis; assembly: GCF_012274545.1. Taxonomy (NCBI): domain Eukaryota; kingdom Metazoa; phylum Chordata; class Mammalia; order Rodentia; family Bathyergidae; genus Fukomys; species Fukomys damarensis. The sequence continues at coordinate 18,189,676 of NW_022900932.1, forward strand.
GTACCAGAAAAAAAAAAAAGAAAAAGAAAAAGAAAGTCTACTTAAAGAAGTATATGTTATACAAGCTAATTTGGTGTTTCTCAGTATTTTTGGTTAATTAACCTCTGACAATCTGATGAACTTCACTCTTAAACTTATTTTGTTGCTTTAGAAATTGATTTCTTCCTTTCACCATATTTTAAAAATAAATACTTATAAAAATTTAAGTATTTTTCATAATTTTAAAACCAACAGTAATGGAAATTTCCTGTTTTTGTTTTATTTTATTTTTTGTACTGGGGATAGAACTCAGGACCTTGTACTTGCAAGGCAGGTGCGGTACCACTGTGCTAAATTCCATGCCCTCCTGTTTTTATCAAAATAAATAAATCTTGCTGGAAGATAAGTTAGGCAGAACTCTTGAAGACATTGGCATAGGAAAAGACTTCATGAACAAATACTTAGTAGCACGGGAACTAGCACAAAGAATCAACAACTGGGATCTCATCTTATTAAAAAGCTTCTGCACTGCAAAAGAAACCATTAACAGAACTAAGAGACAACCTACAATGTGGGAAAAAATTTTTACCAGCTGCTCCTCAGACAAAGGACTATTATCTAGAATATATGAAGAACTCAAAACAACCAGCACCCCCAAATATAAAGACCCGATTCAAAAATGGGCATCTGAAATGAAGAGACATTTCTCAAACAAAGAAGTAAAAGCAGCAAGTAAATATATGAAAAAATGTTCCACATCACTGGTCATTCGAGAGAAACAGATGAAAACAACACTGAGATTCCACCTTACCCCACAAAGAATGGCTACTATCAAGAAATCAATCAATAACAAATGTTGGCAGGGTTGTGGGGAGAAAGGAATCCTTCTCCATTGTCGGTGGGAGTGCAGACTGGTGCAACCACTATGGAAATCAATATGGAGATAATTCAAAGAGCTGGGACTAGAGGTTCCATTTGACCCAGCCATCCCTCTGCTGGGTATTTTTCCAAAAGAACTAAAAGAATCATATCACAGTGATGTATGCGCACCCATGTTTATAGCGGCACAGTTTGTAATAGCTAAAACTTGGAAACAGCCCATTTGCCCATCAGTTGGAAACTAGATAAAGATGTGGTTTTTCTATAAAACGGAATACTACTCAGCCATAAAGAATGAAAAATTAGATTCATTCATAGGAAAATGGATACATATTGAGGACATACTCCTAAGTCAAATAAGTCACACATGTGTAAACACTGAATAGTTTCTCTGGTGTGAAAAACTATAATAGTACATAAGATCCAAATGATATAATTGACAATGTGAAATAGGAAGAAAAAGGCTAAAGGTGTAGGAAAAATGGGAAGGGGAGGGGAAAGGGAATAAGGGAAAAGAAACAAATATGACAAAGTGAAAAAATGGAACTAAAGTGTTTGTAAATGGGGAGGTGAGGAGGGGGTGAAGGGAGGGTACAGACAAGGGGAAAAAAGTGAGAACCAAGACCTGTCATGTAAAGGTACAACATCCCAATGATGAATGTAATTGTACTGTACACCTAAAATGTACCAATAACCTCTATAAAAGAAAAGAAAAAAAAGAAAGAAATCAAAGTATATAAAATTAAAAGAAAATGAATTTTATTTCTATAACAAAGAACATTTCAATTACAAGGGCCATTCGTAATAAATGAGCCATATAAGGGCCAGGACATGGTGATGTGAATATCATCTTTGATAACTAAAAAAGGCTGTGCCTTGTTGTTCTGATGACAAGAAGCAATGAAATCTCTGAGAAAGATATATGGTAACAAACATAATCAGGGCTCTCACACCTTTTTGCCAGAAGATTCTAGGCTAGGATTAGGCAAGGAACCTAGGACTACCTGACTCTTAGAATCGAATTTATATCACTGTTTTAATGTGATATCATGAGTGAAAAGATTACAAACCCAAGTTTCAATTCTGAGGTTTTCTGAGTGGAGATAATCTTTAAGAGCTCTGAAGTTCACACCTCAGAAATGCTGGCAGAATTTTTCATTCATGAGTAGCAACAGAGATACTTCTTTCAGTAGTGGAAAATTCACATGGTTATACATTTCTAATTACCTAACTCAGAGCGACAGCTTAGCTAAAGGGTTTGTGATCTTTCTACCAAATCTGTGATAATGACTTTAAGGTCTTAAATTAAAAGATTACACTCATTCATAAAGCCCTAAATGTCCTTGGGTAAAAAATAAACTCTTTCTGTACTAATCTTTTTTCTTGCAATACTCTTGTCACATACTTAATCAAGCAAAGCAGAACTTTATATTCTGATCCTTTCTACTGATAAAACCCTTGTTCTCATGAAATTGACTGCTTGTGTGCTAGCAAGCCAGATTCATTCATTAAGTCTGCTGGAAGAGTCTTCAATGCCATTATGTGCCAGTAGGGGGAAAAAGCAATGGTTATTACAACCGGCAGAGCTGCTTTCTCTTCTGAGGCACTGTTGCTAAGTTTGGAAAATGTACCATCTGTGCAGAAAGTACCAAGATCTTCCTTATAGGAAAAAAAAGTTCCTGATTTGGTTATTTTGGCAAAGAAATTTAACACTTTTTCAAAGATGCTGAGAGCTATTCATGTTAACAGCCTTTCTAATTTTCCCAAGAGAATCATATATTATGGGCTTTGAGGGAGATTATGTCAACATGCATATTAACAGACAAAAACAAGGAACTAACTGCACAGAGCAAAATCAGTTGTTTCATCAAGTTGCTTTTATAGTGAGAGAAATTGAAGACAGTTCCCTCAAAATTTACTTCAAAGTACTGGGGAAAAAACGATGGCAATCCTTGGGTGGATCGCATCACCTGAAATTTAATACAAATGTGATTCTACTCCAAGGTAAGTTAGTTAGAACACTGTCAGCATATAAAGTTTAAACTTCTTTCCAATTTCAGGTGGCTGCTTTTCTTGGCAATGTGAACAGCCACTCTTACAGAATCTTCCTAAGAAAAGGTTTCTGTGATAGAACAAGTTATGTTTTGGGTAGTTTTCAAAATGAAATTTCTACTTACGAAAGATTAAGTCCAAATTGTCAAATATATTTATATTTTTAAATGGTAAAACAAACATAAGGTGTTTCAATTTTCCCAGTTTCATGGTTAGGTTTATTAAAAACTCTGCTATATTAAAACACAGAGGCTCTGAGTTTTATCACCATTGGTGATTAAGTAGCTTCACTATTTTCATTTCTTTTTTTGCCTAGTCTTTCAGAAGTTGTAATGAAAGATGTATAATGATGGACTATGCCTATGCCCTCAAAGTGGGTGGGTGGGGCTGGGGCATCTGTCTGGTTCCTCGAACTCTCAGGCTAAGAATTTATAAATTATTTATATTTGGGCAGGTTAAAAAGGTGGTTATCATTAACAGACGTTTTCAGTGACTTTCATTACTAAAATTATTTGCCCTGAAACAATTTTCATAAAGAAATATGGTATCTTTTGTTAAGTGTAAAATAAATGCAAATCTCTACCATAATTCTTAATATAGGACTAATTGGGCTACATTACATTTCTGAATAAAGAAACTGAAGGCAGCTAGATAAGTTTTTTTTTTTTCTCTTTTTCTAGCTCACCTTTCAAAGTTTCCCTATCTTCCATTGAAGCTGTGTCCTGGTTTATACAAATTAGTTATTCTGACTTTTTTATCAGTGTATGTTTGCAATATAGGATAGTGATGCTTGTTTTGAGGAGTTGGTATATATATATAAAATATATCCTTGCCATCTACAAGCCCTTTTCCTATGCATCCCCTCAGCTACCTGCTCCCCCCAACCCCCAGTCCCCATGTCCAGAAGTCTGCTTTCTAGTTTCCTATCATCTTTCCTTTGTTTTATTTTATTTACAAATTCGGCTTCCCATATAAGATAAATCATGTGCTATTTAGTTTTCTATGTCTTATTTCACTTAGCATAAGGATATCAAGTTCCACCTATTTTCCTGTAAATGACATAGGTTCACTATTCATTATGGCTGAATATATATATATAGATATATATCTATATATCTCACATCTTCTTAATTCATTCATCTGTTGACAGGCATTTAAGCTGTTTCCAGAGCTTAGCTATCATGAAGTTCACTGCTCTAAACATAGGTAAGCATGTATCACTATAGTATGACGTCCTCAATTCTTTTGGGAATATAGCCAGGAGAGGAATAGCTTGATCAAATGGAATTTCTATTTTTAGTTTTTTGAGGAATCTTCATATTGATTTCTAGAGCAGTTGTACTAGTTTACATTCCCATCCACATCCTTACTAGCATTTACTGTATGTGTGTGTGTGTGTGTGTGTGTGCGTGCACATGTGTGTGTGATAACTCTGAAAAGGGTAAAACAATCAGATGCTAATTTATATTTCCCTAATGTCTACAGATATTGAACATTGGCCATTAGCATTTCTTCTAATGAGAAGAGTCAATTCAGTTCATTTGCCCAATTTTTGATTAGGTCATTTGTTTTGGGGGTTTAATCTTTTTTTTACTTCATTATATATTCTAGTTGTTAGTCTGCTATCAGATGAATAGCTAGCAAAAATTTTCTCATTCTGTAGGTTGTCTTTTCACTCTATTGAAAATTTCCTTTCCTGAGAAGAAGCTTTTTAATTTTGGGGGGGGTGGTGTGCCAGGGATTGAACTCAGGACTTTGGACTTTGTGCTTGGGAGGCAGGCAGCAGCACTACTGAGCTAAATCCCTAGCTCCCAAGCTTTTTAATTTGATGTAACTCCATTTGTTGAATCATTCAGAAAGTCTTTTCTGTACTTATGGCTTCAAGTGTCTTCCCTGTGTTAAGGTATTGTAGTTTCAAAGTTTCTGTTCTTATATCTAGACTCTGATCCATTTGTATTTGATTTTAGTACAGGGTGAGAGATGGGAATCAAGTTTCAATCTTCTGCATGTGGACATGCAGTTTTCCCAGCTCCATTTGTTAAAGTGGCTACCTTTTCTCTAACATTTAATTTGGCCTCTTTGTCAAAAATCAGATGGCTGTAGGTGGAAGGGGTTATTTGTGTACTTTCTATTCTATCCTATCAGTCTACATTTTTGTTTTTGTGTTAGTAGCATGTTGTTTTTGTTACTATAGCTTCATAGTATACCTTGAAATCAGGTATTGTGATACCTCTAGCTTTGCTCTTTTTGCTCAGGATTGCTTTGGATATTCTGTTTTGTTTTGTTTTTTCCTGATTGCAGATGAATCTTAGGATTGGTTTTTCTAATGTTGTGAAGAATGTTAATATTTTAATAGGGATTGCATTACATCCCTAGATTGCTTTTGGTAATATGGATATTTTTATATAAGAACCCCCAAAGACTTTAAGAAGTAGGTATAAAGCAAACAACTTAAAGATTTCACTGTGAATCATTTACACTTGAGGATCTAGAGTACAGAGATGTTAAAATGAGAAACTGAAAACCATGTGTTTTAGATTAGAGCTCTTTAATACCACCACAATCACTCCACATAAACTAAGCACAATTTCTATAGGGTGAGGACATTTTTCTCTTAAAAATGGTACCTTTATTTACATTTTATGAATGAGGAAACAGTTTTTCTTGTCGTTGCTGTTGTTTTGGTGTTACTGGAGATCAAACTGAGGACCTTGTGCTTGCAAGGCAGGCCCAGTGCCACTAAACTAGATCCTGGGCCCAACAGGTTTTGATAAATTGCTTCCTTATAACTATAAAGTGGTTACACCGTGGAAATGGGATGAAGCTCAACTTGTACATGTAACCTCTAAGTTTGTGCTCATAACCTCCTGAAAGGAGACACGGACAGGGGTGTATGCATTTGCATCCATGTTCTAAGACTCCAAAGTAGGGTCCATAGCACTAGGGATTCCATGATTTGATTTGAGGGAATCTGTTTCATTATGAAATTGTATATAAAATTTCCTATATGGACATATAAATATTTCTAGAGAAATAGCCTAAAGTTTCAGGTGATTCTTAAAAATATTTATGACAGGGGCTGGGGATTTAGCGCAGCGGTTCGGTGGCCTGCCTTGCAAGTGCAAGGACCCAAGTTTAATCCTGGTACCAAAAAAAAAAAAAAATTATGACAAAAAAAATTGAGAACCTGTTAGATCACTTTGGTAGGGGGATTATCTACATATTTTAATTAGCTATTATAGTCATAACTAGAAGAGTGGTCAAATAAAATAATTAAGAAGCATTTATATAATGTAGCATTTAAAAATGAGGCTCATGCCATCATATGACCCAGCAGTAATGGCAAAGAACAGAACAGAGAATGATGGTAGAAATGTCTGCTAATGGCGGTTGAATTTTGTTGGAGTAACTATATATTGGCAGACTTTCCTATGCTATAGTGATCTAGGTAAAACTAATTTAGAAGTACAGACTAAGGAAGATATATATAATTTGGAGACATTTGATCTACATGACATAAAATAATTTTGTTCTTCTATTTCTGGATGACTAATATGAATTTGTTTGCTTAAGAAGGGCAAATATTAGTAGGGAATAGGGAGAAACCTTTTTTTTTAAAGTTTTTATACTTTTAGCTTTTGTAAAAATATTGCTTTCAACTCTTCATGCAGCGTAGAGACAAACTATTAGCATTTATGTGCTGGGATAACATTCAGTCACAACTGTATCATCATGAAATTACTGAAATGCATCTATATAGACTGGTATATGGAATCAGAGTAATTGCAATTATGTGGCAAAATTTACATAAATAACAATGTTAACTCATTAGTTAAAATTAATCAACACAGAATAGCAAAACTATTGGTACTTGAGTCTCCTGTTTTAATGTGACTTGGTTCATATTACATATATACATAACTACTGAGTATATACACTACTGATACGTGCTGTCATTGAATATATAATAATTTCAAACATTACAAAGGCTAGGAACTTCTGAATGAAATTCTGTTAGTTCATCAGATGCTGAGAGGATTTAGCACTATGATAATTACTTTTTCCATTGAGACATTCTGTTTATTGTAACTATCTAAGGATATTACCCTGCATTAGGAATGGATGAAGTTAATCAGACATGGGAGTGGTGTAGGCAGAGATGTTGACAGCATCCACATGGCTCCACATATTATACCAAGATAGCATGGGGAGAAAGAAATCCCACCCATTGCCTTTGGGGGCCTTAAGGAGAAAGTAGGTGGCATCATTGTTCTCTGGATCTTGGCCATGTGAGAAAGTCTGGTATTCCAAGTACACACTAAGTCTTGGTTGGGGACAATCTGCTCTCCGGCTGCAATAAAGTAGATTGCTGCTTTTTTTAAAATTCATTTGTTTTTGTTTTTGTTTTTTTTGAGACAGGCTCTCACTATATAGTTGAGACTGACCTGGAACTCACTATGTAGCCCAGACTGATCTCAAACTTGCAGCAATCCTCCTGCCTCAGCCTCCCTAGTGCTGGGATTACAGGTGTGCGCCACCACACCTGGCTGGATTGCTGCTTTTTAACATGTGTTAATTGGTAAGGTATCAGTATTTTATGTCTTCAAGAAACAAGAGAAAGAAAGCCAGCTGTTATTTTCCTTGTTTTGATTCTGGCCTGTTTCCTCTTTCGATCTTTCCATACTACACTTGTACATTTTATTTTTAATTTTTATTTTTTGGGGGGTACCAGGGATCGAACTCCGGTCCTTGCGCTTGCAAGGCAGGCAGCAGAATCACTGAGCTAAACCCCTGGCTTCATACCACAAATGAGTAACCACAAAATGATACTTCATGTTTTGAGGATTCCACAAATATGACTAAACTATCTATACATTAGACAGTTATAATTAGATAACTAAAGACTTTTGGAAACTGTATCCTGATAACTATAAAATCTATACAGAGGATTCTAGGATTTTTATAGTTCATATTCTAGTCTTATTCAGTTTTAGGTGTCCTTGTGAATTTGTAGAACACTCAATGGCTGCTGTGTCTATAAATTAATGTTTATCAAGGTGAGAGTCAAGCTTTATCAAACTAAACTTTACGTAGAAGAAACATTTAGCAGTCAATTTAAATTAAGGGACTTAAAATGTAAAATGCTGGGTAAGAGAAATGGCAGTAAAAGTTGTAAGCACCTCCACCCCACAGAAACACGACTGAAGCTTAGATCTGATTGCCAGTTTGCAACACTGAAGACAGTCACAAAGGATTGTATGTGTTCCCCAAGCATCTGTTCATTTCTTCCCACATAAAAGAGAATTACAGCCTTGAGCCTAAGGTAAGAGTAAGACAAGCAAAGCAGAGGGTCTCAGACAATGACTTGCTTCAGTGCAGGCTGATACCACAAAGGGGCAAGAGTGTTTGATCGATAATAATCACATGATAACCCAGTATTTAGGAAATGCAGAAGGTGGTACTTCTGTGACTGTCACATTAACTGTGTCTCCAGTTTTAAAACGTAAATGAATATTTTGTGATCTATGAAGTCTGGGGCCCATTTCTTTTTTATTTTCCCTCTAAATCCACTAGTTCTTCACTCATTTTATTTGTCTTCTTTAACCCTTCTCTTTCTGACACCAAACTCACCTTAAGTGAAAGAGTATAGCTTATAAATTTATATGTCTACCACAGTATGAGAAACATGGAGCAAAGGAGGAAAATTAAGATTAAAAAAAAAAAAAAGGGTTTGCCACAACTCACCATCAGAGGGCACAACAGTACTGCAATAAACAACTCTCAAATTCTGCCAGGAAGAGAGCCTCTGGTGCACCTATAAAAACAAAAGTCACATCCACTGTCAGGACAGAACAACAAATGTTATATCCATAAATGTGCGCAGAAAAAGAAAAATAGCTTTTGAGTACATAAGCAAAACAAGATATTCTTTGCAGAAATGTTTAAAAATACTGGTAAAACAAAGATTTTTAAACTTCTATCATCTGAGATGTTAATGGTGAATTCTGTGGTGTGTTTTCAAGATTATTTACAAACACATATGCATTCACATTCAGAAGTAAAAGCCCAGCGTGGTGGCACATGCCTATAATCGCTGTGAGTTCAAGGCCAACCTGGGTTATATAAGTGAGGTCAAGGCCAACCTGAACCTTACAGCAAGACACTGTCTCAAAAAATCCACAACAAACAAACAAAACACTGCCCCAAACCAACCAAACAAATAAGAGAAGTACAAAATCTACATTAAACAAAATTAGAATTATGCCTACCAAATCTTTTTTTTTAACAATTTGTAAAAACAATATTGGTTTTAAGTGCTATTGAGTCTAAACTAAATTTTCTTCCTTCTTACTATTCCTTAGATCTGTATTTTTTTTTTTCCTATCTTTAACCAGGTACAAGACAACTACGAGGCAGCAGTGTCATGAATTTACCATTACCTGGGTAGCCATGGGTCTTTCTGTTCACTCTGTTTTTTAAAACTTGAACTGGCAACCTCAGTCCTTGAGTCTTCAACTATCACTTTCTTTGGAGAGTTAGAAGGACATGACTCATCCAAGTCTACCTTTACTACTTCCTTAGAGTAGTGCTGCTGTGGTTATGGATCTGGAATTTAGGTCCTCATAACTAAACTAGGTTTCAAAAAGAATAGTACATACATTTCTGACTTGCCAAATACTTAATTTATCCCTTTTACTTTCCCAGCCCCAAAGAGTATCAAAGAAAAGAAAGCATTAACTGACTGAAAACCAAAGTGGAAGCCTTAGAGCATGTTATCATCTTCTACTACATCAGTCCAAAACAAACCACTTGGGACTCTAAGACAACACACACCTTAACATGCTATGGCATCTGGCAGGTTTCTATCTTTATGTGAATATCATTGATCCCCACATCCTTCCAAATGAAGAGAGTAGGAAGAAACGTGAGACTGAATTTTTAAAATGTAAATAAATCATTTAAACTTTCTCATGACTTGGTTCATACGTACTTTGGTTTTTCAGGTTTAAATCTTTTATTCATTAGGAATTAATGTTAGTCAAAAATTGAAAAGTAGAACTCCAACTAATTTCCCTGTAATGACAACACAGCTGTCCCATGAAGTGAATCATTTTTTCCTTACTCATTTGAAATACTACTTTGATAATTTTCCAAATATCTATATGAATTTGGAACTATTTCTGAACTTATATTCTGGCCAATGATCTATCTGCTCATGCCCTACTAACTACATTGCGTCAATGTTCTAGTTTTGTAATATATTTAAATATCTTATAAGTTTTCCTTTATTAGATTTCTTTAAGAATTTTCCTGACTAGTTATGCTTGTTTCTCCATATGAATTTAGAGTCAGTTTATCTAGCTGTATACACATGCACACAAAATCCTAGTAGTTTCAAGAACAGTATGATGAGTAAGTTGAAAGCACAAAAATCTGAAATCATGCTGCTGAAGTTCAGACTGTAGTCCAGTAACTTACTCTAACTAGAATCTCGGGCAAGTTCATCAGCCTCTTTGTGTCTTGCTTTGAAAAATGAACAGAGTAATACTAACACCTACCACACAAAGTCAGTGCAAAGACTACCTGAGAAATACATATAAAAGCATTTAGAACAGTACCTGGCATTACATGCTCTACAAATATTAGCAAGTGTTTTATGTTGAGATCGTGTTAAATACATACATTAATATAGGGGGAAAGAATATATAATTTTGAGTCTTTTTAGCCATGACTCTTGTAAGCACTGCCATTTAAGTCTTCATTTGTATCCTTGAGAAGCATTTAAAAATTTTTCTTCCCACAGATCTTACATATACTCTTCATATAATGCTTTCTGTATTGTCTTGTTTAATATAAAGATCACCACCCGTGCATTTTTTAAGTTTGCATATACCAGTTGTGTCTCTGCATCTAAACCTTATTTATTATACTTTCTGAGTTTCTTTGTTTTAGGAATGATTCTAAATAGTTTTGTGATCTATTCTGGGCATCTTTTAATAGGAAATTTAGCCTGTTTAACATTCATTTACTTATTTACATATTTATAACATGCAAATTATAACATTTACTTATTTACATGTCTAGTTTGTTATAAATTTTACATTATTTTTTGCTTTTATTGCTACCTTTCTCTTAAAATTAGTTTAGTAAAGGTGTGTGCTTGTGTTTTAGATATATATGAATTTCTTCAAATGATATGGAAGGACTGCTTGTTTGTTCCAGTAGCTATTTCAGAGTCAAAGTTCTTTTAGTGGGCTTTAAGGTCCAGTATTATCTGATACTCCATTATCTCTCTGACTTCATTTCCTACCATGCTTCCTCTTCAACACTGTATTTTAAGCCTTCAACTTATCTCTGTTGAACAGCTATATTTTTGCCTTAGGAACTGTGCAGTAGCTATTATCTCTACTTAGAATACTTTTTATCCAGATAAGTATTTGGCTCTTTCACTTTCTTCAAATGTTCATTCAAACTTCATTTTCTGAGTGAGGCCTACTCTGACCACCCAACTTAAAACGGCAATGCCATCATTTGGTACTCCTGATCCCCTTCAGGCTGTATGTTAGCCCTTGTAGATGTATACCTCTTAACAAATTATTTACTTATCACTATGTTTATTGTTTGTCTCTCTTGAATCAAGCAGCAAGAATTTTTGTTTGTTTGGTCACTGACACTGTTTGCCAAGTAACAAGTCCTCATCAAATAGGTGTTGAGTAAGTAAATTTTTATAACTACTGTTTAACTTTGTATAAAATATGCTTCCACTAAAGCATAAAAATATCTTTATTACATGCAATGATGAAGTTTTGCTTTTTTCTTTCTCCTCTATCACCCAGTTTAGTTTATTTCATTATTTCTCTTAAGAGTTTACCTTTCACTTCATGTATGTATCACCCATTTACCTCCCTACCTGTTTCTACCCCAAACAATCAAGCTTTTACTGGATTTGTTTTACATGACTTTTGACAGTTGGATATAAAACATGACTTTATATAATTTCTGCCTTTCAGCCTCCTGATTTTTATTAATTGTATCATTTTAATGTCAAGGTTTTAAAGATGAACATTCTGCTCTGTAAAATTAATTTCCACATTGTTTTAGTCTTAATTCTATATATCCCATGTTTACTGCCAATTTTTTAGCTGTAGTTTCTGCTTTCATTTCTTGGTTGGCTGAATTTCTTCCTATAGAAAGGCTCATGGGAGCTAAGTTTCCTGAAGCTTGACATGCTAATTTCCTAATATTTCTTTGAGAACTTGAGAAAGACAGAGAAAAGCAATTAGGCAATATTAATACCAATTGAACAAGATAATTTGGTACCACCGCAGAGCACTGAAAGGAAAATTAAAGTTTATACTTTTGGCACAAGGTAGACCCTATCTTTGACAAGTAACTTGAGAACTTCAAGGAAAGGCAAGGATTAAATTAAAGTAATATATAATGTCTGCCCTTTCTTACAACTGCTTCTTTTTAACTTTAACCACAGGAGGAAAATAAAATGCCAGCATTATCAACATGGAGTAAGACTATAAAACAATATAGCTATATTTCCCAAGTCACAGAATTTAAGCCAAAAAAAATCAAACTTCAGTATTATAAGGGGATATTTTGGGTTCTAAGATAAAATTGTTAAACTCAAGCCAAAATGTACTCTGTAGGGTTGCAGATTAAAAAAGAAAAGAAAAGAAAAGAAAACAACAACAACAACAACAATAAAACTCAGCAGTAGAATGCTTGCCTAGTGTATGTGAGGCCCTGGTTCAATTTCCAGAAATACAAACAAACAAAACCCTACTTTTAAATCCTTTGCTACTATCTATTATGCAACTTTCCCTTTCACAGTTCAGAAGAGCAAATTCAGCAGCATACTCCTTCCAGCAACTTGAGAAGAGACTGTAAAGTCTAAATAAGCTCAATTGGCTCAAAATATTCTTAGCCAATTAGACATGAGATGAAAAGTGGGTGGGGAGTTATTTCCTAACTAACCCAGTTCTCTTTATGTATGAAAATACTGGGATCTAACTTCAGTAGGTAATAAATATTTAATAGCTCAATTAAACTATACCAAAGTATATTGTATTAATTATATTAAACAGCTTTAGATTCAAAAATTATATATATTTGTTCAAGGCTGAACCCTTGTTATAAATAGCCTCACTATACCACAGTTGAGATATATAAATTATATCCCCTGCTGTGTGCCCCTTAGATGCTTATAAAAGTGGATTCTTTAATGTTCCAAAAGTTTATGTTTTTGAAGACCAGAGTACTATTTTTTTCGGCAATTTTGCCAAACCTATCTTCAGAATTCAATTTATAAGCATGCTATGTTAACAGAGTAAAACTGTTTCAGTTGGTCTAAACCAAGACATACCTACAATAGTTTCTACAATGCACAATCAGTTTCCTCCATGTTTTTGATACAATGAAACTGCTGAAGCATCAATATATTTTTTTTTAACAATTGTCATCTACTAATATACTAAAGTAAGCACTGTGGCTTCAACCCTAGAGATCTGAGAAAGGGCAAAACACTGAAGTTAGAAGATCTGGACTCAGTGGTCAATTCACTATCTTGAATTTCAGCCCTTACAATTCAGTTTTTCCATCTGTTAAATTAACAACAATTACAACAAAACTATTTCACAAGGCTGATTTCACTTAAGGGTAAGTGAGAATGTAAAAGTGAAAACACTAAAATGCTACTGTATGTTCAGCACTTTTTCTGTAGAAATATAAATTCAAACCTTCAATCCTCCCAAGGGACTGGTTTATTGATGAATTGAGACATGGTCTCACTATGTAGCCCACGCGAGCCTTGACCTAGTAATCCTCCTGCCTGGCCCGGCACTGACTCTTGTCGTAAAGCATTAAAAAAGTAAAATGCATTCCAAAAACCACAAACCAGGGCCTTGTTTATGCTAAATTAGCACTCTGTCACTGACTTACATTCCCATCCCTTTTTGAGACAGAGTTTTGCTAAACTGCTTGGGCTGGGCTCAACCTGGCAATCTTCCTCCCTGAGCTCCCCAAGTAGGTAGAGTTGTACAGGGCATGTGCCATTGTGCCCTGTGTCTACACGTTTTTCCCAACTTTTTCATTATGAAATGTTCCAACACATAACAAAGTTTAAAGGATTTTACAGTGAACATCCTTATACCCTTTACCTTGATGCTACATTATTACGTATCTATTCTATTTGCAGAAATCCTTCTCATACTTTCTTTTACTATTTTTTCTTAATTTTTATTTTTGGTAGCAGAGATTGAACTCAAGACCTTGTGCTTGCAAGGTAGGTGGCAGCATCACTGAGCTAAATCCCTGGCCCATCTTTTACAATTTTTTAATGTATTACATTTTCCAGCTACATATTCTTTACAAGTATCCTGCATTGCTTTTAGTTTTTGCCCATAACTTTTAATTTGTCACATGTACTCTAATTATTTGTATAGATATCTGTCTTCCCTTCAGACTTACAATCCAGCCCGGAGGCTACATTAGTTTCTTTCCATACTGGTATCTCTCAGTAAACCAGGAGAAAGCAGCCATTTAGTATTTGAGTTATTTTGTCTTCTTGTTTTTACCTTCATTTCTTCGACAAGTTTTATAACTGCTTTGTTTTCCAGTTTTCCTTTAGATATTAATGTGTTATTTTACTGCTGAACTACTTTGAAAAACAGTGATTTCTACAGGCATTTATTTGGGAAACATTCAGACTGTAAAATTTCATTCATATATTAAAGGTCTGTTTTATTTTGGGCTGCTGAGGCTTAAATGGATTCCATGTTGTAGTGAAACATGTATTAAATGTACTACTGTTTATTAAACAACAAAAAAACAAAATATAAAAACCTTAAAGTGTTTACTGTCACAGTAAGCCTAGCATTTGTGCCTTTCAGTAATAATCTGTATAATTCAAAATGGCATATAGGTTTAGATAAAAGGGAATGAAACCCCAGGAACAGGAACTCTCAGTATTTAAGTAATCAAAAAATATAATTGATAATGTGATACAGGAAGCACAGGTCTAAAGGGTAGGGGAAAGGAAAGAAGGGAAAGGAAAAACTATTTGTTAAGTAAACTTAATTGGCTTGAAAGATGTTTATATTAAAAGTAAAAATGGAACTTCCTTTTTGTTGTTGTTGTTGTTGTTTTTGGGTTTTTTTGAGACAGGGTCTCACTATGTAGTTGAGTCTGACTTGAAACTTACTATGTAGTAGCCCAGGCTGGTCTGGAACTCACAACAATCCTCCTGCCTCAGCCTCCAGAGTGCTAGGATCACAGGCATGCACCACTATGCCCAGCTCATCCTTTCGTTGCTCTTTTTTTTTTTGAGACAGGGTCTCACTATGTAGTTCAGACTGCTCTGGAACTCACTGTGTAGCCCAGGACAGTCTGGAACTTGTAGCAATCCTCCTGCCTCAGCCTCCCCAGTGCTGGGATTATAGGCATGCTACGCCACGCCCGGCTCAGGTTCCTCTTTATGATAAGACAGTTGCTTTGCAAAGATTCCTTCATCACCTGAACTCACATTTCCTTCTCTAGTGCCATTAAGTCTGTAAAATCCCAGTCCTTTTTTGTATAACAATGCTGTGGAGGCAGTGTATCAATAAATTAGCATACTAAAATAAAATTCCTTTCTTTGAAGTAGTATGAAAGTTAGGAAAATATAAAGGACTTTTCAAAATATTTCAAAATAAACAGGTGCTAGTTATATTATGCTCTATGCTTAACAGAACTGAAATATTTTATAGTTTTTAAAGTTACTTTTTCATACTTTGATGTGCCTGAGGGCTAGCCATTTTGGCTTGTTTAGATAACTGCTATTCAAAATGTAGCTCATGGGGCTGGAAATTTAGCTCAGTGGCTCTGTTGCCTGCCTTGCAAGCACAAGGTCCTGAGTTCGATCCCCAGTACCAAAACGTAACTATGAATCTGCATCATTGGCAGCAGCTAAGAAATGCAGATTCTCAGGTCCCATCCCAAATTCCTTAGTCAGGACCTACATCTTAGCAAGATCACTAGGAAATGGAGATAGATGCACATTAAAGTCTGAGGAGCACTGGTATGGTCTCCCCAAATGAGATCCAAGGGGGTATATTAGTTACATTTCTTATTTTTAATATGGTAGCATAAGCAACGAGGACTCATGGAGAGGCAATGTGATATAACTGAAAGAACTCTGCACTGAGAGTCTGAAAAGCTGGATTCTAGTCGCATCTCTGCTTCTGTGAACTTGAACCTTAACTCTGTTCGACTGTAAAATGAATGGATTATACAATACACACTGTAAGGTCCTTTCAACTCTGAAAGCCTCTAACTTTATGAAAATAAATAGCAATACATTCTGGCCTGACATGTCATATACTACAAAGTCGTTTAGGGAAATGGTTCAACTCTATGTGATATTTCAAGAAACTGGGCTACTTAATGTTATGGAGCCTTTTCTATCAATTATTTTATATTTATTCAGGTTTAAAACTCAACCTCTTTCATTTTCACATTTGGTTTCTTGAAGATCCACAGTGGTGAATAACTTAGTAGGTGGGTGGCTGCTATTAATAATCCTCCTCACTGCTTCCTTTGTTCTTGAATACTGACAAAAATATAGGTAACAGACAGGATTCTGGAAAAATTAAAAACAGATTTTGTATTTTGCACAAGAGAAAGAACATTCTTGTTCTTAGGAAAACATGGCTGAAATATTTAGATTAAAAAACCATGATGTATGACACCTATAAATAATATGCATCTGTGCATATATATGTATGTATATAGAAAATAAAGCACATGGAGCAAAGTATCAGTAGCTGATGAATACAAGTGTGTAAGGCTGTGCACTGTATTCTTTTTGTAATTTTTCTGTACGTTTGAAAATTTTCAAAATAAAAAATTGAGGGAGAAAGCAACTAACATAAATATCTATTGACCTCAATATGCCTTTTTGTATTCTCTCCCCCTTTTCCTGGTACTGAGTGAGGATTGAATACAGCCCTTTTCTTTTTTCTTTCTTTATTTATTTTTTTGTACTGGGGATCGAACTCGGGTCCTTGTGAGCCCTTTTCTTATTTTGAGACAGGGTCTTGCTAAATTGCCCCAGCTGGGATTATAAGTATGTGCCACCACAACCAGCTTGTACTCTCGTTTTTAAAGAGAATTTGGTAAAGGTGCAGGGATTTAGCTCAGTAGTTCCACCACTTGCCTCATAAGTGCAAGCAACTGGATTTGATCCCCAGTACAAAACAAAACAAAAAAACAAAAAAGCAAAAAAAAAAAAAAAAAAAAAAAAAAAAAAAAAAAAAAAAAAAAAAAGAGAGAGAGAGAAATAGGTAAGTTTCATTTATTTTTTTATAACTTTTAAAAGACATCAGAAAAACCAGAAATGAGGGGAAAATCAATAAATAGGGCATTCCAGTAAGTTACATTCCTACATTGCTTGACTCTTACAGACTTAAGTGTTTCCTAGGTAAGGATAAAGGAGGGAAAGAAATGGTGGCGATAGGTTGTCTCAAATCTTCCATATATTAATGAAGTAAACAATTTCCAACCAAGAAGTCAGCCATGAATGATTCTCGTTTTTGCCCAAGTTTTAGCTAATATTGAAAAGAATGCAGTTACCACACAGAAATATAAATAAGTACAGACCTTTCTTATTTTCCTGCAATGAGAGGGGAACAACAGCTGCTCTAGAAATCACTCTCCACCCTCCCATGTGCTGCGCAAGTGTGACCGACTTACTTCTACCATAAGAACAAACAGAAAGTTATAGTAAAGTAGTTGGTTTTGCTTCAGAAACTTTCCATTAATTGTTCTCTTCACCTAATTACAAACAAAAGAAACATGCTGCCTTCATTTACAGCATAATTGTTCTATTTCATCAGCAATCTCAAACTAGAATACTAGCAACAGAATCATATACCAGTTGACTAACAATGTTTCTTCAGTCTTTCCAGACTGTACCCAGTAGGAAGACTTCAAGAACAACAGATTCATCTTCAATTAATTGGAGATTTTAAAACACTCACAAGTTTTGTCTTTAACACTCTGGTTTCATGAAAGTGCATGGTTTTGATAAATTCCTTTTCAGTATCTTTTGCTAAGGGGATTTGTTTTAATTTGCTGATTTAAAAAATATTGTTAAAGCAATTCTAAGGTGTAACTTCAGCTAATGAACACATTACTTAAAATAATTACCAAACAGTAAGTCATTGGAAGTTTTAAGTCATTCAAGTGCAGCACAAAGAATATCAAATAAGACATTTCAGATGATTTTCATAGATAATTTAAAACTGAAAACATTCAACCCAGAATGGTCCTCAGCCCACTCTGCCTGACTTTAGCTGATCTCTCCTATTGTGCACGGGGCCAGGCCAGGCTCTTAGCAAGCAATTCTAGTCACAACTTCACACAGTTTTAGAGTCTGGTGGATCCTTATTTGCAAAGAAAGATTTGTATTACTAACATCATCACCATCCTATTTATTTTCTAAGCATGCACAAAGCTCAGTGTCTTAAATTGATTATTTATCTTTGGCCTGTTCTACAAGAATTTTGAATCTCTCCAACAAAGACACAAAAACACATATCATAAAATGGAAGTGAATTTTTTAAAATTCAAAAGAGAAAAAGTCAAGACTCTCCCAATGTAAGTAGACAACAAAAGCAGGGGGAAAAGAACGTGTGGACCATCAACCTTCAACACTGCTATATTAAGGTCCATATATGATTCTAAGCCTCTATGGTAGGCAGAATAATGACCTCCCTAAGATGTCCATGTCCTAATTTCTGTAATCTGTAGCTATGTTAGGTTATAGACAAAGGCAAATTAGAATTCCAGATGGAATTAAAGCTATAACAAATTCAGTTTAAAATAGGGAGACTATTCTGGATTACCTGGGATACAATCAATGTTATCATGGAGATTTTAGGAAAGTTAGAGTAACATGTGATTATGCAGAGCCAGAGAGAGACTAGTGTGAGACTAGAAAACATTCTCCTGTGTCACTGGAGGAAGGGGACCATGAGGCAGAGGGGGGTGGCCCTTGAATGCTGGAAAAGGCATGGAAAATACTGACCTCTAGAGTCTCCTAAAAGGTACTTGACCTTTCCTGATATCTTGATTTTAGTCCAGTGAGACCTGTATTGGACTCGTAGCCTAATGAATGGTAAGATAAAGATTTTTGGTAGAACAAGTACTTAGCATGTAGGAGGCCTTGGATTTGATCCTCCAGCAAAGAAAAAGGAAGAAGGCGGGTGGGGGACAGAGAGAGGAGTGGGGACATCACACTGAGAGAGAGAGGTTTTAAGCCAGCAAATTTGAAGTAATTTGTTATAATACCAATAGAAAACTACTACTTCTCTGTAGCACCAAAGACAAAAAGATAACACAACCAATAACAATTCTCATCAACAGAAGGGTGGAAGTAATGTCAGGAAAGATAAAATATTTTGTAGTACAAAGTTTCAAAAGAAATTTCTGATGCAGTATTTTATATAGAAGGCACTAAGTAATAGTAAATATAGGGTTCCAGGTAATATTCAGGATATTAATTAAGAAATTTCATGGGGTTATTTCTTATAGTATCCTCTGATAAACTATAAAAACTTCTTTCTTCTGATGGTAAAAATGCCTTGCTCATGCTGAGCAAGCACTCAACCACTGAGCATCTTCAGGCCAAAAATGTCTTAAAAAATTAAATAAAGTCAGTCTTTGAGGGAGTAAAATAATATAAACCAAGAATAATTTTAGGAGGCGGGATGAGTAGATTTTAAAAGATTCAAATTTAAAATACCATAAAAATTATGGACAATTAAAACTATGAATAGATTTATACACATATAACTCAAAAACAACACAGCATACAAAGTAAATTGTAGGTTATGTAAATTATAATACATGGAAACTTTTAAATATACAAATATACACATTATTTTACCTTTCAAATGTGTGTAAATATGCATATGTATAAAATAATATCTTGGGAATGTTGAATATTAGATATTAAAATATAGGGAATGATACTGTCTTTTTATGATACCTTATTATCATTTCTGTGATAGTTACCTCTAGACAGGGATTTGAGAATTGGAGATAGAACAAAGGTAAGTTTAACTCTAGTATAAAGTTTATTTCTTAGTTTAAAAAAACCTGAAGCAAATATAAGTTTTGAAGTTGAGTTATGAGTATATGGATATTTGTTCCATAATTCTCTGTAATTTTTTTATAAACATTCCTAAATTATTACTTGCTTTTTAAAAAAGATTGTTTATCTTTCAAACAGTCTTCCCTAACCAAACCATTTCTTCCGTTTGGTTTTTTGTGGGGGCTGAAAAGAAGATAGCTGGAGATTCTATTTCCTGATAAAGGTCTAAACATTAGACAGATAGAATGTTACAGTATTTATTGATTTGAATTTGGCTTTTGTTGCTCAACACTGTATTCATCAGATTTATCCACGTTCTTGAGTGAAGCACTAGTTAGTTTTCATTGTTGCCTATGTATTCATTATATGAATCTGTCTGAATATTCCAAAATGGACATTAGGGCTGTTTCCAGAGTTTGCTAATAATGCTGCAGTGAATATTCTATGTCTTTTGGTACAAATATGTATGCATACCCTTTGGTCCACAGCTAGGGAAGAAATTTCTGGGTCATGGACTATGCAAATGTTCAGTCAAAACTGACACTGGCAATTCTGCAGAGGCAGGTTGCCAATTCATATATCCAGTAGCGGTGTTTAAGAGTTCTAGATGCTATATATTTCTGTGAATACCTCATATTGGTTCTGCTAAACTTTAGTAGGTGTGAGCCGGATGCATGCCTGTAATCCCAGCACTTGGAAGGCTGAGGCAGGAGGATTGCTAAATTTGAGGCCAGCCTGGGATACACAGTGAGTTCAAGACCATCCTGAACTGCATAGTGAGACTATGTCTTTAAAAAAAAAATCATTAGGTGTGTACAGTTATCTCCTAGAAGTTCTTTTTCTTAATGACTGAAGAGGTTGAAAGCCATTTTATGTATTTATTGACCATTTGGGATATCCTCTCTTGTGAGAATCCATCCAAGTTTCTTGCATATATTTTGTTATTTATTTAAAATTTATTATCAAAATTCTTAATACAGTTAGGATATGAGCTCTCTGTTGGGGCATATATAGTTATCAAATCTTTTCCCACTCTTTGTCTTCTTTTTATTAATGATACTTTGAACAAAAAGTTTAAATTTTTAATATGGTCCAACTAATAATCTTTTCCTTTATGGTTAGTACTTCTTGTATTCTACTTAAGCATTCTTTTTTGATCTGATATGAGGTGGGGCTAAAATTAAATTTTTTCTACACAGTATACAATTGCCCAATACAAGATATTGAAAGGACCATCTTTCTCCTCCCCCTAGAAATATACTGAATATGTAGATTAACGTTGGGGAGAAATGACAGCACTGAGTATTCCAGGCAATAAATGTGGTATATTCTTCCATCCACTTGGGTGTTGGTGATTTTCTCTGTAGAGGTTCGGTGCATCTATTATCTGATTTGTTAGGCGTTTTTATATTTTTCATAGTATAAATCTTCCAATTGCTAGCATTTAGAAATACAAATGACTTTTAAAGACTTTGTATTAAAAATGTATTATGCAGCTTTTCTGCATACATAGATCATAAATGTTACAACTTGATGAATTTTCAAGTGGATTATGTCTGACATACAATTGACTTTTGTACACTGGCTTCATTTCCAGCATCACTGTGATATACACATAGTAATTTTATATTTTACCTGTAGAATCTTTTGATTTTCTACATACATAATCATATCACATCAACTGCAAATGAATATACTTTTTTTTAATTCCTTATTTATTTATTCCTTTCCAATATTAAGACTTTTATATATTTTCTTATTACACTAGCTGTGACTTACAGTCCAGTAGTGAATGATGGTGGTGGCAGCCACATCCTTATCTCAGTCCTAATCCTGATCTCAAGAGAAGTCTTTCAGTACTTCATAATTAATTATAACACCTATTATAACTTTTTGTAGGTAATACTTTATCAGATTAAGAAAGTTCTCATCTATTCCTATTTGCTGAGGGCTTTTGTGATTGTTTACTTTAAGAGGATGCTTGTATCTGTCTTCATAAAAAAGGTGGCTTATACTCGCCCTTTCTTATAGATATAAAAGTATTCATACTTTTGATACTCTCTGGAAGATTTTTAAAATTTTTTTTGGTACCGGGGATTGAACTCAGGTCCTTTCTCTTGTAGGGAGACAGCAGAACCACTGAGCTAAATTCCTGGCCCGAGATGTTTGTTTTGGGTTTTTTAAAACAGGGCTCAGTATGTAGTTGAGACTGACCTGGAACTCACTATGTAGCCCAGGCTGGTCTCGAACTCACAGTGATCTTCCAGCTTCAGCCTCCCAAATTCTGGGATTACAGGCGTGCGCCACCACGCCCAACTCTGGAAGACATTTTGAAAAAATAAGTATTATTTCCCTTTTAAATGTTTTAAAGAATTCACCAATGAAGCCATATTTGAGCCTGAAGTTCTCCATGTGGAAATCTGTAATGATAATTACATTTCTTTTATAGATGTGAGATTAATCACATTTTTATACTAGTTTTCTAGTTTTTTTAAGTAACAGCATTATTGAGATACAATTTACAGACCAAATAATGTACTATTTAAAGAGTACAATACAATGGCTTTTTGTGTGCACAGTGCTGTACAAACACCACCACAGATCAATACTGGAACATTTTCATCACTTCCAAAAGAAACCTCATCCATTAGCAGTCATTTTCCATTTTGCCTACTCCTAACCCCTGAAAACCATCAGTCTACTCTCTAATTTGATGGCTTTTCTTATTCTGGATATTTCATATAGGGAATCATGTTAATATGTGGTTGGCTTTATTCCCTTACCATGCTTTCAAGATTCATCTATGGGGCAGCACATATCAGCACTTACTTTTTACTGCCAAATAATATTCCACCGTATGTATATGTAGTTAAAAAAAAATTCATTCACCAGCCAATAGACATTTGAGTTGTTTCCATTTTCTGGGTGTTAGGAATAATGCTGCCACAAACAATTTGTGTACAAGTTTTGTGCTGTACCATTTATATTCCCACCAAGAGAGTGAGAGTTTCAAATTCCCTACATTCTCCCCAACACGCTACTGTTTGTTGTTCTGATTGTAGCTACTTTGGTTTGAAGCACAATCTCATTATGGCTTTGACTGCCCATTTCCTGATGGCTGACAATGTTTTGCATGTTTTCAAGCCTTTACAGGCCATCTTGCTATCTTTATTGGAGAAATGTCTATTCAGAGGCTTTGCCCATATTTAAATTGGGCTGTATTTCTAAGGTCTAGTATTGGTTATCTTTATCAACAATTGACATAAATTTGCTCCAAACACTTTTCCTGATGGCTGTAAAATTTGTAGTGATAGTCCCTATTTTTTACTTTTTCTCAGTTTGTTAGTTTTGGCTATACTTCTTTGATGTATATTTCAAATATTGGAAGATTTCTGAGTGAAAATGATTAATTAGCCCTGCTAGTAATGATTTCTAGCTTAATTCCATCCTGGGTAGAGAAAATATTGTCTGATTTCAATCCTTTGAAGTTTATTATGATTTCCTTGATGGCCTAGCTTATAGTCAAATTTGGAAAATGTTCCATGTATACCCAAGAAGAGCAGATATTCTACAGTTGTTGGGGTCATATTACCTGGTCTTTTAATATCACCTGAGTTAAAATGGACGTTTTTTGTGTGACAATTAAAGGGCTTAACTTCTGACTAAAAAACAAATCATTTTACCCTTGCAAAGTCAAGATCTTATTCAACAAAATGTTGTAAAGAATATTCCAAATATAATATGCTGCCACACTGAACACTATAGAATTAGTCAAGCAGAAAAGCATATTTGTTTCCCTTTCATGAGAAGACCAACTTTATGTTAAAATGTATATTAATCTTATTAAGACTGGAAGAAAAGATTAGACTGTTTTTTTTAATCTCTGGAATTATATAACCTAATTCTCTTTTAAGCTGGCTTTTAGAATGAATATATACTCTTTTAAAAAGTTTCTCACATATAATTCATAATATTTAAACATCAAATGGAATTTAAAATTAGCTGACTACTTCATTACATTTTATATTCGGGGCACAAAATTAGGAAAGTGTCAATCTTTGTATTTTGTGCAGGCTTTGTGAAACACCTATTTTAGTGCAAAAAATTTTTAAAACCTATAAATTTCTTCAATTTTCATCATACATCTTTGCTTCTTTTCTAATTTTCTTCCAGTAGTATAGAAGCCCATCTTTTGTCACAGCAGGAGTAATGATCTGAGGAAGTTAGGAAGATAACAAAAATGAGAGAGCAAAGTCAATTTCAGCTGGCAGAATGAGTGCTGAATCTAGGAATAGAATTTGATGTACAAAGTTCAAGTTCAGGTCTCAATACTGAGTTATTGAAAGAACAGATTATTATGTAGAATCTAGTATGTCACCATTTTGGGGAGGGCAAACCCAGAAAGACAATATGTACAAAAAGAACTTCGTAGGGAATAATTATTGACCAAAACATTGTTAACTTCATGGGAGGAAAAAGTCCAAAAGGGTGTCTATTTCCTCACTTGCCAGCAAAGCAGCAATTCTTTGTTATGCCTCTCTTTCAAACAAAGTTGTAAGAATTGTGACAAATAACTACCTAAATACTTGGCCTCTAGCCACTACAAGCATGAGATCAAAAGCAAAAAGTGAGAAATAGCCAGTTTTTATTTCCTTTCAACAATTAAGTGAGGTAGGTCATAGGTATGGCTTATCTAATAGGAAAATGACAAAAATTATCAAGAATCAAACCTAATAGTTCCTAAGGTACATTACACATAATACTTTATTCTTGACTGACAAGATTTCTAGAAATTTTAACAAGCAATAGCAACAAAAATGCAAGGCATGTAAATATTTGCTGTACACATGCATAACACCAATGGAGCACTCTGAAGCATATATTTAAAGTAAATGGATCACATATTCTTGACACATTTCCATTGATGAAAGATGCCCTATTCAAGCCCAGGTATTAGTTCCTGCCCTGCAGGTATATCACTACTCAATTTTACAGAATAAATGGTACATGTTTTCCCCTTAGACTTGTCTTCAAGAGGAAAAATGTAATCTTCATTTAGGTAATCAGGGAAAAAAAGGTTTTTAAATAGATCAACAATATTATCTCACTATATTTTTCAGTGGATTGTACATTAGTTAGTAATACTGTATCAATGTTAAAATGTATATAATAATTCATGGTTATGTAGAATATCCTTGCTCTTAGGAGACACACACTGAACTTTTATGGATGGCACGTCAATAAAGTCTCAAAAGGCTCAGTGCAAAATGTTAACAGCTACAGTAGTGGATGTAGGTAGAAGGAACATAGATGTCCACTGTACTATTCTTTCAATTGCTCTGTAGATTTGAACATTTTTCAAAATAAAAAGTTAAAATAAGAAAGCATTTATTAATAGTCCTAAAATGCTAAGGTAAATAAGTTACTATTGACTGAACAACTCCAAGTGCTGAATACTGTAAGCTCTTTGTAAAGTCACCTCTGACTTCTATTTTGTAGTCAGTGAGATTATGCTTGCATCTAAATGACTGATGAATATTTAAAATACTGGGATGGAGGGAGTGATAGAAAATAGCAGTAGCAAAAAAAAAAAAAAATGGAACTGACAAATTTTGTATTATTATGAGTGTGTCCTAACATCTGTGACTTAATTCTCATCTAAAACCTCTGCCTAAAAAAACAGGTTCTTAGTTTAGAGACATGAAGTTCATGCTAGGAACCTTAATACCCACAACAATGCCCTAAGCAGAGGAGAAGAAGGTAATACATATTCAATGCTCTTTTGTTATAAAAGTCAGTCAGTGAGCTGCAAGAACCGTGATGGGCTGATTTTGCTGGTCAAAATCATTTTGAATACTTAACTGGAGACCTGAAAGCATTGTTCAGGAGATTTATACTCAGGCTCCGCCTACCCTCCTAGAGGAAAGGCTCACTAGTATTTCCTTTAGTACTTCCACATGAAACAGTGTTAATCCAGAAGTTAGTCTTTGTTAAATAATATGCAAACATACAGCAGTTTCAAATGAGACAGAAATAAGTTTGTTTGTAAACCAAATAAAAAGTTTTCTTGTCTCCTTTGATTATTGCTACTTTACTTTCTCAACAAAATGTGCGACTTAACCATGAAGCTACTTCCTGAAAGTGGCTCTTTGCAAATAAGATTTGAAAGTCATAAGGCTATTCCTGGCTTACTTCAATTTATCAAATGAAAAGTGACCTAAATCAGTCTCTGCTATTGACTTTTAGAAATGCTAGTCAATCCAGAAACCATTTTCCATGGGCTTCTTCTCCCTTGAAATTTTCAAATGTCATCCAATACCTAAAATTTCAAATCTTCTGCCTTGCCCAGCAGAAGAAAGAATTTTATGGGGACAATGAAGTCAAAACTGGCATCGATTTACACAGTGAATTAATGTTTCTTAAACGGAGGAATAACAGGATTAAGAATTTAAATAGCTTTCCAAGGTATAATACTGAGTGCCAGTGTGTTTAATTTCACTGAATAGCATCATTACTATTTTTATGTCTTGATAATACAAGGTCTTAAGGATGGCCTTAAGAACATCAACTTCTCCCGCTTTAGTTTGAACATTATTAAATAACTCATTATTACATAACAGGCACTAATAAGAAGGTATAAATGTCAATAAAACCAAATTGGCATTCTGCAGGGAAGATATGCTATGAGATATAATTATGTAGGACTAATGGAACCTATTTTATTGTGTAATGATGTTGGGTACAAGGGTAAGAAAAAACATCTGAAGAGGATCTACACACAAAGATTTACTATACTTATTTTGCCTATGATATAAATACATAAGGTATTTGCTCTGAAATGAGAGGCCTTATGTTTAATGCTATAGCAATTCTAGAACTAGTAACAGAAGTGGAAGGAGGCAAAAAAAAAAAAGCAAAGAATATATTCCTAGCCAGGCATAGTGGTGCATGCCTGTATTCCCAGCACTCTGGGAAGCTGAGTCAGGAGGAACACAAATTTGAGCCCAGCCATGGCAATTTAGTGAAATCCTGTCTTGAAATAAAAAAATACAAAAAAGGGCTGAGAATGTAGCTCAGGGCAAAGGTCCTATCTTCGATCCCCAATATCAAGGAAAAAAATTTTCCTGGGTCTTCATAGATCACAGTATTTTAGGGTATATCAGGAGGAGTATAAAGAAACTGCCACCCAGTTGTAATAAATTCACTATTAATGAAAAGAAATAGAAAAACATATTAGCAGTAAATTGGCTGCATAACACTTTTTATTAGTCAATTAAGTTGTCAAATGAAACTATTCAAATAATGACATTACGTTTCCACTCTTTATCATGTTTACAGAAATTTACTTTTTGCCTAGCAACACAGAAAGTTCTTTGTAAAGAAGTTCAGTAACCTCACCAGATTCTAATCACTCTGCCTTAGTTACTTCAATGCATCAACTGGCTGGAAGGGAATAGCTTTCAGTTACTGAAGTGTAGGAAGCCAGGAAATTTCCTTTTGCTCAAATGATTACTAAAGGTTCTACAACTAAATCTCTTGATTTTTTGCCCCTTCCTACATGTTATGTTGTCTTTAAAGTGTTCATGGAATTATCTAAAGAAAAAGAATGTGAGTACTGAATCATGGCATACCAGGGCCTAAAAGGTCCCTCTAGAGTTAAAAAATCTAAATGCCACAGTTCCAATACAGGCTCGATGGCTAGACCTTTAAAGTAAATTTAACTTTTACAGAAATCAGCATATTGCTTGAGATTCCCTAAGAGGTTCGTACTCCTCCTGGATGTGATCTAGATTTCCCAGTATTTAGCAAGTTAAACTGCACTGTTTGTATTTTACGGTTTAGGCTTCTGCCTAATTTTACTAACGATGAACTTCTTTTCTATTGTCCATCTTCTTGTTGTTTATTAAGTATCAAAGGACCGGGAAAGAGTAAAAATTCCTTCACTTTACTACCTTTAACTGAAGTCTTTCCTCACACACTACATTTTGAGATGAGCTAATCTTTAAAGGAATAAATTATAAGCTTGATAGGTTTTAATGCATCAGGGAATGAAAGATAAAAAACCAACATCAGCAGTGTGAAAGAATTGCTTAGAGAAAGGCTGTGCCAAGAATGACATTTGTTTGGAGATCTGTTCAAGCAGCCATGCCAGATTAGTTATATCACTTGGATTAAAAGTAGTTGCAGAATGCTGTATAATAATATAAATGACTTCCCTGGAGCCTTTTAGGGTTTATTACTTTACCAGGATTAGTATTACCAGTATTACCTGACCATCACTAAAGTCTCTTGTGATTCCATATGATTTAGCCCTCATTTGTTGAGATATTATGTGGATAATTGTCTTTACTTTCCCATCCTCTGCCACTCAAGTTCAAATACTTCCTCCACTTTTGGGAAACATACTTAGGCGGTTTTTAAGATTTATAATCTGTGTGTCTAGGTATAAAATATACAGTTAGTTACACATCATGGGGTATAAAGTTGAATTATGTTTTTGGTTTTATGGTACTGGATTGAATCCAGGACCTTCATATTGAGCTACATCTCCAGCCCTTCTTAGTTTGTTTTTCTTTGTTTTTTGTTTTTGTTTTTTTTTAAAAAGACAGGGTCTCCCAAATTTGCTAAGTTGCTCAGGCTAGAATCCTTCTGTTCCAGGCTCCCAGAGTTCTGGGGTTACAAGCATGAGCTACCATGCCTGGTATGAATTATATTTTTAGGGGTTGGGGATCTAGCTCAGTGGTGCTACACTTGAGCTGGGGATTTAGCTCAGCAGTTTGGTGGCCTGCCTTGCAAGCACAAAGACCTGAGTTCGATCCCCGGTACCACAAAAAAAACAAAACAAAAACAAAAACAAAAACAAAAAAAACACACAAATGGTGCTGCACCTGCCTTGCAAGTGCAAAGTTCTGAGTTTGATCTCCAATACTGGAAAAAAAAAGTGAATTATGTTTTTAAAACATTCATGTACAAGCTAGAAGGACATACACCAAATTGATCCATAATTATTTCTGTACAGTTTCCAAATTATTTACAGTACAGTATATTATTTCATAATCAGAAAACATGACAAAAATAAGCTTTTCATAGTACAGATGTCAAGAGAGGTGGTATTCAAATGAGAAGATCCTCATACACTTCCTTCTCAAACTTTGCGTGAGTTTTTATCACCTCTCATTAATTAAAAGTCTGGGTTTCTGGAGCCTTCAAAGCTGTTTACAGCTCTGGACTTTACATCACATTGCTGGTTGATAAACTTTTGTTCATAAAAGCACTGCCTCTAAATGTTCATTTCCAAGCTGGCTGGTTTGCTGGTCATCTGCCACTTACTAGCAGCCCACAGCTGGATATATTGTTTGAATTTGTGTTCTAATGGGGTCTACATATGTTCTAAAAGTTCTCATTTCAGCTTCCTATGGGGAATCTATTTGGAGTCCTGCTGTGAGCCATCCACAGCATATAAAAAATCCAGAATGTTGGGTGAGGACACTAGACTCAGAACTAGACAACGTTCCAAAGGCTGGCAGCAGGGAGCCCTTGTGCTATTTCATGTTTAGTACAACTTAGAAATGCCAGTGATGAGTGATCCAGAAATCAGATGTGTTGGCTAACCTCTAGGCCACAGTAATGACGGCATGTCAATTGGCAGACGCTGAATTTACTTGGGGACTGGATTCCTCTCTCCACCAACTTCCCACAGGACACTAATATACAGACAACACAAAATTTGAGCGTTTGATAAAGCATTATAGAGAGTTCTAATGAGATAGGAGTTTAATTCCTTTTTATATTTTTTTGCAATAATTTGCTTCAAATTGTAATTCTAGAAAGTTTTACTTAGAGGGCTGGGGATTTAGCTCTGGTGCTACCACCTGCCTTGCAAGTGAGTCCTCAGTTTAACCCCCATACCCCCCCAAAAAAAAGTTATAATTAGGAAGAAGTCCCTCATTCCGAAAGCTATTTTAAAATTTATCTCAATAATAAACATTGAAGATTACTCACTAGAGACCATCCCTAAAGATGCTCCTTCACATCATGAATTCACCTCTGTCAGGCCAGAATGTAGCTCAGTGACACACCTCCAGCATGCTCAAGGTCCTGGGTTCAATGCCCACGCTACATCAAAGAAATCTCTAAGCCTCTATATAGAATTCTGTTCTCTCTGTCCACTGGATCAGAGATCCATTTTCTTACTTTTGTCTGCCTCTTGTTCTGCCTACTCGCCCCATGTCATATTAATAATGAAGTACATGAAGTCTTGAGGGCTGCCAGGATAGCTCAGTGATAAAACACTTGCTGAGGAAGTAAAAGGCTCTATGATCAATCTCCAACACCAGGAAGTGTGGGAAGAAAACAAAACATCAAGAAACTTTGAAATTATAAGTTACAAGTATTAGACTTTCCTTGTTTTTAAAAAAGGCACAGTGAACATCCACAGTGAATAGTGAAATAATAGTTTCCTAAAATATATTCCATATAGGAAATTGCTTTCAAGTATATCTAGTATATAAATGACAAGAACACAGGCTGGGCTGAGTGAAAATTATTTTTTACCTGAAAAGGAAGGAACACACAGAGAATATTGTACATTGTGGATGAAGAAAAAAATCCCTGCTTAAAATTCTCAGGTACCAGAACCGGGGATGTTGCTCAGCAAGTTCAGCCCTTAGTATCATGAATAAAACAAAAAACCTATAGGTGCCAAAATAAGACTGAAAAGGGGGATCTTCTGGTAAAATTCCTTTTTAATAATGTTATTTTGAGAGATTATCATTTACCTTCACAGATAAGTTGGTTAATAGAAAAGTTATTTTTCAAAAATTTAAAAATTATTGGGCCAGGGATGTAGCTCGGTGACACCACACCTGCCTGGTAAGCACAAGGTCCTGAGTTTGATCCCAGGTACAAAAAACAAAACAAACAAACAAACAAACAAAAATATATAAAATTACTTGGTCTCTAAATACAGAGACAGGAATCAAACAATAAGCTCAAACATAACTTTTAATAAGCAGTGGGCCTTTTCCATCAAACTAAACTGGAAAACTCCTTTTCTCTTGCTCTGGAATCTAATGTCCTGATTGAAAGAAAGCAAAGGGGAATTGAGTGACTGTCAAATGAATAAAGAAAATAAACCCGTTTTAAGAATAACATGAAGGAGCCCCACTGATTCCAAATGGCTGATTACATCCTCCATCTTAAATTTTTTTTTCAATTCTATGACACTTCAGGAATTCCTGAATTTATTTCTTCCACCATTAACTCTTGCTCTTGCAGTTGTCCCCAAAAGACTCTCAAGGCTTATTTTTTGCCCTTCTCTTTTCATACTTCATTCTGTTTGGAAAGTATAACCTTTCTAGAACATCAAGTTATTATCTCAATGAAAATGATATTTTGAGCCCTGTTTATATTGACTTTCAGATCAAAACTTACAACTACTTATTAGTTATCTCTAATGTTCTTGCAGTTCCTTGAGCTAAAATATGCATCCAAACCTGCTCTATTCCTGAAATTCCTATTTTTATTAATTATAACTCCAACCTTTTGGTCAGTCTCACGCTGAATCCTCATAGCCATTTAGAATCCTCACTTCCTACTCTTAGCCAATTCTATATCTTATCCAGTCCATTATCACCCTTCTAGCTTCTTTGAACCCCCACCCCTACCCTGCTTCCACCATCGATACTGGAATGGTTCAGTAGTTAAAAATACAATCTGCTGGGCCTGGAATTTAGCTCAGGGTGCCACCTCCTGCCTTGTAAGTGCAAGGTCCCAAGTTCGGTCCTTGGTACCCAAAACAAACAAACAAAAACCCCCCAAATCTGCCTTTGTTTTCCAGACACCAAGAGGTGAGCAACTTTCTTCACCATGTGCTCCTGACATGATGCACAGGCCCAAAAGCAGTGGAGCCAACTGACCATGGTCTGAAACTTTCAAGCTCATGAGTCCATATAATGCCCTATCCCCCAGTGGTGGGGACCCAGCCTGGGACCTCATATATGTTAAGCAAGTGCTCTACGATTAAGCTATATCCCTATCCCTGACCTTTTTCCTTTTTAAATTCTTTGTCTCGGGAATTTTGTCACAGTGACAGATAGCTAACACACACAATAACAGGTATGGAAAGTTTAGTGATATGGTTTCAGATTCATTGTCACAGCTAACCTTTCAGATTATATCACTTGTCCTTCCTTTGCTGTCTTCTTTGCACAGAGACAATGCCATGTGAGGGCACAGTGAGAAGGTACCATCTACAAACCAGAGAGGTTTTACCTGAAACCAGCCATCCCGGCACACTAATCTTAGGCTTCTGGCTTCTAGCAGTGTGAGAAAATATGGGGCTATTATGCAAAAGGAGTAAAAAAAAAATTTTTTTTTACCAAAGGGATATTGTTTATACCCTGAATTTAAGTACTAAAATTTAAATAAAAATGGCATATATTACCTAAGGCTAATTATAACATTTTAATGCCTTCTTTGTGCTAAATATACTCGTTCAGAAATCTTTTTTTTTTTTTTTTTTAATCCCTCAGGTGCTTCTCCTTATGTGTATATATGGGGGAGGGTAAGTCCGGAAATCACAAATAGATTTGAAATCCAGCTTCCTCATTTATTAGCTTTGTGATGTCTGAGCAGGTTTCTGTAATTGCTTTAAGCCTTAGTTTCTATACCTATAAATCCAGCTGTTGCTAGATGTCAAAGGACTAATGTATATAAGGCATCAAGCAGAATGCTTGGAATTAAAAAAATAAATAAACCAAAAACACTGCTTTTATTATTACTACTGCCTCTAGTTGCTTGTCCTTCTGATATATCTGTTCATCAAGGGACTGGTTCCCCTCCATAAAGACTGGCTGATGTTGCAGGCCAGGGATTTAGCTCAGTGGTGCTGCCACCTGTTTGCCTCGCAAGTACAAGGACCCGAGTTCGATCCCTGCTACCAAAAAAAAAAAAAAAAAAGATGGATGATGCTATTGTCTCTTCAAAGCCCCTTCACTGGCTCCTCAAAGATTAAAGAATAGAGCCAAAACTTCTTATGATTTTGAAGGCTGTCTATAAAATACACCAATATCAGCTTTTCTTTAAGGTGCTCAAAGGATATTTCTTTCTAAAACTCACCTTAAAAATGGGAGTAGAGTGATTTTCATGAATATGAAGAACTCATCTGAAAATTAGTTTTATGGAACTTCAGTCTTGAGTCAAAATTGTAAAATATGTCTTAGGATTCTGCAGACTTTTTTTTTTCTTTTTATTGAGTTTATTGGTACATTCTAGGTATACAGTACAGTTACATTAATTACTGGTATCTTGTACCTTTACATGAAAGGTCTACATTCTCATTTTTTCCTTGTCCCTGCCCTCCCTTCACCCCCTCCTCCCCTCCCCATTTACAAACACTTTATTTCCATTTTTTCATTTTCTCTCTGCAGGCTTTTGAAGTGAGTGTTTCAGATGACCATGATTGTTCTTGCCTCACAAACTAATTTCTATCCAAGAATTGCCTAGTTTCAGGACATTTACTTGAATCTTTTTCATTTGGCTAACAATAAGCTCTGTGTTAGAAGCCAAACACAAGGAACCTCGTAGAATTTCAAAGACAGCAGGTTGAAGAAAAGTTAAGTCAAGTGCCTTATATATATTGTTACAAACAAAAACCAAAACTCTAACATCCACAGTGGTGATAATATGGCATTGTGAAAACATCACTGTTTCTTAAATTCAGGTTATTCTTGTGTAGGTATTTATAAAGAAATCATTGATCTAGTATCAAGTAAAATAAACTGTCAATAGATTGTTACAAAGTTTCCTATTTCATGTTTCTTATTAACTAGATTAACTTTAAATCTATTTGGAAAAATGATTAAATGTTGAAGTAAACAGACTAGACAGCTCGAGTCTTCATCCATATTTTTTGCTATTTCTTTCTTGTATCCTGCTAATAATTTGCACATCATGCTAATGAAATGTGTTATTTTACAAACAATATATATTCCTAAGTGAGAAAAGGTGAAGGATTCTCAGTGTCTATCTTTCCACTGACCAACCAGTAAAATATCCAATGAAAACTTATGAAAAAAAAAAAAAATCAGGTCTGTGCCAGGGGTCTAGCTCAGTGGTTCCACTGCCTGCCTTGCAGGAGGAAGGATCTGAGTTTGATCTCCAGTACCAAAACAAACAAACAATGAAACAAACAAAAACCCATCAGGTCTATTTTCTAAATAATACTTAAATTGTGTGGGGAAGGAAGGAGAGGGTAAAGAGAATATTTATATATCTATATGTATATCTAGATTAAAAGAAAGAACAACAAAGTATTAGATTTCACTGTTCCAATGAACAATTCAGAGCTGAGTCACTTGAAAGCTGAAATGTGGACTTTGGTTATATCATGATGACTAACCTTATTTAATAAAAAGCACAAATGAAAAATAACTCACTGAATTTAAGTAAATGTCACTAGTTCTCTCATTAAAACACATTAAAAGTCACCAGTTCTGAGGAAAAGCACCTTAGGGACTTCAAAAAAAATTTCAGAACACGTATATTTATATATCACATAAAGGTACAAGATCCTAAAGATCAATGTAACTTTACTGTATACCTAAAATGTACCAATAAACTTAATGGAAAAAAACCCCACAAAAAACATGACTACCTATCTCTGCACAGAGCTTGAATACATTCTGGAATGTAATGTACTCTATATGATGCCCACTCTAACTAAGTATGCGTCTTTCTTATCCGCTCCTCCTTAGTAGACCCTACCTTGAACTCATAGGTACTTGAAATACGTCTTCCTTATCTAGCCAACCTTGCCCTAAAATTAATGTTTCTTGCCCTGAGTTTGACCTTGCTATAGACCAGTCAGTAATAGAGATATTCTATATATAACCAATCAACTGCTTGCTCTGCTTCTGTACTAGTTCCTGCTTGCAAATTCTATATAAACTATAGACAGAGGAAAACAAAAACAAGTGCATTTAGCACAGTGGAGGCATTAAAATGTTATCATTAACCGTAGGTAATATATCCCATTCTTATTTAAATTTTAGTTTAACTTGGTACAAACTGAGTACCCCTTACCTGAAATGCCACAGATGTTTCAGATTTAGATTTCTTCAGGTTTTAAAATATTTGCATACCCATACATAAAGAAATATTGTGGGGGATGAGACCAAATCTAAACCAGGAGTGCAGTTTTCTCTAATCCAAGTACTAACCAGGCCTAACCTTAGCTTACTCAAGGGGGTATTGTAGTATCATGTTAGCACACAAAAGTTTCAA
Source organism: Fukomys damarensis (assembly GCF_012274545.1). Lineage (NCBI taxonomy): Eukaryota > Metazoa > Chordata > Mammalia > Rodentia > Bathyergidae > Fukomys > Fukomys damarensis. Next base: position 18,225,014 of record NW_022900932.1, read on the forward strand.
TTTAGGGAGTGTTCAGAATTCTGGACTTTCAAATCCAGGATGCTCAGCCTGTACTAAATTAATGTAAATTACTGTGAAAGGGTCTTCTTTGTCCCTTTACCCTGTAGATACTCTATTTTATTTTTAAAATATTTTTATTGGTACATTTTAGATATACAATACAGTTAATTCATCATTGGGATCTTGTACCTTTACATGACATAACTTGGTTCTTATTTTTTCCCCATTCCCCTAGGCTCTCTTTCCTGCTGCACCCTTCCCTATTTACAAAGGCTTTGTTTCCACTTTTTTCTTTGCTCTTACATTTCATTTACCTTTTACCTTTCCCCTACCCCTCCCATTTGCCCAATACCTTTAGACCTTTTCTTCCTATTACACAGTATCAATTATATATTTTGACCCTTACTTACACTTTTAGTTTATCACACCAGAGAAACTATATGGTACTTACACATGTATTTCCTATTAATTTCACTTAAGAGTGAATGTGCATCCACTTAGCTATAAATTTCTCTAATTTCTCATTCTTTATGGCTGAGTATTACTCCATTTTATTATTTTTTTTAAACACATCTTTTTTATCCAGTCTCTGGTTGATGGGCAATTGGGCTGTTTCCAAGTTATAGCTATTACAAACTGTGCTGCTATAAACATGGGTGAGCATATATCACTGTGGTATGATTCTTTTGTTTTTGGGAAGATACCCAGCAGGGGAATAGCTGGGTCAAATGGGACTTCCAACCCTAGTTGTTTAAGGTATCGCTGTATTGATCACCACAGTGGTTGTACCAGTCTGCATTCCCATCAACAATGAAGAAGGGTTCCTTTCTCCCCATGATCTTGCCAGCAATTATTATTGTTTGATTTCTTGATAGCAGCTATTCTTCCTGGTGTGAGGTAGAATCTCAGTGTTGTTTACATCTGCATCTCTTGAATGACCAGTGATGTTGAACATTTTTTCATGTATTTGCTGCTTTTACTTCTTTGTCTGAGAAATGTCTGTTCACTTCAGATGCCTGTTTTTAAATTGGATCTTTATATTTTTGAGTTTTTATATATTCTAGATAGTAGACTTCTGTCTGAGAAACAGCTGGTAAAATTTTTTTCTCATATTGTAGGTTGTTTCTTAGCTCTGTTGGTGGTTTCTCTTGCAGCACAGAAGCTTTTCAAAAAGATGAGATCCCAGTTGTTGATTTTTTGTGCTAGTTCCTGTGCTACTGAGGATTTGTTCATAAAGTCTTTTCCTATGCCAATGTCTTCAAGAGTTCTACCTAGCTTATCTTCCAATAAGTTTAGTACTTGTTTTAATATTTAGATCTTTAATCCACTTTGATTTTAGTTTAGTGGATTCTGGAAGATAGGGGTCTACTTTTAATCTTTGGCAAGTTGAAATTCAGGTTTTCCAACACCATTTATTAAAGAGGCTATCTTTCCTCCAGTAAGGGTGTTTGGCTCCTTTGTCAAAGATGAGGTAGCTGAGTACTTCTGGAGTTGTTTCTGCATCTTCTAATCTGTTCCACTGATTCTCCGGTCTGTTTCTTTGCCAGTACCATGCTGCTTTTAACACAGTGACTTTGCAGTATAGTTTCAAGTTGGGGACTGTGATACCCCGTACCATGTCTCTGTTACCTAGAATGGCTTTTGCTATTCTAGGTCTCTTCTGATTCCAAATGAATTTTTGCATTGTTTTCTCTAGTTCTGTGAAATATACTGTTGGGATTTCAATAGGGATTGAATTGAATCTGTAAAGCAGTTTGGAAGTATGGCCATTTTCACTATATTGGTTTTTCCTTCCCAGGAACAAGAGATATCTTTCCATTTTCTTATATCCTCTTTGATCTCTTTTTTCAGTGTTGTAGTTCTCAACGTAGAGGTCTTCTGCTTCCTTTGTTACATTGATTCCTAGATATTTCATTTTTTTGGATGCTACTGTGAAAGGGATTGTTTTCCTAATTTCTCTCTCAATGACTCTGTTGTGTACAAAAAGGCTATTGATTTTTTAGTGTTTACCTTGTATCCAGCTACTCTACTGAATCTGTCAATTAAGTCTAGAAGTCTTTAGGCAGAGTTTTTTGGGTCTTCTATGTAGAGTTAGATACTGTACTTTAAAAGAGGGTCTGTAAATGGTTTTAAGGAGGATTTGTAAAGTCAGGTTTTTAAACTTACACAGACTCCCAAATAATAAATGAATGGCTTGTATGTGAAAAGCAGTAAAATAATTCTTTCTCAATGATTTCAGAAACCACATTAACTACCAAGCAAATGTCACTCTTTACAGTGGTGTTAGCCAGACTTTAAAAATCACAATCTTAAGTGGAGATATGATGTAAAAACAAAACAAAAAATCTTCACCTCCACGTTTTACACTGTGCTTGTGACAAAAAGTTATTAAGTAGCCAAGTGACACCACAGTAGACTATACAAAGCTCTCGTATAATTTCAAAAAAGAGGGAAAAAATTGTAGGAGGATTGAATCATCCTATCATAGTAATGCAAGTACGCAAAGTAATGCTGAACTCAAAAGAATCTAAGCAGTGGTAATCAACATGTTTATATTTCAAGTTGGCCATATAATTTCAGCAAAATATTTTCAAATAAAATCAAAGCCATTTTAGTTTTACTAATTTTGTTTAATGATTTTATAGCTATGAAAGAGCTATATGCCTCTCTGACTTAATTATTTACTTCTTAATCCAGTGCCTTTTTATAGTTCATTAACTAGTCGAACTTATTCTGGCCTTATATCCCTGCAGAGTTTCTTTTCTCTGACTGGAATAATGATTCCTTCCATACATTTTTTACATGATTAGCTTCTTTTCATCATTCAAGTTTTACTAAATATTCTCTCCTCAGAAGGATCCTCTCCTTCCATTCAATCTAAAAGTTGCTCACCAAAAACCCTGAACACAAAACTCAGCTTTATTCTATTCTTGGCACTTCTTGCTACGTGATACTTACTGAGTTGTGCTGCTTCCACACCCTTCCCGTCCACACTACCCCTCGAATGAAAGCCCTTATAACTAGTTCCACTCTATGTCCAGCACCAAAGGCAGTGAATGCACATAAAAGACATTCATCCAAATAATCACTGTGTATTTGAATGAGTTTATAAATCAAAGGCCTCCAGGTACCTGCCTGTATAGCCCTTCATGGTCTTTGTTTAGGTTCTACTTCAAATGAACTAAGTGAAAACATTTATGAGATAATCGGGAAAATTTAAACCATTAGTAGATATTTGAGGCTATTAAGGTGATAATATTAATATTTTTTAGATTTGATGATGGCATTGTGGATATCAAGTTAGAGAAATATGTTGAAACATTTATGAAAAATGATAAATGATTTCCATAAAATAATCATGTGTGTGTGTGTGTACAGGGATAGAGATGAGGGTACAGAAGTGAAATAAGATTGACCATGTGTTAATAACTGATGAAATGAGGTGCGTGGGATTCATTAAAATTCCTCCAACCATCACAATGCTTTTCAATTTTCATAATGAAATTTTATTTTTTTGGTACTGGGGATTGAACTCAGGACCTTGCACTTGTGACGCAGGCGGAAGAACCACTGAGCTAAATCCACAGCCCTTCATAAAGAAACATTAAAAAGAATATAAAACATAAGTTTAAGGTTACTTACTACAAAAAAAAGAGCCTACAGGATAGAAACTGAAAAGACTTCAACACAAGATATTTTTTCAGACTTTTCAGCTTGCATAAATTAATAAGAGGATATTACTGACAAATAAACAGATCAGATTTATGAGTTTAGATTTTTTCCTTTATGGCAAGTATTGTCAGTTCTTTCCACTTCTGCGTTATTACCTGAAAGTTCTACAGCTTCCTTAGGCTCACTGAGTATCATGATAGGCAAGTAGATAGAGGTGGGAAGAAATGAGAGCCAATGGGATAAAGAAAAACAGAAAAATTAGAGGAACACTGCTAATGATTTTGTGAAGAAAAAGGTTTGTAAAACAAACACACAAGCAGAAAACAAAACAAAATAAAACAAAAAACAAGTCCACAACAAACAAGCTACTCGATGGTCTATAGTAAAAATAAGCCAAGACGGACTACCCGGATGGAAAAACCCATCTACTTTTACTCCTGAAAATTACTGTTTAAGCTTATCTTCTTTTATGGTAAGACTCACAAAGAAGAAGAGGGAAAATGAGTATTATTCTATTCTAAAAGAAATACAGAAACAGTAAGTCCTGAATAATACAAATGAAATATAAGCCAATTCTCTTGGTACATGACCTAAAGGTTGTACAGGGAATGAAACCACTACTGGTTAAGCTATCTTGAAAAGCAGCTCAACACAATTACTCAGGAGTCATAAATATTTCAAACTAAGTTTGAATGGTGACATTTTTGTAAAAGATTTAAGAGATTTATCAGATCACTTTTCATAGGCACTCATAAAATAAGGGGAAATATATAAACAAATTATTATTTTAATGTTCAAATGAGGGAATAAGACACGAGACAGAAAGTGAAGAATTAGGCACCATGCAAAAGAATCGATATTCTGTTCACTTTTTAATGTAAAGGCTGAACATTTTGAAGATATACACGTATTAAATATTTTAGAGCAGGGCAGGCTCTGAAAGCTGGGGCTATCCAACAGCCTTTTTATTCAGTTCCTGATTTAATTACAAATTTCAGGCCTCTTTCAGGTTCTTGCCAGGTTCACTGAAAAACTCAAGACATCATTAAAAACTTTAGCCATAGCTGTTGGCTTTGAGTCGACTGAAATATTTTTCTCCTCCTTCTCCTTTTAAGAACTAAAACGGGGTTTATTTATATTTCAATTAAGTGCAAAATTACTGTAAAGACTAAACAGTGAGACTGCCAAATTGTCTTATTTTTTGTCCCTAGTCTATATACTCTTTCTAAAAATGCTGATGTTACTAAAACAATGCAGATAATTACCTCAAAGGAAACAGGCAGGGTGAACTGGGGATGTAGTTTATGGTAGAATAAGTGCTTAGCAAGTGGGAAGCCCTCTGTTTAATCCCAAATACCTGCCCCAAAAGAGGCCATACACTAAAAGCCTACTTTAAAAGCCTACTAGCCATTTACGTCCCAAAAGGGTACAAGATAAAGCGAGAAGCCATTGAAAATGTAGTAGGCCTTCAGAACACAGTGGACCAATCTCTGAACTGTGGACATTTCCCCTTTTGAGATAACACTTGGTAACACAATTCCTCAAAGATCAAAGAGTATCCTGAAAGGAAATCTCAAAGAAAGGTGGAAAATAGGCTTAATTAAGAATAACCTAGAAGTTACTTAAACCCTCCAGAAAACGATTGTTTCCTATTTTCTACTTTTAGAATAAATTAGCAAATTCTCAAAAAAACAAAGTGGCAATTAATTATCAAAGTCTATCTAAGAAGTCTGGGTCAGAGTCAGTCCAAGCCTCTGAAGAGGAAACAGGAGGGAGGAATGGGAAGAATGTGGATCTCAGTCAGAAGGCCAGAGGTTAACATTAGCTCCAGCACTAAGACCACGACCTCCCGCAGATTCCTCACTTCTCTGAACTCTGGTTTCTCCTGTGACACAAAGACTGGATGGTAATCTTTAAGGCCCTGGTTACAAAAGTCTAACAAGAATTTTTGATCCTATAGCTTTTATACTATAATTTCAGATTATTAAAATACATTTATATTCATAATGATGTTCCTGAAGTAGCTGGTAATAGTTATTCAATAATATATTACAATAAACCTATAAAATGTATAGAACTGATTATATTTTAGAAATACTTTTCACAAAAAGGATTCAATGTTATAAATTGACATTAATTATCTAGAAATCATTTAATCAATTAGAATCTCTCATCAATTCCATTTTTTAAAGGGAAGTGTGGCTTCATCTTTTATTTATACAACTTTCAAACCCCTTTTTGCATGCATGATTTCATTACAGCCTTACAGCAGCCTTTGAAAAAGGAGCCATGGCTGGGGAGTTAGCTTAATGGTTCCACTGCCTGCCTTGCAAGTGCAAGGACCCAATCCTGGTACACCCCCCCAAAAAAAAAGAAAAGAAAAGAAAAAGGAGGCATATACTTTTATTTCTCCATTTTACAGACAGGGAAATTAAACTCAGGTTAACTTGCCACTAGATCAGCATGGACATACTGTAAAGATCACCTAAATGATTCCACTGGGAGGACAGTGATGTATCAATTATTTTCTTTCTTGAAAGCAAACATTCCCAATATGTTCAATTCCATTTCTAAAGCATTTTAAATTTCTATTACACACTAACAATTAATATTTGATATTATATCAGAGAACTGAACATGCCACAAATTTCTAGAGAAAACTACTTAAAATATTATGAATATGGTATTTAAGGTCTCTACCAGCCACTATTCCTCAAATTAATATGTTAAACATTTTTATTTCTTCTTTCAATAAAACTATTTTAAAAAGTAATCCAACCTCTAAGATTTATATACTTTGTTGTATGCAAATTCTACCTCAATTTTTCAAAAAATATATACTGGCAAGCTTAAGAAAAAAATCATCCAAACACAATTAAATTAAAAGATTTCTTGTTGAACATGGTAACAGATACTTATAATTCCAGCACTGGGGAGGCTGAGGTGGGAGGATCACTGTGAGTTCAAGGCCAGCCTGAACTACACAAGGAGGCCTTGTTTCCAGGTAAGTACAATTTTCTTCCTTTCTTTTCCCCCAGTTTATATTAGGGGATATTTGCCTTTGATTCTTAGTCTTTCAAATGAAGAGGACAATTCAGAGGTCATATTTTTAAATAGTTTTCTGAAGATATATTCAGTAAATAAATTTTGACTTCACATAAATAAAAGGCTTTTCCATCTTTTTTCTTTGAGTTATATACTAAATTGGTTATTTTAAAAAATCATTTAAAATAGAAACTAAAATTATCTTATCAAATGTTAGATGTTCAATCTCAAAAGTAATGTACTGCACTCATTTGTAATCATGATATGAATAAGTAATTTATTAAAATATAAATCTTAATAATTACTAACAAGATGATTTTTTTCCTATTAGATTAGAGCAGAATGAAGATATTTAAAAGTCTCAAATGTGACCTTTTTGCTCAACAATCTGCTTTCAAAAATGTTCTGAGTGCAACTGTCAAAAGTATACAAAGATATGAGTGTTTATTGGAGAATTGTTTTCCAAAGGCTGGAACTCAGTTTACCACAGTGTTTTCACCATCAAAAACAGTGCCTGGTATACAGTGAGGGTTCACAAAATATTTCTTGAGTGAATGAATGTTCATTATAAATAACAATTAATTGAATATTTAGAGACTACAGATTATACATCAATATAAGAAGAAAAAGAGAATAGTAAGAAAAAATGGAAACAAAGCTTTTGTAAATAAGGAGAGGAAGAGAGTTGAAGGGAGGGGAGGGAAATGGGAAAAAAGGAAGAGCAAGATATCATGTACAGGTACAAATTTCCTATGATGAATGTGATCATTACGTATGTCTAGAAGGTTCCATAAATGTTTTGTTAAAAAAACCAAAAACAATACACAGCTGTTAAAAAGAATGAGGTTTAACTGTATGAACATCTATGAAAGTTTATCATGAAGACCTTAGGTGGTACATTTTAAAAAATAAAAAATGCCTTTAATTTTATAAATAATAGTTTGATTTTATATTTTTGTGTTAAAATACACAGTATGATTCTCTATTGGTGCTTAAATTATAGTTACACATTTTATATATATAGAAAATTATGAAAAAATCTATATCACACTGTTAATGGTACTGAATATTTCTTTCACTTTTCACTTTTGTTTTTTTTTTTTGGTACTGGGGATCGAACTTGGGCCCTTGTGCTTACAAGGAAGGCAGAAGAACCACTGAGCTAATTCCCCAGCCCTTCACTTTTTACTCTGTAGCACTTTCATATTGTTTGACTTGCTTACAAGAACACATATTACTCTAAAAAGATTTCTAAAAAGTTTTTGTTTTGTTTAAACACACCTATACTGAAAGTCCTGGAAGGAGGATACATAAAAGTACAGTGGCTACCTTTTCGTGCTGGGATTAGGGTAGTTTTTTCCCCTGTTAAAGTTTAGTTTACTCAGTAAATATGCCACTCTAAATAGTTTTATTTTCCTTTTTTATGGACAATAAGTACATTTCCCTCTTTATTTATTTATTTGGTACTGGGGATCGAACTTGGGACCTTGTGCTTGAGAGGCAGGCAGCGGAACCACTGAGCTAAATCCCCAGCCCCTTTATGTATTTATATAGTGTCCTAACTTTATATATCATTATTACTTTTGTAATTAGCACCATATAACAATAAAAATCGAAAACTTCAATATATTAATGTATGTAATAGAACTGTTTTCAACCTGAAGCTCAGAGGTTATATGATGACAAGGTTACACACTATTAAAGGGATAGCTAAGGCAGTCCCTTCAGAGGTACTACCTACAACTAAGAATTAGTTGTAAGAAATTGTACAACAATTATGAATATCTATGCACCAAATAGCATGGCTGTTAATACCACAAAGTAGAAACTTGAGGTGGTGCAAGATGAAACATATCAAAACATATTAATAACAAGAGACTTCCACTTTTTAGACTACCACAGTTTTAGTAGACAAAAATAATGAGTCTACTTAATTTATTTCATAAGGTATATCAGGAGTATGTGAGTATATTCTGTAACCTGAAAACTCAAAAACAAAAAACTTAGCAACTGCCTTATGAAAACTGACTGCATTAAGTCACAAAGAAAATCTCAATACATTCTAAGTAGCAAAAGTAAAAAAAATATGTTTTCTAGTCCTGTGAATGTGGAGAAATGATATATAACTTCTAAGACTAGGTCATAAAAAGTAACAAGTTTCCACCTAGTTCTTTTGGGATGTTTACTCTTAGAACCCAGCTACCACATAGTTAGAAAATATATTCCAGACTAAAATCCCAGCAGAGGCTTCATTAACAACCAGCTTCAGCCATATATGGGTAAGGAAGGCCCAGCTATCAACTAACAAATTGCAACCCCATAAGATAACTCAAGAAGAAAGGAGGCAAAGGTAGAAGGGAAGGCAGGGCCATTTCATCCTTGGGAGTTGACAGGCTTCTTAAGGAGTGGGACTCAGATTTGAGGCCTCTGTTATTTCCCAGCAGAGGAGGTTCCTGGAAGTAGGGAGTAATGAGCCCAAGCAGACTATGGCGAAGGTGCTCAGGCAGAGTCCAGTGGTGCTCAGGGCTGGATCCAGTTCACTCACCTCAGAGGCTGGCATACAGAGACATGCACTGTGGGTATGAGTGACAGCCCCCAAGGGCTGGGTCTGGAAAAGAATCTCTTCCTGCTTTTTTGTGGAGGCCATAGCCCCCATCTCTCTTTCTCTCATTTGCCTGAAGGAATAAGAGTGCTTTAGGAGCTTGTAGTGTTTGGGCCATTGCCTTGGATAATAATGGACAACTTGGCTTTAGCTGCATATGGGTGCTTAGTGATACATTTACTTCTTGAAGTCAGAGTACAAGTTTAGAGTATTAGTTTTCACTGAGATCCTATAGTACCAAGGTTATATAGACATTTCTGGAAAATTTAACCATTATACCTTCTTAAACTCCTTTAAAAAAAAAAGTATCCTAAGCATAAACCATCTTGCTGGGCCCAATCTATACAACACTATAAGAAGTAATAATAAAATGATTATGATTATTGTTGGTGTAAGATACTAATTTTGGTTTGTTGCAAAACAATAGATAACCAGATCTCACTATATCCCTGTTTTAACAAAGTAAACCCAGGAAGGGAGCTGGGCAAGGGGGGTGGGATAGGTAGAGTGAAGATATGCCAGCTACAAGGTCCTAATAACCTCAATGAACTTGGACATTATATACCATAAACATGAGCTAAAATTAACAATATCAACAACCAGAATGAAAAGGAGGAGGGAGGGAAAAGGAAGGGAATGAAAAAAAGAAAAAAGCTGTATTATATGCAGGTACCAACACCTCAAGATGACTATAAAATGCTTGTATTGCAAACAAGTACAAAGAAAAGAAAAGAAAAAGTAACCCTCAAAGCCAAGTGTGGTGGTGCATTCCAAGAATCCCAGCACTTGGGAGGCTGAGGCAGGAGGATTGCTGTGAGTTTGAGGCCAGCCCAGGGTACATAGTGAGTTCAAGGCCAGCCTGAACTACACAGCAAGACCCTGTCTCAAAAACCATTAAAAAAAAAACCCACAAAACCAAAGTAAGCCCTTAGAGTTGCAATGGTACATACCATACAGTAGTATTAAGTGGACCCAGGCGACTAAGCTTCTACAAAAATGTTTTAGTAGTTCCTGTATCCTCTTCATTTTGTTGCCTGCTCTCTTTTTGAATAGCTTCAACATCTGGCTTCCCATCTGTTGGTTTATTTTTGGCCAACTGAGGATTCAGGGCAGACTGCCTGACCATTGTGACTATGCTTATTTCTAGGTAGTTAACAGCATGATCATCACTGCCACTGATGTCTACTGGGCACCAGCTACAAAAGCAGCATCACTGTCACTGCCATCAACATCTACTGGGGACCAGCCTTGTAATGAACTACACTTATATGCATAACTAATCTACAGAACAAATTCCTGAAGGGGCACCATCAATATTCCTATATTCTCAAAAACACCGACTTTACACAAGGTCAAACAGCTGGGAAGTGGAAGAGGTAGATTCCAACTTGACTTCAAAGGCTGTATTCTATAATTACTACACATATGGCTTCTTCTGATAAAGGAACTGAGGTAGCAATCTCAAATCTTTTAGTCTTTTAAAAAATCTTTATTATATTTTTTGGCATTCAAAAAGAATTTCCTACATAAAAGAAAACATTCAGAAGGGAAAAATTAAAAATAAGTTTATATAATTTCACATTCTTACATAAAAGTACAGAGAAAACTTTATATCCAACATACCTGCACTCAAATAGTAATTATTCAGAGTAGTTGCACTTGGTGATTCATCGCATTTAAAACCCTACCAAGGATAACACGAGGCTGAAAGTTTCATGATAAAAAATAAAATAAAAATAAAAAACTTTTTCTATATGTAAATAGACAATATAATTAAGAAGAAACTTCAAAGATAAATACTGTATCATTTCCAGAGTTATTTGTATAAAGAAAAACATGATCTAAAAAGACCTTATCCCAGGGCTGGCATAAAAAACGTATACCATTCCCCCGGTCAGGGGGGGCATATATAGGGATGGATGCTGTGAAAAGAGTAAAAACTCAGAAAGAGGAGAAATAATAGATATTAAGGACTATGGTTTGCAGCCTACATGCCACATTAAATGAAAATGCTTTGTCTACTTTGCACAACTTTTTCCTAACTATCGTTAAGAAACAGCCAGCAGCTGAGATTTATAGACTTACAGTTTCAGACAATGCAGTCATTTCATAATTTAAAGTATCTAAAATGACATAAGATCCAGGATTAGTTTGATACCATTGGAGAAAAGGCAGAGCAACAAAGACAAAATTGTGCTTAACTCTCAACAATGATGAGTTTACCTCACTTTAAATTTTAATGTACTCTTGCCACCCTTCCCCCTCACCTACAAGGCTGTCAAAAACATGTCATATGAAAACAATTCCTTCTGAGGAGAATTAATCACTCTGATGAGAATCCACTCAGTATGTACCAATACACCAAAGCTTTCAAGATTTTGAAATGCCTCCAAAATATCTGATCTGCTTATCTTTTGTCAAACCACAATATAATGTTCTTATTTCTCTATAATCAAAATGAAAAGCACCATTATGATTTAAAATATACACTAGCTTTGAGATCCTAAGAAACTAAATTTTAGCTGTAATGTTTTTAGTCACAAAGGTACTTTTGCAATCAAAGTTGTCTCAGCCTAGTGGCATACAGCATGCCTCACAGGTTTTTTATGTAGCAGCAGCCTTCCCTAGATGCAGACCTATAAATAAATAAACACCAGGGGATCCCAGGAATACCCAAAGTTATTTCATCAAGCAAACAAGAGATTCAGTTTAAGAAGCGATGTATATTTCAACTCTATACTTGCTGTACCTTCATCTCCATTCATCTGCAAAATTAAAAAATAAATGCATCAGAATTATCTTGCAGAATTTTCTTAATACCACAGTTTCTAAGAGAGGTACCTATGATTCATCTTATCTCTCATTAAATTAACAATCTTTTCAAATTTGATTAGGCTACAGGGAGGAATATAGCACACACAACTTCCTATGTAGTTTTTCCCCCAACCCTTCAACAGGAAAGAGGACAGAAGGTCCTAAAATTACTTAAAAATTATTTCCCTTTGGGCCAGAGATTTAGCTCAGTAGTTCCACTGCCTGCCTCAAAAGTCCGAGGTCCTGAGTTCAATTCCTGGTACCCACCCCCAAAAAAATTCCCTTATCTCTACCAAAAAGGCCAATATTCAATGTTTAGCTCAGTAGTTCCACTGCCTGCCTCAAAAGTCCGAGGTCCTGAGTTCAATTCCTGGTACCCCCCCAAAAAAAATTCCCTTATCTCTACCAAAAAGGCCAATATTCAATAGATACAGATCAGCAAATATCTTTCTCCCCATCTCCAGTGCTGCATTTTTCAATATGAAAGACACGAGACCTAGATCACAAAGCTGGCATCACAACTTCAGTGCTGTAGGGTTAAGAAGAATCCACAAGGTTCAGAATTATGAACTGCAATGGACAGTTTAAGCAGTCTGTGATGTACGTGGCACAGAAATTTCCCATAAAATCTGCTGAATCCAGCCACTGTTCAAATCAGAACCAAATCAGCAAATATATCAGAAATGCATAACCAGAAATAACTGATAGGCCACGTCCTGAGGAGAGAAATTGATATTCTTTATAAAAAAAATCTCCAATTATGCTAGTTGGTATTCAAATTTCTTTTCTAGTGCTCCACATTGTACAGTTTGAGTTAAGCAGTTTGGTCATCTAAAATAACGGGAAAAGAGGATAACAATTTCCATGCCATGATTAGAAATATGCATCTAATGTCAGAAGCTGAGAAGTGTTACAAACACAAACACTGATAGACGTTTTTTTGGGTACAAATTTGATGGACAATAGAGAAATAACAGGTCTTAATGAGGATTGATGGAAATACAAAGGGTAAGTTAGGAATCCTGGAGATGAACTTCACCAATCGAATGCTTGGGGTGGGGTGAGAACAAGAACTAATATTGTGTGTCAAAGATGTTTAATCACATTTGATCTAGATGTAGAATGAAAATGGAGCATAAAACAAAATCAGAGGTCAAAACAAGATGACTGGACCATACAATGATATAAAGCTAGCATTATAAATTCTTGTGCCTATGAAGCTAAAGCTAACATAACTCTAAACACACCACAGAAGCAATAAACATGTTTCAAATGCTATATTATAGCTAATATATAAAGGCAACTACTCAAATTCAAGCTATGTGACTGGTAGATATTAGACTGTTAGATATTATCAACAAGAAAATTTGAATTGCGTACTGTTATTTATATCTAAAACATATGACTACCTATAGGGTTAAGATTATAGTCTTAAGCATCTTAACTGCTTCCAAAGCCCCCAGCCATTCCAATCCTCTTTTTAGGTCACGTCAAGTCACCCAGAAAAGGAGAGAGAAGGACTGAGGATGTAGCTCAGTAGCTTGAGTGCTTGCCTAGCATGCAAAAGGCCCTGGCTTCAATCCCCAGCACTGCAAAGACCAAGTTACAAGCATGCTCTCTAATTTCTACTTGTGTAAAATTCAAAAAAACCTACTCTTTACAAGTCCCAGGGAGTACACATAGCAATCATCCTAAAAAGTGCAAACAAATGAGTGCCAAATACAATCTCATTTTTTTCATTTGAAGAAAAAGATAAGACACACAACATTGATGGAAATAGCAAACTGGTTCCAAAACATAACACCCCAATGCAGACTGCTTGCAGAGGCAGAGTCAGGCATTCTCATCCATTACTCTCTTTAATCCTCACTTAGCAAATATGAGGTTTACCCCAATAAACCACCTCCTCCATTGCAGTGTATTTTAGAGTAGGAGATGTTAAAGACTAGAAGAGCTCTAAGTTGCTTACTCATGATGTACTATTAGGTGACAACATAAACTACAAGATGATTTTTCCGGGCCTTGTGTATGGCAGACAAGCATTCTACTACTAAGCCTTCAAAATGGATTTTTTTTTTCAGTACTTGGACCAAACCCAGGGGGATTCTACAACTGAGCTACATCCCCCGTCCTTTCTATTTTTTGAGTCAGGGTCTTGCTAAGTTGTCCAGGCTTAACTAGAACTTGGGATCCTCCAGCTTCCACCTCCTAATTATAGCCATGTGTTATTGTGCCCAACTCAAAATAATTTTTAAATATATTATTCCCTACTCATCTCTTACCAATGTGGGTGTATTGTAAACACTTCCAAATAGAATGTACTAGGTGAAGTTCACTTATCACTAGTGAGTATGTGTAACTTCTTATGCTACTATCTCTGTTTTCTCTACTATCATTTCAGTGCTCCAATGCAAAGCAGTCATTAAATTGTTTAACCATACAGGCAAAGTCACATACTCAAAGTCAACAACTATTTGTTTAAGTAAGGGTGGATACTTACTAAATGAATAAGTCAGAACTTCCCTCCAACAACTGGAATACAGAACAGAATCAGTTCTTATTTCATGAAAATTGTTAGCACTGTTCTCAAGTATAAGATAACAACTCAATGCCTGTTATACATATAGCACCACTGAGGTGCTGGAAGAAAATAAAGAATTGTAAGAGAAGGTCTATAACTGCTAAGAGCTCACAATCTAATTAGCAAGACATTATAAAACCATAAAAATACACATATCCTGGTTTATAACAATGCTTAAGTGCCAAATGAGAGGTCAATTCAATTAAACTTACATAACCAAGAGAAACTAAATTTTCAATGAGGCAAGATTGTTGTGGGTTGGAGTGGTCAGAAAAGCCTTAGCAGGTAGGACCTCAGTCGTATCTGAAAGGACATATTATTTTATAAGGTACAAGGACAGCAAGCTTGTCTTTCAAATTTTGTTCAATTTAACATAAAGATAATTTTATAGTGTATTATTAACCTCACATAAAGTATATCCTTTTAAGCTTGAAGCTAAATTATGTCCTTGAAAAATTCTTCCTTCTTCGTATGTATACTCACACACACACACACACACACACACACACACTATATATATATATTTCTTTTTTTGCTTTTGGATATTTGAAGTTCAAGCTGTAAAGATTTATAAACAAAGAGTAGGATAACTCAAATTTGGTGATTTGCAAGAGAGTAAATGGTGAGGGAAATATCTAACTTCAAACTTACATAGTCCACCAGTGATGGCATGCTTCCATAAAGATTTAGTAAGAAAACTGGGGAAACAATGTCTTTATGCTTCAAAATAATTTAATGCCAACAAACTTGTGAATTAGTAACTACCATCCTCACTAAGAAAAATGAGGCTAAGAGAGGATATAAAGCTAAGAATCAGCATTGCTAAGAGTTGAAATCAGATTCTAGATACACTTCTTTCTACTGCATGACTCATTTTTTGGTAGCAAAAATAGTGGCTTCTCACTCTACGCTGATGTGTTCAAATACAAAACAGGAGAGGACAGACATTTAACAGCTAAAAATAAATTAGTCAGAATTCCACAAACAGCTACCTAGAACTACATTAACTAAACTGGGTGACATCTCTGAACACTAATCTTACATCTAATTAAATGGTCTTTTTGGTGAATTGTGCTTCATGATATTCTTGAACTTGTACTGCACAGCATAATACCTTATTTAATACAGACTAGTTTACTTACTGTTCCATGGATAACTTTCATGTCAAACTGGTAAGAAACAGCTTGTAGGCAAGGATATTGTTATTTTTTAGAATCTCTAAAGTGTTTAATACATTCCCATAGAATATATTCAGTAAACATGTATTAATTAAGAGTTGCTGAGCAACACTCCTTTGATTTCCAAAAGGATTCTCTTTACTCATTTCTATTATTATACTGACAACTGGCATTAAATTAAAAGAAGTGGCTATACATGCATTATAATATTTCACTTACATATTAAACCAAGGTAAAAGTTGCTGCCCTTGAGGGAACTTACAACAGATATGGGTCAGAGATAAAGTGAGCCTTCATTTTCATGAAATGAGCCAGCAGGAGAATTTTACATAAACACTAAAAGTGAATAAAATTGCAATTCTGGAATATATGCCAACACACAAAAGAAGCTCATTGCAATCTGTAAGATAAATGCCTCTCAACAAGTATGACTTCCTAGAATACATTTGGAATTTTATATTCTATTTCCTTAATCTGCCACTCAGAGTGTTTTTGGACACTGGGGTATCACATCTTTAAAAAAACTCTGAAATTTATTTTTAAATTTTTATGCCTAGTCTCTGCACACCACAGGCAGGCTTACTAACCTAAGTCATAGGGGGTAGCAGGAGAGAAGGTGGGGGGATGTATGGAGGCAGGGGAAGAGAAGAGTTGTAGCCTCAGTAAACACAACCCCTAAACTTGCTGCAGAGGCAACAAGGTTATCAGAAAACTGCTGGCAGTAGCACCACTAGGCTTGTCTGGAGCAACCGCCTCTGCCATTTGCTTTGCTGACTATGTGATATATGTGGAAATTGAGGAGATTCTCTTGCTGATCGTGAAACTACATCTGCATGCTAACTATCTGGAAGCAGGAGGAGCTCTAGGTAAAGGAAAAGAAAAGCTACCTGGTAGAATGCGGAATCCCCACTTCTTGACAACAGCAGACTCTGCTTAAACGGCTCTTATCAAGCAAATAAGAGATACACTAGGAACTGGTTGATTAGTGTTTTAAATCATTCTCTATGTGCTCTTTGCTAGTTCCAACAAGCGCATTATCATTTCAGAGCTGAAAAAACATCAGCATTTAGGAATTACCAAATTGCTCCGGGCTGGAGGGATCCCGGGGGGCGGGGGGAGGCAAATCTGCTCTGTAATATACCTGAGCCAGAGCAGCAGCGCACTGGCGGCCCTCACGCCCTCGCGCACCTAGGAGCAGGCTTTCCCCGCATCGCAGTGCATCATGTGCTGAAACCAGGATTGCTCCCTCGCCTCTGCACAGCTCCACATTAACATTTCACAGGAGCTACTGGGAACACGGAGGGCTTTTCCTGACAGACAAGGGCATTCAGAGATTTAATCCTTGCTGACAACTACTTTGTGGGACTTTCCAGCAAGAAAGCTTGAATTCTTTAACCTGTCCTACAACTGAATGCAGTCAATTAAAAATTGCATTTGCCATCAACAAAATGCTCAGGAAAAATTATAACTAGGTACAAACTGGCTTGATTTTAAGTAAATAAATTTACATTAATCTTAAAAGCCACAATTACTAGCTATATAAAAGACATGCTTTTTTGAGACCTATTAAGAAAACTAAGCAACATTTTCCAACTGTGGCAGTATTAATTTGATAGGATCTGAAAAACAAAAGCAAAGAAAATAAAATCCTCTGTATTTCCCTTTTAGTCAAATTGAGATCTCCCCACACCCTAGGGATACTCTTCGCTTTGGTTTTCTAGAGGGAGAGAGGGAATCTTTTTAAATAGGTGCTGGTAAATGAGCACCTACACCTTGCTGCCCTATATGAAGGGTTAAGGGAGGAGCTGCGCCACCCTCAGGGCCCGACTTCCTCTGGGCTTCCCTTGAACCAAGCAGCAGAGTTAATTACATGGAACAGCCACAGGGTACAGTCATTAGATATTGACTTCTGGGGGCTGGTAATTTCTATAATGCCTATGGCTCTAGACTTTGTAATAAGCTTTTCTTTCACCTTGCTGCCCTATATGAAGGGTTAAGGGAGGAGCTGCGCCACCCTCAGGGCCCGACTTCCTCTGGGCTTCCCTTGAACCAAGCAGCAGAGTTAATTACATGGAACAGCCACAGGGTACAGTCATTAGATATTGACTTCTGGGGGCTGGTAATTTCTATAATGCCTATGGCTCTAGACTTTGTAATAAGCTTTTCTTTTCCCTGATTCTGAAACTAAGAGTTAGGGACAGAGTACAATAAATTTTTTAAAAACAAAGAGCAACACTGTATACTGCCTCTCCTAATATTTGGAGCTAATTGTGGAAACACCTTTCTCACACGTATGACTTTAGGATCTTGCCACATTTTCTCCCCACTCCATTCCATCCTATGTACTTTTCTTGATCTCTGCCCTCTCCTTTCTTTGAGAAGATAAATTGTATCTGTTCTATATTAACTTTCAGTACAACAGCTCCTCACCCCAGAATCTTTGTCCTGCAAGGTTTATCCTTGGCGTGGTTTTCTCTCAGGAGAAAATGTGATAGAAATTCCAATAGTGTCCCACTAAGTATACCAAGTACCTGTACTAGGTAATAAAATGTGACTTGACAACAGTCCGAGCACTGACATATTTTAGCCAACAAGGAACACATGCAATGCAGTGATTTCATTCAAACTATTTAATGAAGTACTTAGGATGGATATTGATTATACTTAAAGTGCATTCTGCAAAACCTTCAAAAGTTACTGTTTCCCTTTTTATGCATGGGTATTCCTTTCACACTTTCCTAATAGAACTGCAGGCTGCAAACAGCTCAAGTTTGGCCATACACTCAGTGAAAGTTACCAACAATCACAAATATTTCCAAATTTCTTGGATAGTTCTACACAATGTTGGCTCAATGGCTACACAACTGTACTACTTATAATAACCTCTGCTGTTCCTGGCCTCGCTACCTATCAGCCAAGATACAATTCATGCATGGGCCTATATGCAAAGCACTAGTAAGGGAAAGTAAACATACATTCTTATCAAGTAAGAAAAGTTAAAATGAGTTCTACATGAGTTTGACTTTTAAAAACAGGTAGGATTTTTAAATGGAAAAGTATAAGAGTATCTGGAAGAGACTGAGGGAATATATACACATTAAAGGGCTGGGGATTTAGCTTAGTGGTTCAGCCACCTGCCTTGTAAGCCCAATGGCCTGAGTTCAATCCCTGATACCAAAAAATGAAAAACTGTTACACTAAGAATATAGTATGCATTCTACAAGTGGAAATGGATGAGCTATGTAGTGCCACACTCCAAGGAAGGCTCTGGTGGACTGAGAAAGACTATTTATGGCACTTATTTTATGTTGCCAATTCTGTGTTTGTCCCACTTGAATATGTGGTCAGGGTATTTTTTGTGGAATCAGCAATGGTGAAGGAGGGTTCTGCATGAGACTGCAGAGAATCATGATCCAAGGACTAGAGAAAGAAAACTACAGAGCCCTGGCAGCATGGTTTCTCTAATGGATGCAATCCCAAATATCTGATGAGGATGAAAAGTTTCCACCTTTTTCAGTCTATGCATGGACACAAACTACTGCACCCTTGTTCTGTTAAAACTGGCCATGTTATTTGAATCTTCTACAGAGATCCTGTCACTAAAATGTATTCCAGGATCATCATTCCTTTGTCCAAACTGCAAAGAACTTAAATGTATTAATAGCAACCAAGGCAAGAGGATAAAAAAGAACTGAAGTGAAAATTGGTTCCTATTTTTCTTTTTTGAGGGAGTGGGGAGCAAGGATTGAACTCAGGACCTCACACTTGCCAGGCAAGCTGTTCCTATTCTTCTGAAGAATGTTTGGTAATTAAATAACTTGTCATTTTCATTTTTCACCTAGGAATTTGTTTAGGTTGAGCTCTCCTACTTAAGTCTCAGCTGATTCCAGGGAAACAAAACATCTGCCTCTGTAAACCACACAATCATCTGTTTCTGAAAACCAGAAACTCCCAAGGCTTGTTTTAACCAAAAATGGAATAAATGAATGATGGTTCATATACTGTATGGTTGGAGTTTTGTTTTGATTTCTTTTTAGTTTTGGGAAATCCTCACCATGTATAACTCAACTAACCTTAAGTTGACTAAGTCCATAATGATTCATTTAAAATTAATAAATCTAAGAAAGCAAGGAGACTGTATTAGAAAGCAAAGCATCAGAGGGAAAGTAAGCCATGGGGAAAATTCTGAAAGCTTACAACCTGGACTAAGAATATGAGTAAATTATACACCTAGACAAAAAAGTCCCTACTGACTCCAAGTAGACTCAGCCTCAAAAATGTCTAATCTCCAAACTTCTTGCCTGAAAAATTCACTCAAATTTCTCTGATTACCAATAACAAAACACAACTTCTGTATTAAAAACTTCCCTATCTAAATTTCCTCCAGATTACTGCCCCCTTCTCCCAACTCCCAATTCTTGAAATTGTATTAAGATGATAAAAATACCCCAAATTAATAAATATTAATTGAATTAGTTTCTACATTATTAGATCAGTTTGGTGAACATTAGTGTCACCAAATTATGATACCATTCTGTGTTTGACTATATTTATGTTGTTACATTTGTAGACTGTTTTTAATTTTTTAACTTGCCCTTTCCCATCTAAATTTCATTTGACTCTTAAAATAAGCTTGTGAGTGTGAGAAAGATATTAACATTGGAGAAAACCAGAGATGCGGCTGACAGGGCAAAATTCAGACACTGCTACTCCAAGTCTTTCCTAGACCTTTCCAAATGCATGGAGGATGAGGCGGCAGGGCAGGAGAGAAGTTTTTTGTGCATGTCTCCTAAGTCAAGTAGCTCTGATGTTCCTGCTACCATTAAGAGATTATGGTAGGGTCAGAGATGTAGCTCAGTGGCACTATGTCTGCCTGACAAGCACAAGGTCTTGAGTTTAGTCAGGGTGGGGGGTATTTTGTTTTAACCAGTGATGAAAGAAGTATCTTTCCTAATAATCTAAGTGCACACATACACACACAATTAGCTAAATAATATTTTAGAATATTACTTTAAAAGAACTGACATGTTTAATTTTCCTTCTTCCACAGCTACTTTTTAAACATGAATTTGATATAATTTAGATTTTGATATACTTTATATACCAAAAGTTACTTTTAAAAGTGTGCAATTCAGCAAGTTTTTATAGTATTTATAAAGTGATACAACCATTATTACCACTATCTAATTTCAGAACATTTTCATCACAGCAAAAAGCAACCCCATATGCATTAGTAGTCACTTGCCCAATTCTCTCTGGCCCTGGCAACCATTACTCTACTTTCTGTCTCTATGAATTTACCAATCTGGATATTTCATACATGCAAAATCAGGTAATATGTAATCCTTTGTGACTGGCTTCTTTCATTTGCATGTTCTCAAGGTTCATCCATATGATAGCATGTGTATTTTATTCCTTTCTGTAGCTGAATAATATTCTTGTGTAGAGATATACTACATTTATTTGTCCAGTTGATAGACATTTCAGTTCTTTCTATTTTTGGCTATTGTAAATAATGCTGTTATGAGTATACATACATTTTTGTGTGTGAATATATGCATTTATTTCTTTTGGCTATATATCTAGAAGCAAAGTTGCTAACTGATATAGGAAATGTACATTGAACATTTTGAGGAACTGGCAAACTATTTTCCCAACTGGCTGTACCATTTTACAATCCCAAAGGCAATATATTCTCACCAGTACTTGTTATTTGCCATCTTTACTATTATTATAGTTATCTTAGAGGGTGTAAGGTGAGACTGTCATACTGTGATTTTGACTTGACCTGCCTAAGTGACTAATGATGTTTAGCATCTTTTCGTGTGCTTTTTGGCCCCCTGTCTATCTCCTTTGGAGAAACATCATTTCAAATCCTTTCCTATTTTTAATGGAGTTTTTCACTTTATTATTGAATTGTAAGTTTTTTCTAATATTATATACAGTGGACCCCCGAGTTATGGCCAGCCTGACAATATGAACAACTTGGGTTACGAATAGAATTTTAGTTTTAACTTATAACCAAAATATTGAGTTATGACCTGAATGTCACCTCCTTGTGCTTCCAGATGGTCTCAGATACAGATTTAACCCTTAAAGAGTTCTGAAAGGAACATTACAACCTCCTTTCCTATGTGGGATTAATTGAGAAATCCTTGCCAGTGTCTCTCTAAGGACACTGAGATTTGCCTAAAAGAAAGTGTGGCCTAAGATTATACAGGAGAGAGACTGTGAAGGCAACTGACCCACCTGAGTTACAATCAGTCCTTGGAACAAACTGAGTTCATAAGTCAAGGGTCCACTATATATAGTCCTTTATCAAATACAGGTTTTAAAAATATTTCTTCCCAATCGGTGTTGTTTTGTGTTTTGTTTTTATGTCCTTAATAGTATCATTTTACAGAACAGAAGTTTTACTTTGTTTTGTTTTAGGTTTGTGGGGTTTTTTTGGTATGTTTTGTTGTTGTTGTTGTTTGTTTTGTTTTGAGACAGGGACTCTCTATATAGTCCAGGTTGGCCTTGAACTCACTATGATCCAGGCTGGCCTTGAACTCATGGTGAGACTGGGATTATAGGCATGCACACCACCATTATCAGCTTCAGAAGTTTTACATTTTATTGAAGTTTCAATTACCTATTCTTTCATTACTTGTGCCATCTGAAAGATCATCTGGCTTATCCAAGACCATGAAGATTTACACCTATTTTTTTCTAAGAGTATTATTACTTACTGCATTTAGGTCTTTGATCCACATTGAGTTAAGTTTTTCTCTACAGCATGAGGATGAGATCCAACTTCAGTCTTTTATGATGTACAACCAATTATCCTACCATTATCTGTTGAAAAGACTACTCTCTGTCTTGGCACCCTTGTTAGATATCAGTTTACCACATGTGCTTAGTATGTTTAATCCCCAGCACCAAAAAAGAAAAGAAAAAAAAATCATTAATGCGAGGATTTACTTCTGGATATTCAATTCTATTCAATTGTCTATCCTTATGCTTAGCTGTACATTGTTTCTATTATTCTTGCTTTGTAGGAGGTTTTAAAACTGGGAAGTGTGAGTCCTTCAACTTTGTTCTGCTTTTTTCAGGAATCTTTCAACTATTCTAGGTTCATTGAACTATCATATAAATTTTAATATTAGCTTATCAATTTATGCAAAAAAGGAACAGCTATTTTGATAGCAATCATATTGAATCTGTACAGAAATCTGAGGATACTGGCATCTCAACAATAGTATTTTCTGACCCATGAACACAGGATAGCCTTAAACTTTTTAGGCTTTCTTTCAATGTTTTATGATCTTAAAGTGTACAAATATTACACTTCTATTAATTCATTAGTTATTTTGACCACAGACACAATAGAATTGATGTTCATCTATTACTAGATATGGTAATGGTTGTCACTGTTTTAACATGGGGTATGTTTTTGTTTTTCATGGTACCAGGGATCAAACCCAGGACCTTGCACTTGTGAGGCAGGTGCAGTGCCACTGAACTAAATAGCTGGCCCTTGCTTTTGTATCTATCGATCTATGTATCTCTCTATCTATTTATCTAGTGGGCTGGGTGTTGAACCTAAGGCCTTATACATGCTAGGCAAGTGCTCTACCACTGGCTACACCCCCAGCCTAGTATTTGGGTCTTTATATACAAATTTATTTTCTTTAACTTTTCTCTTTCACCAATTATATGTTCACACAATTTGAAAGTTTGTGCAATCTGTAAACTTGGAAAAAAACTATAGTAATGCATGACCACTATCTCCACCTCTAACCACCATCTCACCTCTTTCTAATATCCACAGGTAATCACTTTGAATTGATATTTTGCTATTTTCTTTCATATCAGAATAACACACTTATGGTACCTCGTTTTGACATTTTGCTTCATATATCATCTACTAACTTTCTACTGTGGGAAATAAAAGTTAGCTCTTTTTCATATTTCTACATACCTACTATCTCTAGTCAGTTTGTCCTTTCCAAATAGTTGTCATGATTTTGTTTTCATCATCATGGCTATAAGCTCAGCCATATAGTATGCTATTATTTTTTCTGTCCTGTACAACCTTCTCTCCTCTCTTCCCCCCACTTCTATGTATTTAAACCATCCCATATTCTACCAATCCTTCTTAAAACCATGCAGAAGCTTTCTGAACCACTCCAACCTGGATTGGTTACTTTCCAAGCATGATGAATAGCTCTCATTTCAAGATGTACTTTGTAGGAATCCAAATGCTTCCATCCTGATCAGAGACCCCTCTAAACCATCCCCTCCAGACACAGCTTCATCTGGGGACTCATAAAATTATCAGTCCTGCCACTGATGGCAGGCACTACTCCCTGCACTTTCCCAAGCCTCATACTTGGGCAACCATCACTGCATGTGCTCTTTTAAGCCTTGTTCTTGGCAGGTAGCCACAACTCCCTTTCACTGACCATCCCCCCACCCGACCCTACAAAAGACCCTATTGGGCCAGGGATTTAGCTCAGTGTTACTACACCCACCTCCCAGGCAACAAGGTCCTGAGTTCAATTCCCAGTACTGGGGTTGTGGGGGAGACCCCACAGCTGTTTAAGAGTTAGCTGGTATGGTCTCTAGTGCTAGAGTGGTCCCTCTCAGGTTTGTTCTGAAATAAACCTGTCCTGTTGAGCACATACTGCTGTTTTTTTTCCTAACATACTTCTGGTATTGTTTTCAAGCTTTCTTTCACACCTAAGATCCCACTTCCTGAATATCACCTCTTTCTAGGTGTACTTTTTCAATTTGGTAGAACACATATTCCAGTAGGTTCTTGGGGAAAAACAATGCGTAAGAGGAAAAGCTAGAAACCTAACATGTCTGAAAACATCTTCAGTGTCCCTCACCCTTATCACAAAAATTGGCTAGGCATGAAATTCTAGATTAAAAACAGTTTTGCATCAAAATGTAGCGACCATTTCTCTATAGCTTCCATTGTTAAGAAGCTTAACGCTCTGATTTCTGATCCTTTGTATGAATGTCATTTTTCTCATGCATCATGGTTTTTGTTTTTTGTTTTTGTTTTTTTGTCATTATCATAAAATTTCACAAAGATGTCCTTAATCTGGGTTTCATTGTGCTTGGCAATGGTGGATGATTTCAATTTTAAAAACCTGTCTTTCAGTAATGGAAAGTTTTTTAGAATCGGTTCTTTGATATTTGTTTTCTTCTTTCTGGAATTCCTATTACTTGAACCTCTTTTGATTATGAACCTCTTGAACTGACCTTTGAATTCTTCTGTTTTTCTCTTCCAAGTGTTATCTTGGATTGAAAATGCAGCTCATTGGCACAGCATTTGCCTAGCACATGAGAGGTGCTGACAATCCTTAGCAATGCCTCCATCCCACCCTACCCCTGAGTTTTATCTCTTAGTTTTATGTTATGGGACTCTCTTCAAAAGTTCTACAGAGTACTTTATTATCATGTTTAATTTCCAAGATCTCTCTGGTTTTCTCTGCATGTGTGTGTGTGTTTGCTTTGAGACAGGTCTCACTATGTAACCTAGGCTGGCCTTGAATTCACTATGCAATCTTGGCTAGCCTCAAACCTGTGATCCTCGTATGCTGGGACTACTGGCATGCAGCACCACACGTGGCTCTCTGGTTTTCTGAATGGCCCCTTTTTAGTGGGCCCTACACTAGTTTTAGGGTGGATTAATTTTTCTTTTTGTCTCTGCACATAATTAATAAAAAAAGTATAGAATTCCAAGAGTCACTAGGAGCTGGGTTTTGTGATGTTTTATTGGTGGTTTAAAAAATGGTAAGAGTGAGCCAGGGATTTAACCTAGTGGCAATGCACCTGCCTTGCAAGTGCAAGGTCCTGAGCTCAATCCCCAGTACCAGTGGAAAAAAAAAGGTAAGAATAATAAAGCTGGGGACACACAGGAACACACCCAAGAAAAAGCAAACTGCGTCTCTTCAGAACTTATTTATTTAAATATTTTCCTCCGGGTATCATTTTCTTATTGTCCTTAACTTACATAAAGAAAATCTAGGAGCTGTGAATGCAGTAGCTCAGTGGTAGAGTGCTTGCCTAGCATGCTTGCAACTGTGGGTTTCATCCTCAGCAGTGCAAAGAAAGAGGAAGAACACAGGGAAGAAAGGAAGGAAGAAGAAAAGGAGGGAAGGACAGAAGGAAAAGAAAAGCTAATTTAAGTAGTGAATAAATGACACCTTAATAATGTCACTTTTGAAAGTTTTTTTTGTTTTGTTTTGTTTTGTTTTTTGGTACCAGAGATCAGACTCAGGCAGGCGGCAGAACCACTAAGCTAAATCCCTGGCCCTTGAAGGTTTCTTAGTACCTATTCTAAACTAAGCTCCCACTATGTATGGACAAATATACGGTGGAACAATATTCTTTCTAAGAAAGTAAACTTAGAGGTACACAAAACAAAAATATAAAGTTGTTTTCCCTTGATCCTGGGCTTTTATCACCAAAGTAAGTCAAATATCTCACAGTTGCTAAGGTAGAGAAAGGGCAAGGGACTGGGAGGATTCTTTTATACTTTTAATTGCTGTATCTCTGAAAACATCTTGCCTACTGCCTTGGGGCTGTTTCAGGTAACAAACCCTGGTCTAGATAACAGCTACACAAAACTTGAACACCATAAACTAGAAATACAAGTAGGCCAGCTGAGTTTCTTCTTGAAAAGCAGATTAAAAGTATGAATGAAATCCAGCACTCCTCAAAACAAAATAATTCTTCTTTCACTACAGCATCATATTGAGAGTAAAGAGCACATTCGTCCCTTACGCCCTTTACCAAATTGGAAAATCACACAGAAGAGTATTTTTCTGACGCAGCCACCCTGTATTGCTTATCCCAATGTGGGACTGTAATATGATAAGAAATATACATTTGATACGTATTTGGTCTCTGGCCCTGGCTCCTGGCACCTCCAGAGTGATGAGTGTCTATTGTATGCCGATGAAATGATTGACTGGTACCTAGGAGTCACTAGAAAGCTTTAGGGTGCAGGCTGATCACTAGCAAGGCTAAGGCCCTGTGCCATACAAAGCAGCATTCATAGGCTCCGAAGATTAGAACATGAACATCTCAGCAGGCTGTTATTCAGCTGACAATCCGGGTTAGCTTTAGTAATCATTACTAAAAAAAATTAGGCGTTTAAATTTTCTCATCCATTTCTGACAGTAACAATAAGAATATCCACGGGGGGGAAATCTATTTGCAAAGCACTACTACTTCCTACGTTTGGTCCATGCCTCTGAAAAAACACTAAATATTTGCTGTGTATGCTTCACCAGCTCATAACATGTATATATAACAAAAGCCTTAAATGAATCACTGACACTGTTTCCATCCTATCTGACACTACCCTCAGATTACTACACTTTGTGGGAGAGGTAAAGAAAATAATAGAGCATCGTTATACAGCTTATAAATGGACTGTGTTAACAGCCATTGTAAAAAAGTGCAGATACTATCAGTCTGCTTTCTCCAGGACAAGTACTGTACTATAACAAACAGTACAGTAGTACTAGCAACATCACTTAAACTGAATTCAAACTCTCTTTCTGGCCCTGTGACAACTACCTGATACCCAAAGAAGGGAATACTCTGAATTGAAAATTTCCTTAATCCTTGATTTTAAAAAGTATTGCTACATTCTTGGTAGAAACTAGCACTGATTCACATATGCAAAATATCCTAAATTAGATCTGGGAGTACTTTTGTTCTTATCAATATTTTAAGTCAGAATCAAAACACTTTTACCACAGAACATAGAAAAATGCTGAATAAAAGTATAACAAATATCCATTAAAATGCATAGAAAAGCACATATCAAGTCAAATCCCCATGAGCCTAAGAGTGAATCAACTGAAAACCAGAGGCCTCAGAGGCAAGTCCCCTGGTCAGGGTAATATGTACACGCTTACATTTTATTTATTTATTTGATACAAGGGATCAAACTTGGGACTTTGCACTTGCAAGGCAGGCGGAAGCACCACTGAGCTAAATCCCTGGCTCCATGCTTACATTGGGCTACATAGTGAGTTCCAGGTCAGTCTCAACTGCATAGTGAGGCCCTGTCTCAAAAAAATAAATAAATAAAATAAAATAAGGCTCAAACAGATATTTACACATTGCTTTCATAGCAACATTATTCACAACAGCCAAAATGTGGGAAAAACCCAAGTGTCCATTAATGGATAAGTGGATAATCAAAATGTAGTACATGCTTTCAGCTATATTCAGCCTTAAAAGGAAAGGAAATTTGACATGCTGCAACATGGATGAACCATGAAAACAGGATAAGTGAACTAACCCACATATGTAAGGATAAATACTACTGTAAATGATTCCACCTTTAGGAAGTAGATACAGCAGTCAAATTCTTAAGAGACAGAAAGAGAATAGCAGCTAGGAGGAGCTGGGAGGAAGGGCAACTTGAAGGGCTGAGACAAAGCAACTGTCAACCTAATAAAATTTTTTTTCTTTTAAATTGAATTTATTGGTACTCTAGGTATATTTTAGGGTGCAGGCTGATCACTAGCAAGGCTAAGGCCCTGTGCCATACAAAGCAGCATTCATAGGCTCCGAAGATTAGAACATGAACATCTCAGCAGGCTGTTATTCAGCTGACAATCCGGGTTAGCTTTAGTAATCATTACTAAAAAAAATTAGGCGTTTAAATTTTCTCATCCATTTCTGACAGTAACAATAAGAATATCCACGGGGGGGAAATCTATTTGCAAAGCACTACTACTTCCTACGTTTGGTCCATGCCTCTGAAAAAACACTAAATATTTGCTGTGTATGCTTCACCAGCTCATAACATGTATATATAACAAAAGCCTTAAATGAATCACTGACACTGTTTCCATCCTATCTGACACTACCCTCAGATTACTACACTTTGTGGGAGAGGTAAAGAAAATAATAGAGCATCGTTATACAGCTTATAAATGGACTGTGTTAACAGACATTGTAAAAAAGTGCAGATACTATCAGTCTGCTTTCTCCAGGACAAGTACTGTACTATAACAAACAGTACAGTAGTACTAGCAACATCACTTAAACTGAATTCAAACTCTCTTTCTGGCCCTGTGACAACTACCTGATACCCAAAGAAGGGAATACTCTGAATTGAAAATTTCCTTAATCCTTGATTTTAAAAAGTATTGCTACATTCTTGGTAGAAACTAGCACTGATTCACATATGCAAAATATCCTAAATTAGATCTGGGAGTACTTTTGTTCTTATCAATATTTTAAGTCAGAATCAAAACACTTTTACCACAGAACATAGAAAAATGCTGAATAAAAGTATAACAAATATCCATTAAAATGCATAGAAAAGCACATATCAAGTCAAATCCCCATGAGCCTAAGAGTGAATCAACTGAAAACCAGAGGCCTCAGAGGCAAGTCCCCTGGTCAGGGTAATATGTACACACTTACATTTTATTTATTTATTTGATACAAGGGATCAAACTTGGGACTTTGCACTTGCAAGGCAGGCGGCAGCACCACTGAGCTAAATCCCTGGCTCCATGCTTACATTTTAAAATAAGGGCTCAGCCCGGTGTGGTGGTGCATACCTGTAATCCCAGCACTTAGGAGGCTGAGGCAGGAGGATCACTGTGAGTTCAAGACCAGCCTGGGCTACATTTTTTACATTTTCTCATATTTTTTTCTTTTTCCCTTGTTCCCCTTTCCCTATCCTTCTCACTGTCCCTAAACCTTTGGTCCTTTTCTTCCTATTTCACGTTGCTAATTTTTCCGTTAGGATCTTGAGTACTAGTTTAGTTTGTCACACCAGAGAAACTATTCGGTAACCTAATAAAATTCTATATGCAATCAAAGTATCACTAAAGGGTAAGAGAAAATGATCACATTCACAAATGCAGAGTACTGTATGAGAATTTATATAGCTTTTTAAAAATGCAACCATTTAAATTACAGATATTGTCCTAAATGCATACAACAAATAAAGCAACATTTATTCAAGAAAATCTGCTAAATCTTTGCAAGAACAGCAAAAACCTATAGCATCTGAACCAGAGCTTGCTCCCTCTCCTACTCCTGTCCCCAAGTTCGTCATGACACAAATTTCACTCTGGGTGAGTGCAAGTAAGAATGAAGGGCCTTTGCCCCCAATGCCCAATTCCCAATTGAGGACTATGGTATCATCCCAGGATGGGCAGGCCACCCACATTTCTCATACTCCCGTCTTTGTGTTGTAGAAGCTCTGTAACAGGCTTTCTACCTAGTGCTTACTCAGAGAATAAAAGTTCTACCCAGTACCTAGCAAGCAGGCCAAAAACACTAAAACCACAACTGCTCTGCCCCATAGCTCATTCAGAGGGAGGGGGTGGGAGAGGGGGGACAGGGAGAGGGATGAGAGAGAGGGAGAGGGACAGGGAGAAGGAAACATGAATAAGTAAGCATCACCATCTTGGAAGAAAACTCCAGAGACAGTAATAGTGGTACATTTCCTAAGATACAGGATCACACTGTATGGGAAAGTACAGCCCTAACTCTGCACCCCCTCAAAAAAATCATAAGACTAGGGCTCAAAATTAGAAAAGGTATTAAAGGGTTATCTTAAGCAATTTATTTCACTTACATGTTCCATTTTTTTGTGACTGAGTGATACATAAACTTTTAAAAAAATCTAAATCTCAAGTTTTTCAACAAGTATAAAATAACATTTTTATAAGGTAAAACATTTCATTTTAATCAAAATTTTTCTTATGGCTATAAAAATTAAAGATGTGTCCTACAACTGATGGCATCTTAAAGGCAATGAAAAAATAGTGCATTACTAATAATAATCACTGTGAGTGGACTAAGCTCACTAAGAGGCTGAGATTGTCACAGTGCTACTCAGTGTATAGACACTACAAAAGTTTGATACCATCATTGCTTAACATACAACTAGAGTTCAAGACTGATTTTCTCAATTCTAACCTACCAGGATTCCAATGTGAACCCTGAGTCCAAAATAATGGTTTTTTAAAACAAGAAATAAAGTACCAAAAGTCTGTGGAGTCTTATTATTATTATTGACTATAAGGTAGATTTTTTAAAAAGACGTATCTAAAGAGTTGGACAAGAAGGGTTATTAAAATACTAAAAGGAGCTGGGCATGGTGGTGCAATACCTGTAATCCCAGCACTCCGGAGGCTGAGTTAGGAAGATTGCTGTAAATTCAAGACCAGCCTGGGCTACATAGTGAGTTCCAGGTCAGTCTCAACTACATAGTGAGACCCTGTCTTTCTGAAAAAACCAAATAAATAAATAAAAATTTAAAAAAATAAAATACTAAAAGGGATTCATAGTCAAATAATTTCACCTAACAAGATTCTAGGGATTCCAAAGATAGAAATTAAGAAAAATTCTAAGTTAATTTTGTGCAGAAAAATGCAACTTAAAAAAATGAATTAATCTTTTTTTTTTTTTTTCTGGTTCAAGGTCAACTACTCTCTCTTTCCCAATCCTATTTTTTCCTCTTGGAAAATTTTCACTACAAGAAATGAAAAAAGTCATTTTAAGAATCTTAACATTTTCTATGTTCCCTTAGAGATTATTTTCTCTAGTTGATCTGATCATGCAACATCTGCCTAAATTAAAAGCCAGAAGCCTAAGAAGATGAAGATAAAATAACCAGTACAGTTTCTCCCAAAATTAAATGAGTTTTTGTCTATTCATTCTTTTAATTCCTGCAAGAACTCTGAATTCTTATTTCTAAAATGTAAATGCCTAAATTTTTTGACCAAAGTTATTCCAAAAGGAAAAAAAAATCCATTCAAACACAAACCTTAAATCCTTAACTCCCACCTTTATAAAGTCATCAAAGCCTAAGGTACCAGAGACAAATGAGCTCAATTAAACAGATGTGATAGTAAAGCCCACAGATATAATCAAATAGAAATATTTTCTTTCCCTTCATAAGATTTCTTGAGCTCCTTTTCCAAAAGCAAGATTTCCCATACTCCTATATATATTTTCTCTGAGCCTGTGTAATATCTGCCTCAGTTTTTACTCTTTTTTTTTTTTTTTTTTTTTTCTTCAATACAGGGTCTCACCGTATAGTTGAAACTGACCTGGAACTCACAATATAGCCCAGACTGGTCTCAAACTCACAGCAATCCTCCTGCCTCAGCCTCCCAAGTGCTGGGATTACAGGCATACACCACTAAGCCCCGCTCCTGCCTCAGTTTTTTGCAATTACTTGTCATTTGCAATTACTTTTCCTAGGCAACCTCAGAAATGTAAGAATCATTATAGACAGCCAATAGGAAATTATTTCAATTTGGTAATACTTAAGAGTCCTAAACTAGAGTAATCCATTAAAATAATTTAAAAGATTTAAAATAATCCTAGCTTGAAATAAGTAATACTTTTTATATACAAAATCTAAAACTAATCTGTATAATGGAAAGCAGGTCAGTGGTAGCTTTTACCGCAAATAGGCACATTAACTTCTGAAGTGACATAAATGGCTCATCTATTTGATTGTAGTGTGATTCAGTGGATATACATACATGTCAAACATATTACTTGTACACATGAAACAGGTGTAGTTCATTACACAATGTTGACTTTAAAAGGAACAAAAGATACAAAACCAAGGCCAGATTCTGTAGGAGTCCTCTACAGGACAATCTCTTCTGATCACGACTTTCATACCTATTGGCCTCTGGGATATTGTTTAATGAATTTTATTTAAATCAGAGGAAATAAAGATTTATGAATACATATAGATTCATTTGAAGAACCATAAAATGTTAAGCAACCTGGCTTTTAGTCATAGTTGATCAATAAGTATCAAAAAAAAAAAAAATGGAACCAGAACTCTATGAAGGACCAAATTTACACAGAAATAAGTTTCAGGAAATGGACAGTGATATTGAACATTCTGTTTTAACACTCCCAGTTACAAACTTTTTCAATTTCCTAAAAGTACATGTAAGAAAAATAATGATGTTGTAAATTATTTAAAGGTAAAATTGAAGAGTATGAAAATATTCCTAGAACTCCAAGGGTTCTAGGAGTCCAAGCAGGCAGATGCTATAGATTGCTAACTTAAGACTTCAATGATCTAAATGTAATGAATAAACATAGGTTTTGCATATTTTGTACTTAGAACACAAGAGGCCATCAAGAAGGCACATATTTGAGCTGCAGAGTGTGGCAAACTTTGATTCCACCATAAATTAGTAATGCTAATTAAATGCCTGCAGTTCAATTTAATCTGAGATTCAAGAAAATTTAGTCTTGTCACATTTTTCCTACTGAATATAAAAAGAAAAAAGAATTACACAAAAGGTTCTTCAAATTTCCAACCTGCCCCTAATTTTATTCCATTGCATATAAGCTTCAAGAAATGAAGAATAATATACTGAATTGTTTTTATTCTGGAAAGTTTAAGAGCCTCTATAACTTACTGATGAGAAAGGAATTCCTCATTCTTGGTGGAAGTAGTGGCTTTAATAATATCTGCAATAGAAAGTCCTGCCAGTTATTAAAATAATGATCTTTGAAATGTAAGACATGCTCCAGGAAATAACTTTATAGAAAGAACTGTCATAAAGCAAAACAAAACTAATAAACATTTCCCTATTATTCATTATCCTCTGCCATCATCTCTTATTTTCTTTAGTACTGCTAATGAAACAGACAAGCAAAATTTGCAGTATTTTATTTAAAAAATTATCCGAATTCATACATTTCTAACAGTTGTAAATTACACTGTAATGTCAACAACTAAATTCTTAAGAGACTGAGGTTACTGGGCAAAACATGCTTTTAATAAGATGCTTATTTGGAATGCCCTAAAATCTACTTCTTCCCAAAGGTAAATATCATAAAATCATGTCGCGTTTTTCCCACTCTACAAAGTAGCAGTCATGAATAAACCTTTCAAATTATGAACAGAAAATCTGTGCTATAGAATTTCAAACCATCCTCCTGATAAATCTCATTTTCTTCATATGGCTAAAAAATCATACAAATCTACTTAGAATTTGATGGCAATTATATTTCACTGTGACTCTGAACAGACTGTGGCTCATGTCAATTAGAAATATTAGGCCAGGGATTTAGCTCAGTGGTTCGGTGGCCTGCCTTGCAAGTGCAAGGACCCGAGTTCAATCCCTGGTACCAAAAAAAAAAAAAGAAAAGAAAGAAATATTAAAAACATAACCCTAAATTACTTAAGGGATGCAACTCTTTAAATTCAAATGACAGCTACTCCTTACTGTGCAGTCTTCCTAATGAAAAATTACAATCACCTTTAAATATTTTATAGTTTAAGCAGGGCATGTAAGAACTCTTAGTCTGGCTGGTAAACAGAAAATATTTGGGAATGTAAACTACATGGTGTTACACTGCCTTTCAGCTACCAGAGCAACCTAAACTTACCCTTCACAATAGCTGAAGTTCCTGGTTATACAATAGGTTAAAATGCTATATAACTATAAGGGGAAAAATACTATGTCTACATGTAAATTCCACTCTCAATCAGCAACCACCTCCCCTGAATTTTCTTTTTTTAATATCTTCAAGAAACACGTTCCTTCCATAGCCAAGATTATACTGTCCACTAAATTGAATAATGGACTATTTGGCAAGCCAGAAAATGGCTCAATCATCAAAGTACAAGAAAGGAAGATGAAAGTAAACTGAAACAGACTTCTATAATGTCCCAGTTCCTTAAGTCACTGAGTGAAACTGAAAGCCACAGGGCAGAAAAAAGCAAAATGGGTGGTCAGTCAACATTATGTAAATGTGGAATGAATGCCAAAGGGCAAAAAGCTTGCTTTTCCAAATAGAAAATCTAACACTTCAAACTAAACTGTTTTGCTTATTTGTTTACTGGTGGTAAATGCCCACTCTATGAGAAAATTAAGGTTAATAACTTCCTATAAGGTTATTTTCTTTACTTCTATTTGTGTGTGTCCAAGGGAGGCAGGGTGAAGATAGCCTTATCATCTTAAGTTTCTTAGGCCTTTCTGCATTTTCCTATCTCAGATGGTATGATCCAGTTACCTATGCCAAAAACTTAATCACATGAATTATATATAAAGATACCTGAATAATAGCCTTTTCGCTGTCTCTCTACTTCCAACTCAGTTCCCAACCAGACAGGTAAAACTTATCTACCAAAAGTGAAATCTGATCATCTTACTCCTCACTTTAAAAAATCCTTCAATGCCATGCCATTGTGTATGGGAGAAACTGGAACTTTAACACAATATGCCAGGTCCCACTATAATCAAAACTCTCTCTCCATCTCTTATCTCTCCCCATTCCAACATTCCATACATTTTGAACGAATTTATGATTCCTTAAAAACATTTTTAAGAGTCATTCTATTTCATGCCTCCATAGATATCCATAGTTCGCCTTAACACAAATGTTTTCCCCACACTGTTCTTGACAGCCCCCACCCCAAGCCAGCACCATTCCATACTCTTTCACCCAATTCAGCTGATCTCTCCCTGGAGGTTTTACACCTCTACAGTAGGTTAGGTACCAGAATTATCCATACTGTCTTGGTGTGGTAAGCAAAATAAAGGTCCTAAAATGCTTCCATGCCCAAATTCTCAAAATTTGTGACTATGTCACTGTAAATGGCAAAAGAGACTTTTAAAATGTGGTTAATGGGGCTGGGTAAAGATTTAGCTCACTGGTTCTGCCGCCTTTCTTGCAAGCACAAGGTCCAGAGTTTGAACCCTGGTACCCAAAAAAAAAAAAGTGGTGAAGGTTGAGGACTTTTTTAAATCTTCAGCTAAGATTGAGTGGCCCCAGGCTGATTTTACCATATAAAATCAGAAAACTTCCCAGTTTCAGACAGCCAAAAAGATAGAAGTCTGAGAAGAACTGGACCCATCACTTCTAGGTTTGAATATGGGGAAAGGCTTATGGGAATCTGGATGGCCTCTAGAAACTAGAAATGGTAAGGAAACATACTTTCCTAAAGGGTCCAGAGGGAATACAGCCTACTGATACCTTTATTTTAGCCCAGTGACACCCCCACTGGACTTCTGACCTACTGATCTACAGGGCAATAAATCATCTTATTTTAAGCCACTAAGCCTATGATCATTTATTACAGCTACAATAAAAAACTAACAAACTTAGAGATAGTTCTGCAACATATTACTATGTCAACTCCCTGACTAAAATATAGTATTGTTGAGGGCAGCAACTCTATTTAAAACTTTCTCTGCTGGGAAAGGTGATGCACACCTTTTAAACCCAGCTACTTGGAAGGCTGAGATAGGAGTATCACAAATTCAAGGTCAGCTTAGGCAATTTAGTGAGATCCTGCCTCAAAATTAATAAATAAAATGACTGAGGTGTAGATCAGCATTCCCTGGCTTTGACCCAGAGTTTAAAACAAAAAATAAGGGCTGGGGATGTAGTTTAGCAGCACAGTGCCCGCCTAGCAAGAGTGAGGCCGTGAGTTCAATTCCTGGTACCAAAAAAGAAAAGTGAAAAAAATAAAATAAAAACAAAACCAAAACCTGAAACTGTGCTCAGCACCGAGAGTAGCACAGTTCTATCTATACAGCAGCTAAATATATTTTAGAATTGACACATGTTCATCATTCAATTCAAGGCATTAAAGACTTTATTTACTGTTGTTAATTTTGGGAGGGGTACTGGGGACAAACTCAGAACCTTGCACTTGTGAGGCAGGTGCAGTGCCACTGAGCTAAATCCCTAGCACTGTTAAAACATTTTTATTTAATCCAAAATCTTAATTGGCAATATGCAATTCTTTGATTCTTTATTTTTTAAATACTAGTTTACTTCTTCTGACTTGCCTCCTTTCATTAGTAGGACAAGTACACACTGTGACCTAGTCTTTCCATGGAACTTGCACACATAATAGTTTTTCAAATAGATGGTCCTATTTCATATCAGATACAGTAAGTTCCTGACTTACAAACTAGTTCCATTCTGGGAGAATGTAAATTGGATTTGTTCTAAGTCTGACAAAATGAGTCTTACATGCCTTGATACAAACATACAATGCATATTGCTTTGCACTTTCTAGCAGACCCCTTCACATCACCACTGCTTTTCCTCTTCTGGACGTCCTGGGCTCTGACCGAGCATTGCACTGTGGTCCACTGTCGCACTGTACAGTGAGCACACAGCAGCACCACTCTGGCAATGGCTGGTGGACATGGGAGCTACTTCTGTGATTTGTTCACATCTATGACTACTCCTAATTTGAGGTCCATTCATATCCATGAAAGTTTGCAACTCCAATGTTTGTAAGTCAGGGACTTACCGTACCATATTAAAATATATATATATATAAAATCACAACATATTTTTAGTTCTTTCAGTGCCAAGATACATTAAGACCTATTTTATTTATTCATAGCACTTTTAACTCAGGTCTCCTGAGTAATGTGACAAAAGAAATTAGTACTGAAAGTTCATTCCTTGAATCGAGGATTTAGAAATACTTAGGAGGTACCAAAATGTCATTTCATAACCATGTAAAAGTGACATTATTTTCCCCTCTTGAAAGGCACAGTCAATGTGATAGTTCACAATAATATCAGCTAAGACTTTTAGGGGACATAATAGGTGCTTATCTTTGTGTCAATTAAATGCCTGATAAGCATCTTAATCTTTAAGAACTCTATGAAGTTATTCTAAATATCACTGCCAGTAGGGGAGAGGCATTTTCTGGGGCATTAAAATATCTTACCCAAGATTAATTTATACAGCTCAAAAGTAATGGAGTTGAGAAGTCAAACCTAGAGTCAATTAAAGAGTAAAAAGAAGTAAATTTCTCAGATCAACATTTATATAGCTTATTCTACTAATCCAAAATGGAACTTGGAAACAGTCTGTCTTCACAATTAATAAAGAACTCTCAGGGCATGACAGTGGTTATCATAAAATACTGAAAAGTACCATTATGTGACAAAGGAGAAAAGATATTCTGGCTATAAGATATCTTCATTTTCTTTGTACCTTAGAATCTATTTTCCAAGATGAACATAACTCTGTAAATTATATATCAGTGTTGTGTATGTGGTTTTTTTTTTTTTTGTTACTGGGTATCAAACTTGGGACCTTGAGCTTATAAGGAAGGCGGCAGAACCACTGAGCTAAATCCCAGGCCTTTGTGTGTCTTTTTTATCAATTATTACTCTCTTGTTTGGGAGACATAAAGTAGAAAGTTTCCAACTTGAACCTTATTCTGTGGCTTTAAGAGTGGTTCCACATTCAACCTGGAGTCCAGGGAACATCACCCCAAAGGTATGATGCCTGGTACTCTGATTATTTTAAATTAAAAGCACTTGGAGATCAGCAGGTACTCGAAGAGGCTTTTCTCTGCAATTCCCATGTTTCACTGAAGAGTGAAACAATCAATAAAGCAGCGCAATTGTCTTCAGCCCCCTCCCTGAGAGTCCCTTTACCAGGAAGGTCACCACATCTATACCCACTGTGTCACAAGCTACTGCCCATTCTTCAGTCCTTTCAGCTTCCACAGAGAATCCTTTACGAACTATAGTCTGTTCTTTCAGACCATTCAGGTTGCCTGAAAATCATTTATGATCCCTCAACATTGTCTCCATTCACTCATCTCTTTCCAACCTATGAAAATTCTACATAACTTTCTAAATCTCATTGGGTTATTGGGAGATTACCTTTCTGTGATGCCCCTCTGCACATTAATAAATTTGTATGATTTTTCTTCTGTTAATCTATGGTCAGTCCATTTCAGCCAACCTCCAGAGGATGGAGGGGAAATTTTCTTCACTCCTACAATTCAAACCTATTATTCAACATCTTCTGATGCCTCTTATCATTAATAGCATGCATTTAAACAGGTTTAAAAATGGACTGCAAAACAATAGATATTGATCTCCACATTTAATAATGTAATCTAAAGTCAATTCATTAACGCTCTATTCCTTGGCTTTCTCATCCATAAATGAGAGAGATGGAGTAGGTAAAATCTAAAACTTTTTCCTAATTTCAACACTCTCACATAGCATTAAGCTTTGTATCATGCCTGGCATTCTACTGAGCCTTATACAACTAGGAGAAATATAGAAGGAGTCAGAGCATAATTAAAAAGCTTCTGAAGAATTATGTCAAAATCTCAGCCTGTTACTTACTGATGGTAAGACCTTGAGCAAGCCTTAGTTGACATCTATAAAATAGGGACAAAATATCTATTATCCAGGGGGTTTGTGAGGTCTAAGGAAAATTTTTAAAAATGCATCTGGGACTGGGAGTATAGACCTGTGGTACAGCACATGTTTAGCATGTGTGAGACCCTAAGTATTATCTCCAGCAACACTCTATAAATAAATAAAATAAAAATGAATCTAAGGTACTCACTAATATTTGTTTCTCTTATACTTTTTGTGACTTTTAGGCATTGTGACTTTTTTTTCAGGGAGCCATTTATTGAACTGTGATACAAAGCTCTTAATGAGACTTAATGAAGTCTCAAGCCAGGTACAGTGACACATACCTGTAGTCCCAGCACCTGGGAGGCTGAGGCAGGAGTATTGGATGAGTCCAGGAATTCAAGACCATCCTGGACAACACAGTGAAACACCCACTGACACACTAAAAAAGGACTTTAAAAACTTAGCCTTGTGGTTTGAATCACTGACCTATGTCTTGACCAACACTCATCAATGAGCCTGATCCATCTAGCCACAGGCAAACTGAAGTAAAATAATTATTTTCAATAACTGAAAGTTGCCTATTCATGATTTCAAAAGAGATGAGCAAATTGCTTTAGTTATATTTCACTTCCTCTGGGTGAAAGAGACTTTGCCTGCCACCTCCGTGTGTACCACAACAGCACCTGTGGACATGAGGCACCACAGAGGGTTGCTTCACAGAATAGCCTCGTGGGGGAGAGGGGCCTGATGCTTTACTGAGAGTGAACATGGCTTTATATTTGGTAGGTATTAGAAATGCTTCTTTCAAATGACCTCTTCAGACCACTTTTGCTAGCTAGACATAAATTCGCTTCTTCCCTTCAGAGGTTAAAAATATGTAAAAACTACAGGATGTTTTCTATTTTTTTTTTCTTGCTTTTAAAAGAAACTACTTTTATTCCTCAGCACTGATGCACAGGCTGGCACCTCAGTGAGAAAGCAAAAACCTTATATTCAAAAATAGCAATTTTTGTATGGAGCTTTCCGTATTTTGGGGTAAGGGGAACAGGGGAAGAAGGATATGGAGCACACTGCACTTGTCTTTTCCCCATCGAATTATGTTTTTATTATTTTTCCCCAAATAACATTTGCACTCCCTGTGCAATAAAGTCGTACCTTCCTGTGTTTCTTCAGCTGGAAGAGGTGATGGTGGTGACTCCTGTTGCTAATTTCTAAATTACCACACCTTCTCCTCTTTAGCCATTAGCTCTTTCGCTACTGGTGTTATAATGTTCCTGTAGCAGCTTCTTTGTTTTAAATACCCAAAATGGATTCTGTTTTCTTGGCGAGGTCCTGATTGATGAAAACCACTTACTGACAGTGTACCATTTATGTTTTCTAAAATGTTAATTTGCTTTTTCATATATTGATCCACTTTCACATGGTTCTTTATAAGTAAAGACACATACTAAAAAGAAGATGATAGGGAGAAAAAGTAGACAGGGAAGGCCAAGGGTTGTGAAAGTTATCTAACATGCTCTTTGTACCAAGGAAAAGTCACGGAATTGCTTGGATTGAGCTGTTCTTTGAAGAGAGCAAAGTACTACTACAAACAGCTCAGAGGTATACTGAGTGGACACAGAAGCAGTGATAATTTTATCACAGACTCCAAGAGCCAAGAAACCCACATTCATTCCGTGTACTATGCCTGAAAAAAAATTTTATGTATAAAGAATTGTTAATGGCTATAACTTAAAGCAATCAGTTGAAAATGTGCTTCTTAAATACTAACAATCCAAACACAGGTTTATATCACCATACAGTACAAATATTATTGTTTTAAAACAAATGAACTGCCTGCCTCGCAGGCGCAAAGTCCCAAATTCGATCCCCAGTACAAAAAAACAAAAAACAACAAACAAACAAAAAAACCAAATGAATGAAGAATACCTAATGGCTATGAAAGCCTCTTTAAGACTTCATTTCAGGGGCTATGGATGTAGTTCAGTGACACAGCGCTTGTGTAACACCAGTGAGGCCCTGGGTTCAACCTCCAGAAATGGAGGGGAGGGAGTTGGTTTCAACTGAGCATCTATCCCTACACCAAGTACTTTGACATAATCTAAAAGTTCTTATCCTGTTCACGTGCATGCATACACATGTCCCAAGAGCTACCACATTTATATTTAGATAATCATTTGTGATTCATCAATTTCATTTACTTTAAATTGTATAGGTTTTGGACAAATTTATGATGTAATGTTAATAAAAATAAAAAAGGCTAGAATTTACTGTATTTATGTCCCAGGCACTAGTCTAAGTGCTTTGTAGATTTAATTCATAGAGTATCCACAAGTCACTGGGATGGGAACTATGGTCTGTCTCCTCAATATTACACAATAGGCTTAAAGACATTAAGTAATTGCACAAGTTCACATAGCCATGACAGCTAAAATTTGGCCCCAAGAGGTCTTGAGCCTTGAGTGGGTTCTCTTAACCTCTCTACATGTCCTGACTTGGTCGTGGTCCTGCAACTAACCAGAAGGCAGAACCAAGAACCTAATACACGTATTGATACAAGTATTAAAGCAACATTTAATCAAAACAATTCATTATAAGACAGACATTTATAAGACATGTGAATTTATCACTGTCTAGCTCTGCTTTTTTAAATCCTAAGAACTCCTCAGGATCACCCATTAAAAAGGTCAGTAGACCCAGGCAGTCAATGTGGAACTTCCATGTCATTTGCAATTCATTCAACATGCATAGTACAAAAAAGAAAGAAAGAAATGTTTATGATTAAAAAAACTTGGGTTGAAATCTTAACTTTACCATTAATTGGTAGTAGACTATTAAATAAAGTGTAAGCTCTGAAGTGAGACCTAGACTCAAATACAATGGAAAGTATAAAAGTGCTAAGTAAGCAAAGTGGGGCTGAGATTTAGCTCATATAGAGTTCACCAAGACACCCATCCTGGAGTGGAGACAACAGTTACTGACTAGAGTGGTAGGCCAGGCCAGAGGAAGTCTGGCTATATAACTGGTTCACCACAGGGGGTGACTTTATCTAATTCAAACAGAAGCCTCTCATAGCTAGTGATGACTCCACTACTTACCACTAGCTTTTTAATCTAGGGCAAGTTACTTAACCACTCTTAGTTTCTTCATCTGGAAGATAGGGTTAGAAATAGTACTTGCCTCATAATGTGGTTTCAAGGATTACATAAAATGATGCAAGTCAAAAGTTTCCTATAGTACCAGGCATCTAATAAGCACACAGTACATTGTAACTACTAGTATCATAATCCCTCTGAGACTTAACTGCTAAAATAAATACCATAAACTTCACAAAATGTTTCAGGGTAAAGGATGCAAATCAAGGCAAAGCACTTACCTAGCCTTCACAAGGCTATGGGTTTGATATCCATCACTGCC
The DNA here is from genome assembly GCF_012274545.1 of Fukomys damarensis. Lineage (NCBI taxonomy): Eukaryota > Metazoa > Chordata > Mammalia > Rodentia > Bathyergidae > Fukomys > Fukomys damarensis. Next base: position 18,267,500 of record NW_022900932.1, read on the forward strand.
TCTGCCCCACCCCAACCCAACATTCTTTGAGATACTGAATTAAACTTATTGAAAATGAAAAAAAAAACTGATTGAAAATGTGCAGGCATTTTTATAAAATCTAGAATACTACTAATCTAGAATACTATAAAACAATTCATAAATATAAAAGGTTTCTGATACCTAGCATTTAATAAAGGCAAGGCAATAACTGCTGTTTCACACCATGTATTTTTGTTTTGGATATATCTTCTCTTAGGGGAAATAATCATTCCTGTAGATCTTTTGATTGTTCGCTTTTGCAGTGCTGGGGACCAAATGCAGGGCCTTGCACATGAAAAGTAAGTGCTCCATCACTGAACTATACCACCAGCCCTCTCATGGATCATTTTAAATGAGAGAAAATTTACCTCAGTGGAGAAACATGTAAGCACTACAGATGTAAGGGGTCCAAGACCAGCTGGTATCCAGTCTAAGAAAAGAAAAATCTATGCTCTATCTGGTTTGGGCTAACAAGAAAGGGGAGTAAAACTTGAACTTTCCTGCTAAAAATTTTAGCCTCTCACTTTACTATTCCTTACATCAACATGACGTGCACAAACCACCAGATTTATGCATTGTGACATAAATATATTTTCTCTGAACTGGGAAACAGTATTCTTCAAAAACTGCCTGCTATTCACTTCAACCTCAAAACAGATATTTGACCCTACTCCCTCTGGGGCTCCTGCTCATACTGCAACCTGTGGATATTTAAAACATCTACTGCCATAAATTCCAAGCTTATAGTCTCAAAGCTCCTACAACTTGGTTGCAAGAAACACAAATTTACCACAGGCATGCAAATTAGAGTTTAATAGGCTTCCAGTTCTGTAAATGAATGGTACTGTGATCCAGGCATCAAGCAAGACCCAAAACAGCTAAGACTAGTGTCAAATTTTATATTTCCTTCATGTCTGTCTCCAAATGTACTCTCAAACTTCATTGTTTTGTTGCTATTCACACTTATTTCCACTGTCAGAAAGCTAGCTATACATGTATCAATATAGCACTAAGATAAGTATGTTGTCCCGACAATATCAATGCTTGTATTTCCTAGCACATAGGCATAAGGTACATTATGTATTTTCTGTAGATTGTTCTGTCTATTCAAGAATCATCCTGATGGGACACCAAGAGGCTCCAGATTCAATTCCGAATCTGTAACTGAATAGTGATATATCCAGCATGTCATTTAACCTCTGAGATACTGCACACAAGAATTTATTATAAGGTAATAGATGTATGGAAATAATCACTTCTACCAACACCACGTCATACAAATAATTATAAAAATTCTTGCTTTAAATACCTCAATATATTTTAAAGGAAAGTTTAAAGGCACTTTCAGGAATAAAAACATTCCAAGCCAAATGTGGTGGCACATGCCTGTGATCCTAGCACTCAGAGAGGCCCATGAGTTAAAGTCCTGCCTGGGTAACTTAATGAAATGCTGTCTGAGAATAAAAAATAAATTAAAAATTTTTAAGAGGACTGGAGCTATAGCTATGTGGTAAAGTTCCACTGTGTTTGATAACCTAGTGCTACAAAAATTTTTTAAATTAAAAAAATAAAAACATTCTTACAAATCCAAGCCCATACAAATTGCATCACCTTTTAATTCTTTAGAATCTTGTTATAATGCTATCACAGTATTATAGAGGTAATACACACAAGAGACTCATTCAAAAGGTAACCACCATCAGGAAATTTCTGCAGGCACGCGTATTGACAGCTGGTATAATCAGCTTCATCAATATTATCTGTCTGTCAATACTTGCTGTTTTGGCATATTGAGTATCATTTTATGCAGCAAATGCTACTCCTGTAAGAGCAATAAATGCAGAGCCTCAAGTCTTCCTACCTATCCTAACATCTCCCATGGGTACTTGGGGCAAGAGATAATTGCTTCCACTTAATAAATGAGGGAAGTCTAGGCAATCATCTAAACATGTGGAATTAAAAAATGAAACTAGAACTGGAACAAACCCTCAAACTAAACAAATTTCCCTGCCCTTTCTCTCAGATTTCCTTACTACTTTGCACAAAAGCATAAGAAGCAAAAAGCTATCCCGTTAAAAAATGCAAGGAATTATCTTCATGAAATCTTTGGTTTCCACTTGGTAACTTCGCAAACTATATATAAACTGATCTCCATTAAGATCAAGCCCAGGCTCATGTGACTCAAGCTGCTCCATTCGGGCAGGAAACACTGGAAATCTGGCAAAATAATCTGTCAAAGACAAGGCTCCTTATAGCACAATCAAGCAGACAAATAGGGCTGCTGTTCAGTTAACACTGAATGGCTATCACTAAAGTGAACTTACCACATTTACCAAGAAGTTATTTTATTTAACAAAAAGTTATTTTCTTTATTTAACATACCATTAGTTATTACTAAAGTATATCATCTCTTATTTGCTAGAGCATATCTCATTAAAAAAAAAAAAGTATGCCACAAAGAAAACTACCCCCTCAACTAGCTTTAAAAAAGGATGAGGAAAAAGCCAGAAACAAGAATCACTATTCCAAAGTTAAATATTTGTGCACTATGCAGCTACAAACATGCTGTCATTGGTAACAATATTTCACTAATGGTATACGGCAACTTTGTATGGTATACCTGTTATAGTTTATATCTAGGTGTCCCCCCAAAGCCTCCTGCATTTATATACATGGGGCTTTATCGAGGTGATCGGATCATGAGGGCATGATACTCATCAGTGGCTTAGTCCACTGATAAATTTATAGCTCAATGTGATGGTGCAAGATGAGTCACGGGGGCATGGCCTGGAAAGGTCTATTTCCCACTCTCCTCCCTGGATCATTCTCTGCTTCCGGCCTGCCATACCATGAGTTCTTTTTCCTCTGCCCTGCCCCTCTGTCATGCTGCCCTGCCCTGGAGCCAACTGACTATGAAACGAAACTTCTGTAAGCCAAAATAAATCTTTCCTCTTTAAAGCTGTGGGTATTGGTTATTGTGTTAGTGACAAGAAAGTAACTAAGACAATACCACCAAGTTAAAAATGGCTGCTCATGGGCTGGGGATTTAGCTCAGTTTTTTGGCTGCCTGCCTCACAAGCACAGGGTCAGGGTTAGGGTTAGGTCCCCAGTACCAAAAAAAAAAAAGGCTGCTCATCCAGACATGAGGTCTACAGATGCTGGTTTGTATATGCTGGTTTGGTTTTCTAAAAAACTAAACGTTTCAGCTGCTGAAATTTATCACCAATTTGAATTTACACAGAGAACATACCAAAAAAACATATAAACTTGCAAAAGCAGAACATGAGGAACAATTTCAGAGCCAGAAGATCTGAAAAGAAAAACTATCAGAGGCCATCAAAAGGGTTTTATGATACAAAGACAAATATTTAAAACAGCCTCGTAGCATCAAAAATTTTAAATAAAATTTGATATTATATAGAAAACAAGTTAAGCATATAAATGAACAACTCACAGGAGAAATATGAAAAGCTAATAAGTATAAAAAAAAGTTCAGCCTCATTCAGAACCAGGACAATCATTTAAAGAGACTATAAAATTCCATTTCATATCCATCACATACATAAAAAATAAAAAGTATGACAATACAAAGGACATGGAAGAGTTTAAACTCATAACCTGTTGATGAAAAAGTAAATTGGTATAACCACACTGGATGACACTTATAAAGAAAGATGCAAACCTTGTATCCTAGCAGTCCTACTCATAGGGAAGAGATGTTTTTAAAGCCTGACACATGCACCCAGGGGACCTGTGCAAGAATGTTCACAGCAACACTTTTTAATCATAGAGAAAACTGAAAACAGCTGCATGACTATCAATGGAAAACGTAAGTGTTCAAAATTGTCTGCTGAATAACTGAGAATGAGGGATTTATAGCAGTATCTCAAGGGAAGTCAGACCCTCAAGAACCTGTTCGACAATAGCAATAAGTACATAACATGTCATCAAGAGAAGAGAAAATATATGGCACAGGGAGCAAACCATTTGAAGAAACAGTAACTTGCAAACATGAATGCAACGAAAGACAAACTATGCTACATCCATGTTATAGAATCTTACGCAGCAACAAAAAAGAGAAAACCCATGATACATGCAACGGTATGGATGCAACTCAGAAGCACTGCGCTGAGAGAAAGAAAGCAATCTCCAAATGTTACAGATTATTTGACTCCATTTGTTTGACAACCTGCAAAAGTACAGAAACAGAGAACAGATAAAAGGGTTTCAAAACAAATAGGCAACATGGTAATTTTAAGGTTGATGAAACTGATCTGCATCATGACTGTTGAAGGTGGTTGCACAAATACATATATATGTTAAAATTCATATAAATGTACACCAAAAAAGTCAATTTTATAATATATAAATTTTTTAAATCTGAAAAAATCAGTATCTCCTGCAAAAAGATATGTAGCCAAGGCACATGGCATCATGTAACATACCTACAATGTGAAAATATGAAAGGCTAAAGGATCATATAGTTAGAAAATTATCCATATAAATACTATAATATTTCTCTCATAAGAGCCCTTAAAAATCAACCATATTGCTTGGTGCAGTGTTGCATGTTTGTAATCCCAGTACTTGGAGGCTGAGGCAGGAGGATTGCTGTGAGTTCAAGGACGGCTACCCTGAACTCAAAGCAAGACCCTGTCTCAAAACAAACATGTATGTAATCAATATCTTCAATAAAGTGTGCTTAGGAAAAAGCAGTGCCCAGTTTTTAAATACTTATTTCATGAATTTTTAATCTAGAATTTAAAAACAGTAACATTGCACAATTAAAAGGCTACCTTTCCCTGTCACACTGGGTTCACGCATACAAAACCTTGCAGGGGATGGGAGATATTCAGGCTGTTTAATTTTTCCCAGCTTTTCCTTCTTATTCAAACCTCTCAAGTTTAGTGTTCCCAGAATAAAAAGTGATTGAGCCTCTGAGATGAAGGGGACCCCACTGATGGATCAGGAAATTAACACTGATAACCCTCCATGACCTCACTTTCCACAACAAACCAGAATTCTCAAAAGAGAAAGTCACAAAGCTAGAACAGTGTCGTATAACCAGGTTGTGTGTTCCAACTACTTGAAACAGACGAGTTTAACATCTGCTGTTAACAATTACTATCAGCACGCTTTTTCACATAGGAGGTGCTGCAATTTGGACAATGAATTCTATGACCACTCTACCCTCCTTTATGAACCTAACTCAATCTGTCACCAAAACCCATGAAGAAGGGTACACAAAAATAAGTTCCTACATATATCAAAAAAAGGCAGGAAAATTTAATCTGATTAATCTATTGTATTAATTTTATACATTACAGCTAATAAAATTCTTTGGCTACCAGAATTGCTCTATTAAGTCCATTCCCTGATATTTTAGGAGAAAACCACCTATCAGTGATGTTGAAGAAAAATAAATCACCCATTTAAAAAAATTTGGATTTTCCAGGTATGTGATATGACTGAACCTTCTGATCAATATATTTTTTCTTTTAAACCTGACCATAATGTTAATATTTTATAGAAGCTTCTCTTCTTGGTTTTTAAAAAGCTACAGCAAGGCTAGTTTGACTGGTATCAAACAGTCCTGTATTCCAATGCTATAGCTATTCAAATACTGTACTTACCACTTAAGGTCCATTCCATGTCCTACTCTGTACACAAAAGGTGCTCAATAAATACTTGTGGAATGAATAGAAGAAATATGTCCATTACTATCAGATTGAAAAAAAAAAGACTGAGTGCAAGGACACAAAATATAGGCAGAACCAAATGGGATGATCTGCACCAAGAAACATTAGAAACAGCCATAAATATGCAATAATAAGGTTCTCGAGATGGATTCTAGAATGATTCATAATCCCTGTGAATATGCTTAATGTCACTTAATTGTTCACCTTAAAATGGCTAAAATGATACTATATGTATTTTATCGCTCTTTGTTTATCTCACTTTGTAGTTCTAGCTGGCTTTCAACTCACTGTTTCACTCAGGCTGGCCTCCAACTCATGGCAATCCTCCTGTCCTATTCTCCCAAGTGCTGGGATTATAGGTGTGCACCACCACACCAGGCTCATGATTTTTTTTTAAAAAAATAGCTTTTCAGCCAAGTGTGACTACAGACTTTCACAGGAAGACACTAAGGCTATAGTGAAAAGGCCATAAAAAATATTATGATATATGGTTAAGGAAAAAACTTTTAAGCAAAAGGGCTCTTGGTGAAAAAGCTGTACTGTGAGTATATTCTATTTAACAAAATATTTGTACTTGTGACATGCAGTTTATGTATAAAATACTGAAAAGTATTCCGCTGGAAGAAAACTTAACTCTAGGTTTGTAACTAATTTTTTCCTCTTAAGG
>NW_022900932.1:18277585-18298437 GCF_012274545.1 Fukomys damarensis
GCCCTTTTAAAAATCAACCATATTGCTTGGTGCAGTGTTGCATGTTTGTAATCCCAGTACTTGGAGGCTGAGGCAGGAGGATTGCTGTGAGTTCAAGGACGGCTACCCTGAACTCAAAGCAAGACCCTGTCTCAAAAAACATGTATTGGAAAATTATCCATATAAATACTATAATATTTCTCTCATAAGAGCCCTTAAAAATCAACCATATTGCTTGGTGCAGTGTTGCATGTTTGTAATCCCAGTACTTGGAGGCTGAGGCAGGAGGATTGCTGTGAGTTCAAGGACGGCTACCCTGAACTCAAAGCAAGACCCTGTCTCAAAACAAACATGTATGTAATCAATATCTTGCAATAAAGTGTGCTTAGGAAAAAGCAGTGCCCAGTTTTTAAATACTTATTTCATGAATTTTTAATCTAGAATTTAAAAACAGTAACATTGCACAATTAAAAGGCTACCTTTCCCTGTCACACTGGGTTCACGCATACAAAACCTTGCAGGGGATGGGAGATATTCAGGCTGTTTAATTTTTCCCAGCTTTTCCTTCTTATTCAAACCTCTCAAGTTTAGTGTTCCCAGAATAAAAAGTGATTGAGCCTCTGAGATGAAGGGGACCCCACTGATGGATCAGGAAATTAACACTGATAACTCTCCATGACCTCACTTTCCACAACAAACCAGAATTCTCAAAAGAGAAAGTCACAAAGCTAGAACAGTGTCGTATAACCAGGTTGTGTGTTCCAACTACTTGAAACAGACGAGTTTAACATCTGCTGTTAACAATTACTATCAGCACGCTTTTTCACATAGGAGGTGCTGCAATTTGGACAATGAATTCTATGACCACTCTACCCTCCTTTATGAACCTAACTCAATCTGTCACCAAAACCCATGAAGAAGTGTACACAAAAATAAGTTCCTACATATATCAAAAAAAGGCAGGAAAATTTAATCTGATTAATCTATTGTATTAATTTTATACATTACAGCTAATAAAATTCTTTGGCTACCAGAATTGCTCTATTAAGTCCATTCCCTGATATTTTAGGAGAAAACCACCTATCAGTGATGTTGAAGAAAAATAAATCACCCATTTAAAAAAATTTGGATTTTCCAGGTATGTGATATGACTGAACCTTCTGATCAATATATTTTTTCTTTTAAACCTGACCATAATGTTAATATTTTATAGAAGCTTCTCTTCTTGGTTTTTAAAAAGCTACAGCAAGGCTAGTTTGACTGGTATCAAACAGTCCTGTATTCCAATGCTATAGCTATTCAAATACTGTACTTACCACTTAAGGTCCATTCCATGTCCTACTCTGTACACAAAAGGTGCTCAATAAATACTTGTGGAATGAATAGAAGAAATATGTCCATTACTATCAGATTGAAAAAAAAAAGACTGAGTGCAAGGACACAAAATATAGGCAGAACCAAATGGGATGATCTGCACCAAGAAACATTAAAAACAGCCATAAATATGCAATAAGGTTCTCGAGATGGATTCTAGAATGATTCGTAATCCCTGTGAATATGCTTAATGTCACTTAATTGTTCACCTTAAAATGGCTAAAATGATACTATATGTATTTTATCACTCTTTGTTTATCTCACTTCGTAGTTCTAGCTGGCTTTCAACTCACTGTTTCACTCAGGCTGGCCTCCAACTCATGGCAATCCTCCTGTCCTATTCTCCCAAGTGCTGGGATTATAGGTGTGCACCACCACACCAGGCTCATGATTTTTTTTTAAAAAAATAGCTTTTCAGCCAAGTGTGACTACAGACTTTCACAGGAAGACACTAAGGCTATAGTGAAAAGGCCATAAAAAATATTATGATATATGGTTAAGGAAAAAACTTTTAAGCAAAAGGGCTCTTGGTGAAAAAGCTGTACTGTGAGTATATTCTATTTAACAAAATATTTGTACTTGTGACATGCAGTTTATGTATAAAATACTGAAAAGTATTCCGCTGGAAGAAAACTTAACTCTAGGTTTGTAACTAATTTTTTCCTCTTAAGGTGCAAAGAATTTGAACTTATCAAAATAAATCTGCTTACTTTAAAAACATCAAATTAAGCCAGGCATGGTGGCACACTCCTGTATTCCCAGCACTTGGGAGGCTGAGGCAGGAGGATCACTGTGAGTTCAAGACCAGCCTGGGCTACACAGTGAGTTCGAAGTCAGTCTCAATTACATAGTGAGATTCTGTCTCAAAACAACAACAACAACAAAAACAAAATAAAAAAACCATCAAATTAAATTGTCTCAATCTAAGTTATAGTCTTTCAGTTTTAAAAATAGGTTTTAAACTCACACGACTAATCCTCAACTTTATAATATTAATATGAAATAATCTGAGGATCTCATTATACAAATTAAAAAAAAAAAGATGAAGGGCAGATCATTTAAGAAAACCATCTTAGGGCTGGCCGGGGATGTGGCTCAGTGGCACCGCATCTGCCTTGCAAGCGTAAGGTCCTGAGTTCGATCCCTAGTATCAGAAAAAACAAAAAACAAAAAACATTGTCTTACACTAATTACCAAACAGTTAAAAGAAAATATGAAACCTCAAATGGTGGCACAGGGGCTGACTGCTGACTGCTGACCCAGAGGTCTGTCTAAACATTCCTGCTGTGCTTTCCAGCAAACCTAGAAACGGGCCAGCCAGGAAGAAGTCTGCGTGGTGGCTCACAGAAAGCTGGTAGAGCCACATGTTTTTAAGAAAGGAGAGTGGGTGTGTCTTCAAACCACAAGACCTGCTGTTTTATGTTCCATTTGGCTCACAGAAAGCTGGTAGAGCCACATGTTTTTAAGAAAGGAGAGTGGGTGTGTCTTCAAACAACCACAAGACCTGCTGTTTTATGTTCCACCTCAAAGCTGTTTGTTTAGCATTTTCTTCTCTCCTCCAATCCCTTCTGCATGTAAGGAGTTAACTGACAAAATGAAATCAGTGCACCGATCCAATCTGTCACATTCTATTACTGTTATTCTCCAAAAAAAATTAAACTCCAAATTTCTTTTTAAAATAAATTAATAAAAAGGTGCTTTGGAGCTAGAAGAGGAAAATTAAGACAAAGGATCAACTATACAGTTACTCTATAACCTAAAAAATATTATACAAAATTCAGAAAATACTTCCTACATTAAGAGGGAATTGACAAGGAAAATGGAAAATATACATACATATCAAAAATATTTAACTCCATTACACACACATTCACACACGCACACAGACTCAAGAGGGAGAAATGAAGATGATGTGGTACAAAAAACAAATGGCTAAGCTGGGTGTGGGCGCTTTCCTGAAATCCCGGCACTCTGGTGGTTCTACATTAAGAGGGAATTGACAAGGAAAATGGAAAATATACATACATATCAAAAATATTTAACTCCATTACACACACATTCACACACGCACACAGACTCAAGAGGGAGAAATGAAGATGATGTGCTACAAAAAACAAATGGCTAAGCTGGGCGTGTGGGCGCTCTCCTGAAATCCCGGCACTCTGGTGGCTGAGGCAAAAGGATCACTGTGAGTTCGAGACCATCCTGGGCTACATAGTGAGTTCCAGGTCAGTTTCAATTACACAGTGAGAGACTGTCTTGAAAAACTAAAACAAAACAAAAACAAATGGCTAGATTTCTGGAAAGAGCTGCAGTTTATACCAAAGACTAGGACTTTGCTAAGCCTCTCAGAATGAGCTGCAATCAGGCACTAAGAGAATTTCAAGTAGAAGTAAAGTCACTACACAGAACAGGTTATCAAGTCTAATTAGTTGGCCTCAAATTCCATCATTCACATATAAATCTTTCATGACTTCTTCATAGCTACTCTTCCAATGAAAGCATCTATCCTTCTGGGTGATAATGCGAAATGAATTTGTACTTGTCAAAGTTTTTTATTTTTTCCATTTATTTCTAAATCCTAGTCATTTATGTAATAGAGCTTATTATACTGCAAGCTTCTAGAAGCAGAAACATGACTTATATAGCACCTTAAATGAATATGTATAGGAAAAAATGCTCCTAATAATTAGACCAATCCTGACATACAGGTAGTCAGTGAATATTTGCTGAATAAAAGAATTATCATGAAGATTGCCTCTCCTCCTCATAAAGATGCCGATGCTGCAACACCATGAAAATAGTAGAACAATCAAGTGCCTCCTGGCTCCCTCACACACATGACCGACCGGTGGATCCCAAAATTCAAATTCCAAGTACTTGATCCTCCCTTTTCTTTGGCTGGCTTGATTACACCCCTGGTGGTTTTACAGCATTGTACCTGCTAAAAATCACCTAGGAGTTATGCAAAGAACAAACTTCCCTCTTAGTATATCTTTAGGAGACAGACCTTTCTTAACTTGGGTTCTCTGGAACTTCTTGTTTCCTACAGTGAGTAAAATCAATAATCCCTACCATTTATCTACTGTCCTAACTCTGCTACTACAACAGATTCTTTTAAAATTAGTGACTCTCATAGGGGCGGGGATTTAGCTCACTGCTTCTGCCACCAGCTAGCAAGCATAAGGGCTGGAGTTCAATCCCCAGTACAAAAAAAACAACAACACCCAAATATAATTAATGACTCTCAGTTGGGCACTGTGGGTCATGCCTGTAGTACCAGCTATTTGGAAAGCTGAGGCAGGAGGATCACTTAAGTCTGGGAATTCAAGATCAACCTATGTAATACAGTAAAACCCAACCTCAAAATAAACAAACAAAATTAATGACTTTTTATTACTAGGCATATCTATATATGTGAAAGTTTGGGGATATCAGTCTGATTTATCTTCCATTATATCCTATATGAATCCTACCAGGTATGATACACAATCATTCCAGGCAGTGAACAGGCAAGCACTCAAAGAAAACAAGAAAAACACAGCTATTGTTTTATAAGTGAAGACACTGACCACCTGTGACTAGAAGTTGTGTCTATAAGAACTGTATTCATTTCTGAGCATTATTTACATAAAGTACTAGAGGTCTTTTAAGAAATGGATGAATTGTATATAAAATTGCTAGTAATCTCCAGGGGATAAATGGTAACACAGCTAAGTATAAATAAACTATAATTGCAAGTCTATGAAAGCCAGGTACAGTAGTGTATACCTATAATCCTGGGAGGGTAAGGCAGGGTAATGAAATAGAAGTTTTAGATACAAATAATCCACAAACCCTAGTCAACTTGAAAGGGAAACACAGAAATGTCAACAGTAGTGACATCAACCAAAAGAAACATGAACACTTCTCACAGTACAGATGCTCTCATTCTACCAGCCATGCAAACAGTACCTTCTATTAGAAAAAGAAAATTATTTATACATGTTTATCCTTTTTAATAAACTTCTATAAATCATAGGGACATAATTTGTTTCTCCCAATTGAAACTTGTATTCTTCAGTCATAGGCAACTAAATGCTGCTCTCTCAATAGATCAATTATTAAAGTCATCAACTGTTGTATCTGAAGAGGAAAAAGATGGGTGTGTACAATGAAAAACATGAATAAGTAAATGCATTAGTACTTTCTTAACAACTACGGATACATGCTGGAAAAGCTTACATGTCAAATACAGCTAGAACCTTCTTACACATCCAGGAAGTTTTGCCTATTAGATCTGGAAACCTTTTATCTCAGAACCACACTCTCCTCTCCACACAGACACAACTGGATTGAAGGAATCTGGGCAGACAGGGAACACATTAAGAGATACAACCACACCTAACAGCAGCACACTGGCTGCCCCTGCAAAGGAACAAATGACTCACAGTGCCTTCTGGTTTGAACTCATTCTTGTACTACATCAGCTTTTATGACCTCACTGGAATGAAGGTCAGAAATCCAAGAAACAAAAAACCTGCAAAATGCACATGGGGATGAGGCGAAAGTCAGCAATGGACCTTTTAAAAAAGCACAATTCTGAGGTTTGCTGTTCAAAGGCATTCCAACAAAATTGGTAAGATATTTAAATTGGGAAGAATCACTTCTTATGGGATATTCTATAATTTCACTGTCAGACTCACAAATTATAGAGCTTCCTATTTTGAAATAAAGGAAAAGAAGCTTCACAACAGAAGGGAAAACATCATGAGGAAAACACTCTTTTCTGGTGGTAACAAAACAGTAAACAAGGACAACTATTACTCCAAAACTGGGGGGAGGCAGTGATCAGATCAAAATAGAGCAACGGAATAAAGCTTAATTTTCTTTACTGGCCAACTTCATATACCTGGCCCACTTCTAGAGGAAAGAGGCTGATTAATCACAGACCCCAAAACTCTACTCCTGCAAAAAGTCAGACTGTGGGCATGTAAGAAGCTGGCATTCTTTAAATGGAAAATATTTTTCTTTCAGAAACACAGAAGCCTGAAGAACTATCACAAGGGAAACTATTAAATTGCTAAATTCATATAGAACAGATATTAATACTTTTAAACTAAAATTCAAAGAAAAAAGCATCTATACAATGACTTTATTCCAATGCCCAGCACAAGGTTTTTAAAAAATCCTATTTGATGCTATATAGTTTAATGAGATTCAACCTTTGCTAGGGATAATCTCACATATTATTTTTAAAGTGATAAAAAGGAATGGTCTATCTGAAATTTGAACATAAACTTCACAGCAATGTATACTGGTCATTCTTGACTTTTGTTTTTCTTTTTTGGGGTGGAGTAGGTGGGGTCAACTAGTCACTAGTAGTCCAAAAACATTTAAGGTAAATTATACCTAGACTCTCCAATTCACAGCCTCTATTCAGTAATGCAATTTATTATGCATCTACTACACACACATCATGGAAGCAGGACATTTAAGTCTCAGTGTTTAGACTACCTAAATGTACATAGTATTTGCCTTCTAATATACACCCAAACATATTTTTGACCCTAGGCGAATATAACAATGAGAAGAATGCCCTAATAGCAGTATAAATAAAAGGGCTGGGAACTTTAAGATTAGCATTTTCACTAACAGAAAAGGAATAGGAGGACATTCCTACAAAAAGATACGAACAAAGAGAATCAGAAGTCCTGTTTCGGGAAGCCAACAAAGCAAAAGCCTAGGCTGCAAAAGGGAAGGAGAAAATAAGAAGCCTGAAGGGTTGGACTGGGTTCAAACTATGAAAGGCTTTCAGTATCAAAGCCCTTTATTTTCCAGGCAACAGGCAACAGAGGATTTTAAGCCGAGAGATGACCATTATAAACTGCCAAATATAGAATTTCCACAGATAGAAACTATGTTCCACTAACATTTCTTGATGCTTTGTCATTTATAACCCTTAACTACCAACGTAAGAGGCTATGATGTCAATGTCATGGCTATCAGCACACATTTCCTTTCTCTAGACAAGTAAGAATCCATATTTCTTTGCTTGCCATCAACTTCCTAGAAAGGCTCTTCAGGTTTTTCTGCCCCATTTTATCTAAGACAAATAGCAAAAACCACAGGAAATTACTCTTTGCTAACATTTGTTCAATCTACAAGCTAAACCCAGTAGGCAGGGTGCACACTATTACTGCACGCAATTGCCTCCATTCCTCAAGCCAGTAGGCTACTCTCTTGTTGTTGTTGTGATGCTGAGGATTGAACTCAGAACCTCATGCTCGGCCTGATAGTGCTGTGCCTCTGAGAATGACCTTTAGCCCCAGGAACTGTTTCTTATTTGTTGGACATATAGCAAAAGAGGGAAGAACAGGAAAAACTTCTCAGTGCCCTCAGGGCACTTATTCACGCAACTTTTCTCAACTTCCTCTCCACGTTGCTCAAATAAATTCCTTTGACTACTATAATTACCAACTTTCTTCCATTTAGAGTCAGAAAGCTTTTCCAATAGTGTTTATTTATAATATACTGTTAACTCTCTCCCCATTCTAGACTAGGTTTCTCCTCCTTTTAAAATTTCTCCAGCTGCACTCCCAGCAGCAAGTAAAGCAGCAGCTCTACTGTGTAGGACTCAGGCTTATTCCCTTGCCAAGTGAAAAGCAAGAGAATAACCGAGTTGCTAGGGGTGTAACAAACAGAGTAGTGTCCTTAGACCTACATCCAGGGAAGCTTGCCCTTCAACTTCAGGGCAAAGGTACGAAGCAGAAAAAAGAGGAAAGATGCCAAAATTCCTTCTAAGAAATTCATGTAGACTGCCATATGGATAAAGGCTACTTCTTGAATCTCCTCCTTTTATGTTTAAAATTATTAATTAAGCCCTTTATTTTCCAGGCAACAGGCAACAGAGGATTTTAAGCCGAGAGATGACCATTATAAATTGCCAAATATAGAATTTCCACAGATAGAAACTATGTTCCACTAACATTTCTTGATTTGTCATTTATAACCCTTAATTACCAACGTAAGAGGCTATGATGTCAATGTCATGGCTATCAGCACACATTTCCTTTCTCTAGACAAGTAAGAATCCATATTTCTTTGCTTGCCATCAACTTCCTAGAAAGGCTCTTCAGGTTTTTCTGCCCCATTTTATCTAAGACAAATAGCAAAAACCACAGGAAATTACTCTTTGCTAACATTTGTTCAATCTACAAGCTAAACCCAGTAGGCAGGGTGCACACTATTACTGCACGCAATTGCCTCCATTCCTCAAGCCAGTAGGCTACTCTCTTGTTGTTGTTGTGATGCTGAGGATTGAACTCAGAACCTCATGCTCGGCCTGATAGTGCTGTGCCTCTGAGAATGACCTTTAGCCCCAGGAACTGTTTCTTATTTGTTGGACATATAGCAAAAGAGGGAAGAACAGGAAAAACTTCTCAGTGCCCTCAGGGCACTTATTCACGCAACTTTTCTCAACTTCCTCTCCACGTTGCTCAAATAAATTCCTTTGACTACTATAATTACCAACTTTCTTCCATTTAGAGTCAGAAAGCTTTTCCAATAGTGTTTATTTATAATATACTGTTAACTCTCTCCCCATTCTAGACTAGGTTTCTCCTCCTTTTAAAATTTCTCCAGCTGCACTCCCAGCAGCAAGTAAAGCAGCAGCTCTACTGTGTAGGACTCAGGCTTATTCCCTTGCCAAGTGAAAAGCAAGAGAATAACCGAGTTGCTAGGGGTGTAACAAACAGAGTAGTGTCCTTAGACCTACATCCAGGGAAGCTTGCCCTTCAACTTCAGGGCAAAGGTACGAAGCAGAAAAAAGAGGAAAGATGCCAAAATTCCTTCTAAGAAATTCATGTAGACTGCCATATGGATAAAGGCTACTTCTTGAATCTCCTCCTTTTATGTTTAAAATTATTAATCCCTGGGATGGGGATTTAGCTCAGTGGCACCGCGCCTGCCTCACAGGCACAAGGTCCTGAGTTCGATCCCTGGTACCCAAAATAAATAAATAAATACATACATACATACAGTTTTAAATCCCTTATACTCTTATGTGCTGTTTGAAGTCTGGTACCAAAGGTTACAAGTCACCCTTTTACATAGAAGGCACAGAATAAAACCCTGGGATGGGGATTTAGCTCAGTGGCACCGCGCCTGCCTCACAGGCACAAGGTCCTGAGTTCGATCCCTGGTACCCAAAATAAATAAATAAATACATACATACATACAGTTTTAAATCCCTTATACTCTTATGTGCTGTTTGAAGTCTGGTACCAAAGGTTACAAGTCACCCTTTTACATAGAAGGCACAGAATAAAAATTAAAAATAAAGTATTGTTGAATTGAGGTTCCTGCTCATCTATATTACCACTTTTGTTCCTATATTGCCCTCATAAAGTTTCTGCTATTACATTAGTGATTACCCTTCTTCATTTTCTTAACTTCAAAGACACTCACTAACACATCTGGTCATACGCAAAAGAAGTAAAATTAGTGTGTCAAAAAGACAGCTGCATGCCTATTTATATTGCAAGCACTATTCAGAATAGCCAAAATACTAGCTGAGTGTGGTGGCACACGCCTGTAATCCCAGCACTCAGGAGGCTGAGGTAGGACAAATGCCACAAGTTCAAGGCTAGCCTGGGCTACACAGTGAGTTTGAGGCTACCCTGAATTATAGAATGAGACCCTATCAAAAAAAAACAGAATACTCAACATATGATACTGACCTATGTATACACCAACGGTTACATGGATAAAGGAAATGTAGCTATCAGAAGCTAGGTGTGGTGGCACACCTGGAAACCCAGAACTTTGGAGGAATAAGGCAGAAAGATTACAAATTCAAATCCAGCCGGGCAACTTAGACTCTGTCTCAAAAATAAATAAATAAGAAAGTCTGGGGGCATAGCTCAGTACAAAGGCCCTGGGTTCAACCCCCTTTACCACCCCCCCATAGGTAAGTGATTTCTAGGGGGAGGGCGAGGAGAAAAGAAAATGGGTAGTAGCTATTATTATGGAGTTTCTTTTATATGTGACAATGACCTGAAATTAATTGCAGTGATCATAACTCTACAATCATACTTTAAAGGGATGAATTGTATGATATGCAAATTAGATCACACACAAAAAAAGCTCTTGAAAAAACAGCTAGAGATGTATGGTATATACTTAGCAGCATGAAGCTATAGGTTCAATCCTCAGCACCAATCCCCCCCCACCACAAAAATATATACACCTAAATTCAAATATAACTGAGAATGCAAACTAATTATAGCAGAGTTTGGACTATACAACTACCGTGATACTAACAACTACTATGGTGACAAATTGAAAAAAAAAAAGAAAAACCTTAGAGAAAATAAGTGAAGAGTTTCATTCAAGAAAACCGTTTATGGTCATTAGTGCTTAAGCTACATGTTATATGACCTACATGTTTCATTAATAAGACTAAAACATTTGGGAAAATATTGCAGTGAATTATAACAAGTATAAACACTGAAGGTAATGTCTGTCTATAAAAGCTCTTTGACCAAATGCTAACAATTTCTCTCAGGGCCACTATGTCAAACATCCAACCACTTTATGTTGACATCAACTAACAAGGTCAAAGACTGTCTACCATTTAAACTGCTAGATGCCTATTTTAAAAAGAAAATCATCAAAAGGGCACTTTTAAGCAAAGGTAAACGAAGCATATCAAAAACACCTCTGCTGAGAAACTGCTAAAAATTTCAAAACATGTGAGAGCTCCATTAACATGTATAATTTTTATATTTTATGTATACATTTAAAATTAATGTTTAAAAATGATAAATTTATAATCCAAGAAAATGTTCCAGGAAAAAACAACAACAACAACTGTATCTTCATTTTGAAAAGGTCTTATGAGTGTTTGGGAAAATGGAATGTTGTTCTGGGGTAATAAACTCTATTAGTTCCATCAGACTATTTGTCTATCCTATGCAGATACAGTAAATCATAATTGGTGTGTTTATTTAAAAAAAAATTGAGATGTGCTAATTTTAAAAAATATACCAAAGTACCTGAATACAGTGTGTAACTTTAGGAATGCTCACTCCAATCAACTGCTATCATCTCCCCATTTCAGTTTTTAAATCCTGATTCAAGCATCAATAAAAACATGGATGGATGGATAGATAGATAAAAAATTTGTGAATATGTGAGAGAACTACAACGTTTAGATAATTGCAAACCTAACCTAACATTTACTAAGATAATAGTGAAGGGAGGATAGTGGCTCAGAATTTTTGTTTACAATCTATTTACTAAATCAACTTAGCAACATTTCTCCTAAACATCTCAGGAGGCAACTGTGGGTCATAGTCCTGCTTCTCCAACCAGCACAAAGGGCCAACCCTTGGTCTTTGGAGAATATAAAAGAACCATCTGAGGGAAACAAACGATGTCTGGGTTAAGAGGAAATATTTTCCTAAGAGAATACACAGTCTTTTCCACTCAGATTTCCTTTTAGAACTAACAGCCTTTAGATAGTATGGGCATTCTAGGCAGCAGCAGTCTTGGGGAGAAAATGAATCACAGAAAGCAGTCAGGATCTTAATATTTAGTTACCTAATGATCCAAAACTGGAGGCTAACAGTTAACCTAAGTAAGCAGAATGATTTACCAAAGCCCAACTGACTTTCACTGTAACTATCCAAAGAACTATAGAAAGGAATAAGGGTAAAATTAAGCAAATTAGTCTTCCAAAGGCAAAATAAATCAAATTCACATATCCAACCTCCACGTGTACACATCTCAAAACGTGTAGGGGCTGAAAAGGGGGTGATTCCCTTTTTGCCCATCATAAAGGGCCATGGCTAACATCTCTATACCAAAAGGAAGAACAGGATAAAACAATAGCAAATTGATTTGATCATAATTTTAAGTGACTGAAGACCCAAAGACCATGGCTGAACTATCCATTTTATGCTTAGGTTTGATGAAGCATGGACAGCCATGTAGAAATCTGACTGAACAACAAAGATATGATCTAATGCTAATGGGCATAGCTTTCTGCTTCTTAGCCTATCTGTGCAGCATTCCTTCCTCCTGGGTATTGGGAATGATCCCTTGTAAGATGGAGACTGTGTGACCTACTACCAGAGAAAGCAGGTCTTGGCCAGCTCCAAGACAGCAAAGCAAGAGAAGATCAGGGTTATATTTTTAGGGTATATGGTTGGCTTTGCGAAAAGGAGTTCTGTTTTCTATGACCTGGTTTGGAGAAGAGGAATTCTAGTTTCTGCATACTACATTGAGAGAGAATGAGGGATGAGACAGGAAGGCAGATGTTCAAAGAGAAAGTTGGCTTCTGAGGCCTTCACTTTGGGCTATCATTTTATGAGCCCCAGGATCTGCAAAGGGTTTTAAAAACTGAAAGCGTTTCTACTAATTTACTAAGTTATTTTTTAAATTTTAAAAATTAAAGTATTAATTTTTGTTGATTTGCAAAACAAGAATATTTTTTTACAACTGTTTTTAACAGTAATACATATTCATTATAAAAGCTAAAGATAAATATAGAAATACATAATAGTGACAGTCTTACACAGTCCCATCCCCCAGAGACAACCACTATTAACACTTTTTAAAATCCAGTGACGGGGCTGGGGATTTGCCTTATACAACACAAAAAAAAAAAAAAAAAAAAAAAAAAAAAAAAATCCAATCTTCTGCAGGGCTCTGCAGTTATAAAATCTCAATGTAAAGGATCCACAATGGTATTACACAGAAAGTACCTTCTCCATCTCTGGATCCTCAACGAGTGATACTAAAATATTCTTTACAGTGTCCCTGCCTAGTGTCCACCCAACCTCTTCTTGAACAATCCCTGTGACAAAGGCCTGATTATCCTGATTATCAAGGCAGTCCACTACTGTACATCAGCCTTTGTCTATTGCTCAGTAGCTATTACTTCCCCATCAGATCATTCTGCTTTGGCTTTTGAATATGCCTCTGTTTTTAAATGTTTACCCTTAAAACAAGATACTCAGATAGGAACACAATACTCTGGGCCAATCATAGTCCTCAGTCATTATGCTTCTCTTAGCAGAGCCCAAATCATACTGTGACTCACACTAAATGTGCTGGCAACTGAAACTCCTCAGGTGTTTTTCATTGTACTTGCTACTATACCACATCACATCCATCTGCAATTACACTATTTTTTGAATGATATATATGGAATTTTACATCAATGAATAATACATCTTCATCAATTCAGTACATCCTTTCTGTCTGATAGCTATTTTCAATCTCAGTAGGAAAATAGTAATAATTCAACTATGTAACTTATTATTACCAGCTTCAGGTCATATATGGATTTGCAAAAATGCTGAAGATTAAAATATTACTCAGCTATAAAAAGGAATACAGCATGACTGTGGTGCTGGACCCAGAAGCCTTCATGTGACAAAAATGTGCCTAGGACTAAAATGATTACAAGTAAAACTGATCAAACCCCAAAAGATCTATGAATTATATTAATGTTAATATCCTCATAATATTTTACTACAATTAATGTTGCCATTGGGGGAAACTAGATTAAGGGCACACTGGATCTCTCTGAAGTATTACTTAAAATTGCATATGACTATATGATTTTGCCAAAATTAAAATTAAAAAAATTTAAAAAATAAGTAATTTTAATAATAATATCTGGCCCATTGCTACGATCTCCCACTCTGCTGTTTCCATGGTCACTAACACTAGAACTTTCTACCATTAGACACCTTCATCCTTTTTTTTTTTTTGTACCAGGGATCAAACTCAAGACCTTGCGCTTACAAGGCAGGCAGCAGAACCACTGAGCTAAATCCCCAGCCCTCTTTGTCCTTTTTATTATGATTCTTTGGGGCAAAGCTCAATCAGATATAAGTCCAGTTACGTACAAAAATACACAGTATTTAAAGTATTAGGCCGGGGATTTAGCTCAACGGTTTGGTGGCCTGCCTTGCAAGCACAAGAACCCGATTTCAATCCCCAGTACCCCCCAAAAATAAAAAAATAAAATAAAATAAAATATTAAAACCTTGGTTTAGTATGTACTATCTTAACTTTAAATTTTCAAATTTTTCAAAAATAACTTTGAGGGCCAGGGATTTAGCTCAGCGGTTCGGTGGCCTGCCTTGCAAGCGCAAGGACCCAAGTTCAATCCCCGGTACCAAAAAAAAAAAAACAAAAAAACCTTTGTATTATGATGCCTAAAACACAGCACTACCCAATAGAAATATGTGAGCCATATATGTAAAGTCTAGTAGCCACATTAATAAAAATAGATTAAATTAACTTAATAGCATATATTATTTAACAATAAATAAAAATAATTTTAACATGTAAGTAATCCAGTTAATTTTGTCCTTATAGCATATCTCAAACGAGGAATTTTTTTTTCTGGTTTGTTGAGACAAGGACTCAGTTTGTACTGGCCTTGAATTCACTATGTACGTCAGACTAGCCTAGAACTCACAGCAATCCTCCTGCCTCAGCCCCCTGAGTCCTGGGGTTACAGATATGTGCCACCACAACCAATTAAATAAGGCACAGTTTAAGCCACAAATGGCCAAGTATTACCATACTGGCTGGCTTGGCTACTGCATTTCAGTCTACTAGGCGTTCCACAATTCTATTCAGAAGAAAATGAGGATACTCTACAACTACCTTTTCCTGAAAAAGGCAGGCCCTCTTGCATGCTAGGCAAGCACTCTAACACTGAGCCCCAGTCCCAGCCCATTATTTACAACTTTTAAAGTTCATTTTTAATCATCTAGAGTCCTGCTTATGTATATAGTTGTTCTTTGGTTTGAAATCTACTTTCTTGTTCTCAGAAGACTAATCTACATTTTCCCATCACTTCTCTCATTTTCTGAGAGTTCTCAAAGACCTCAATCTCATATACGGCTTTTTACTATTCTGAAATTAAATCACCCCTTATCATCATCACTTGGCATCATTTCCATCCTTCAAGTTAAAAAAAAAAAAAAGGTTCCTTATCAGAACTACGACTAAGTGGTAAGCAATTATGCTTTCATTGCCACCTGTTTATTTTGTTTTGTTTTTTTGGTACTGGGGATCAAACTCGTCACCTTGTGCTTGCGAGGCAGGCGGCGGCACCACTGAGCTAAATCCCTGGCCTGCCGCCATCTGTTTTAACATCATTGATTTTTTTTTTTTTTTGGAACCGGGGATCAAACTTGGAACCTTGCACTTGCGAAGCGGCAGAACCACTGAGCTAAATCCCCAGCCTAATTTAATTAAATATTAATAGCAATCTTACCTTTATTTATTCCTATTGCTCCACAGTTTTTTAAATGTTGTTGTCAGAACAACATTTAGAAAACTAATCCCATCTTGAACCCTTTCTGATAGTACTCTAAGAATTCTTAATAATTACATAGTCTCTCAGTTGGTCTTTTGTAAATGTCCATTTCAGATCTAAGCAAAGGAAGGAATTTTTTTCATAGTATTTATCTGTCTTTACAGACTTCATTCTGCTCTTATTCATAATTTCCAGTTAACACCACTGTTGTTTACTTCTGAAGAGCATTTTTTTCTTGAACCACATTTGTTTAAAGTTTCTGTTCCTATCTATTCTAAATGTTGTAAAATGTAACTTTTTAAATAATTTTCCCAATTTTCTTCAATGAGCATATTTTATCATTATAATGACAAGTTAATCCTTACAAAAAAAAGAAGTCAAAGTTTGCTTTACATATCTTCTATTAAATTAAATTACCAGAAAATTTTGTCAAAATTGAGTAGGCATTCCAATTTAAACTAGTTAAGATTATCTGAACATTTCCAAAAATATGTAAATTTGAGACATTTTATATAGCAGGTAGCACCAAGCACTAGCCTAAATGCTTTTCACACACTGTATCACTTTTTCTTCACATTTCACAAAATAGATTTTTTAATTTTAAAATAAAAAATAAATTTGAGAGAGATGAATGTGGTTTATCCAGGGTTTACCAAAGAGAAAATGATAAACCCAGTCTAGCATGAAAGCCCGTGCTCTCTCCAACCCCCATGCTTTCCCTTCAGCACTTTTTTCACAGATTCTATTTGTTATCTTTTTCTATTTAATATTAATCAGATAATTGGATATAAATGCTCTTACTGAAAGATTACACCCACATTAACTCCATTAAATGTACACAAAACACTCAAAAGGGTCATTTTAGTCTCATGGATGTTCTTTTCTATAATTTAATCAAGCTAATCAACAGCCTACATTTGTTACTACAACAGATGGAACATGTGATAGCTACATAAAGCATTCTTATGTTCTAGTTAAACAAACTATGAATTCCTCCAATATCTACATTTCTGATGAGGAAAGATAAAGTGAATCCATGATCAAACTATTATATACAAAACCTTGTAATCCTAGATGCTGATGTTTATATTCCTGATGACAGAGTGTGTTTAAGGAGTATGACAAACCCAGCTATGTTTTTCCTGGATATCATCCCCCAAAAGAGTTAAAGAGAGGGCCAGGGATTTAGCACAGTGGTGCATTCTTGTAATCTCAGCACTAACAGAAGATGAGGCAGAAGAATAAAAAATTCAAGCCCAGGGGCCGGGGATTTAGCTCAGTAGTTCTGCTACCTACCTCTCAAGCACAAGGATCTGAGTTCCATCTACGGTACAAAAAAAAAAAAAAATTCAAGCCCAATCTGGGCTACACAGTGACTCAGTGAGATGGTCTAAAAATTTAAGAGGGAGGCTCTGGTGTAGTTCAGTGCAAATCCTCAGAACTGCCCCCTCTAAATAACTCTGAATGATGCTGAAAAGGGGACATAACTGTTTTCCTTGAGAAAAAGATTTTATAAATTATTGTTCAAATAAGTGAATAATTACTACTCATAATAAAATAAAGAAAGCTTAAAAAAAAATCCTAACTCTTCACCACTCAACAATAGAAAGACAAAACCTCATTTAAAAAATGGGCTAAAGTTTTAAGTAGTCATTTTATTAGCCACAAATGGCTAATAAGCACATGAAAGTGTGTTCAACATTAGTTAATAGGGAAATGTAAATCAAAAGCATAATCAGGAGTACAGCTCAAGGGTAGAGCTCATCCATGTGTGAAGAACTAGGTTTAATTCCCAACACCAAAAAACAAAAAACAAAACCAAACAACAACAAAACACCATCACTATGAGATAGCACTTCATACCCACTAAGCAGGCTAAAAATAAAAGACTATCAAGAATACATGTGTTGCTGAAGATACAGAGAAATTAGAAACCTCACACATTGTTGGTGGGATTTAAAATGGTGTAAAAATTTTGGGAAACAGTTCAGAAGTTCCTCACAAAATTAAACACAATTATATTATGACTCAGCAGTTCCACTCTCAGGTATAAATACTATTCAAGAGAAATGAATAGGTATGTTCACCAAACATCTGTACACAAATGTTCATAGCAGCATTATTCATAATAGCCAAAACATGGAAAATAAGGCAAAGGTCTAGCAACTGATGAATAGATAAACAAAATATGCATATATGCATATCCATATAACGAAATACTACTTAGCAATAAATAAGAATGAAATGCTAAAACATCTTGCATAATGAATAAACCTTGGAAATATTGATAAATGAACAAAGCCAGTAACAAAAGGCCATGTGTTATATGATTCCCTTTCAAATAAAATGTCCAGAAGAGGAAATCCATAGATAGCAGGTAATAGGGAGTGGCTATTTTGGGGCATGGAGGTTTCTTCTGTGGTGATGAAAATGTTCTGGAATTAAATAATGGTGATGATTATAGAACTGTCATTCCCCACATCCCAATACACACCTAGAATTTAGAATTAAACCCAGGGCTTTCACACTGAGCTACATCCCTAGTCTTTTATTTTTATTTTGAGTCAGAGTCCCACTAAGTCACTAAATTGCCTAGGATGACTCAAACTTGCAATTCTCTTGCCTCAGCGCCTCCCGGACTGCTGGGATTATAGGCACACACCATTATGCCCTGCCTAACAATATTTTTAGAACTACCAAGCTCAGGCCGGGGATTCAGCTCAGTGGTCGAGGTCCTGAGTTCGACCCCTGATACCAAAAAACAAAACAAACAAACAAAAATACCTAGCAAGCTGTATATTTACAAAGGTAAAAGTTATGCTGTGTGAACTGTCCCTCAATAAAGTGTGTGTGTGTGTGTGTGTGTGTGTGTGTGTGTGTGTGAGAGAGAGAGAGAGAGAAAGAGAGAGACAGACAGACAGAGAGAGAAACAGAGATTGCTATCCCTTGCCAGTGAAGTTAGGGACAGCCACAGCTTTCCATATCCATTCCTTGGTGCCAACAAGAACATCTAGAGTTAAAAGTCCTAAATCTAAACACATGGAGTAATTTTTATTTTCTTACTAGTTGTTGTCTTTATATCCTTAATTATTTCAGAGAGGGACCTATAAAAAGGATGAGGAAAATGAAATTTTCCTTTTGAATACTCTACAGAGAACTACAGGCAAACATACCAATAAAAGAAAATCCATAGTTACTCTTTGACTTCAGAAAATGAAAGGATCTCTGAGATCAGATGAAAAGGAAGTTGTAAAGTCTCAGAACTGCTAAATAAAAACAAACAAAACAAAATTTGTATGGGTAATAGAGCCTTTACATAATGAGATTTTTATATGTAAAATACTCAGGATATATAAAATAAAAAATTCTATAAATATTAAATATTACATTCAAATGAAACTTTTGTGAGAAATACAATATATCATTCCCAAGTCCAATAACTGGATAAGAAATGGGGATAGGTATAATTTTCATCCATAAGTCCCAGCAATTAGTATTTCAAAACATGACTATGTTCATCAGTACCATTTCAGGTACAAATAGAATGAGAAACTCAGAAATACTTAAAGCATTTTGGAAATGTATTATCTCTGGAAGACCATAGGTAGGAGTAGGCTTTCAAGTGAGTCAATCTACCAGTTCCAAACTGTCTTTTGTAATTTAAGATGGCAGCCACTAACTAGTACTGGCTTCACAAGCTTCTCTGTACAGAGGAAGCAGAAGAATGGAGGTTCCCTTACCTAACGTCCTTTACTTCAGGTTGAATGGGTTAATTTAGATCAAATGCCCATTCTAGAATCAGTAATTGCACTAAGGAAACTCCATGTATAGACTGCATTCCACCTGGCCTCCTGAATCAATCACTGCAAGAATGAAATCACCATGGTTAGTTTAAACCAAGACTTACTTTTTCAAGAAAAAGCCACGATGGTACATAAATAGTCATGTATTTCTTAACAACGGGAACAGGTCGGGAGAAATGCAGTTAGGTGATTTCAACATTGTGTGAACAACAGAGTGTAATTACACAAATTAAGGCAGATAAAATGTCACTCAACCATTTTACATGGAGTTGGTAATTATGCAGTGTACATCTGTATTTAACAAGACTTACCACATACATACAAAAACAGATGCATAGTGTACCCTGACTCCTTCTGTTATTTTGTAATATGTTGGCTGCCACAGTACTAAATTAATTCTATGATCCCTTAAAAGGTTGTGTCCAGCAGTCTCAAAACAACCAGCATGGCTAATGAGAGTTCACACCCGAGGCTAGGGTCAAATTCAGAAACCATAATGCTGTTGCACAATGAAGAAAGGGCTAACTGGTTGTTCCAGAATCAACTATTACAGTGCTCACAATAAACTCTTAATTAAACATTATCTGGTCTTATAAAAGTAGTATTAGAAAAATCTAAATGTTGTACACACAATGAAAAGGGGTTTTTGTCTTCTCATTTAAAAACTCTGTTAAACTTTGTAGAGTCAGGGTAGTGGTACACACCTGTAGTTCGAGCTATTTAAGAGGCTGAAGTGGAAGGATTGCTTGAGCCCAGAAATTTGAGACCAGCTTGCACTGAGACTCCATCTTAAAACAAAATAAAACCTTCTGCATGTCGAGGTTAGAGAGATCACATTTGGAGACTATTCAATGACTGCATGCTTTACAAAGACCTACCAGGTATGGCATCAAACAATACTAGAAAGAACAAACAGAACAAGTTTTAAAGGAAAGCCAAACTGATACAAATAGAGCAACAGTTCTCAACCACAGAGATATCTTTTAGATATCTGACAATATCTAAAGACACTTTGGGTTATGATAGCTGAGGACAGATATGCTACCTACATCTACTTGGTACAGGCCAGGAACACTGCTAAACAGATCACAGTGTACAGGAGAGGCTCCCAGTCACAAAGAATTATCTGACACAAAATACTGTCAATGCCGAGACTGAAAAACTATTACTATCTATGGTCCAAAACCTAAACACCACTCTATAGTATGACAAGATTAAATAAATTTGGACTACTATTCCAGTTTTAGAAGCCAAGTTTTGAAAAACAGTGAACAATATGCCAGGTGTCGTGGCGCACACCTGTAATCCCAGCACTCGGGAGGCTGAGGCAGGAGGATCGCTATGAGTTCGAGATTAGCCTAGGCTAC
>NW_022900932.1:18298679-18300988 GCF_012274545.1 Fukomys damarensis
TCCGTGTAAAAAAAAAAAAAAAAAAAAAAAAAAAAAAAAAAAAAAAAGAAAAGAAAGAAAGAAAAACAGTGAACAATAGGCAAAATTCACTTTATTCAGAGTGGTAATTATTCTGCATTCCAAAGGCAGTTATCTTTGTTAAGTTGATTTTTTTTTTTTAAGAGTCTAAAAAAGCAGTTTCTGTCACTTTATTGTAACACAATCTTTGATAGGAAAAATCTGCCAGTATACATCTGACACTACAAACTTTTGTATTCTAATGCAGTAATGAAAGCTAATGCAGTACAAGTAAATGCAACTGCAATGTACTGTTTTTGGAAAGCAAAGTGAAAAGAATTAAGAAGCCGCTTCTCTCAAGGCCCACCAAGAAGGAACACTGAAATAAAAACCGAAGACTTCCTCCCTGTGCTCACTGGACACTATTCTTTCTAGTATTTATCTTTGCTAGATTCCTCATGCTGATCTTCTCCTGAATAATATACAAATAATTTTAGTCATCCCATGATACCCACAGTTCATGGGGTTTAGTATGACAAAATGCCTTTCTTGTCGCTACACCTCTATTTACATTCCTGCTCTCAGCAGAACACCTCAGAGAAGGACAAAAAAAAGGTTAGTGTCCTCACTGTTCAAACCCTCTCTCCCAGGTTACTTCACACTACACTTCCTGTTGCTTGTACATCCCAGCCCGCTCAGTCAAGCTTCTCTTCCTCCAACAGGTCAGGCTCATGCAACATACCCACAACTTGCCCCAATTCCAAACCAGGGGCTTCTCACTTCTTTCCTCTACTGAAATACTCTTTGCCAATATCCTTCCATGGATTTCTCCTACGTGTCAGCTTAAGCATCATGCCCTTAGAAAGGCTGTCTCTGACTATTCAAGTCGAACTTCAAATTTGTGTCACAATCTACCATGTCAAATTTCCTATGGATCTACTCAGTGACTTCACATGGCCTTCCTTCTTTGGGGAATTTTTCATCTCAAAAGCCTGTCTCTCTGAAATAGAAGACAAAAATTCACTTTTCCAGCCTCTCTTGAAAGCAGTAAGCACATATGTGACCTAGGTTCTGTCACCCAAACATATCCACATGATAGTTCAATGATGAAGCAAACTATACAATGGAGACACCAAGTGGAATCCCTTCTGAAACAATGTTTCAGGGTGACATCAGCTTTCTTTCAGAAGCAGGAAAGGCAGATGCATCTCATGCTCAGCAGCTGTAGAACAGGTTTTTATATCCATTTCCAGTGACAAAAGCAGTCGAATCTTTAATGATTTGGTACTGAAGTATAATTTGGGCGTTGTTTCTGGCTAAGCAGACTTCAAGATTGATTCTCCAGCTTCCCTGAAGATTCAGCCTAACAACATTAAAAAGATTTTTTTTCCTGCTTACACTAACTAGAGTAGGCACTACCATTCACGACTAAGAACTCTGATTCATTCTTTGTACATTTTTTCTTTGGATTTTTACATGGTATTTTTTTGTTAATTATTTAATTTATTCACTGTCTCTCTCCATGAGAACATCAGGGACATTGTATGTCTTACTCATCCCTGTAAACCAACTATTTAGAATAGCGCTTCATAAAAAAGAGATACCCAAGAAAAACAAAAAAGCCTTTTACCATTGTGCAAATATATACTCAGGAAATAGTTGGAAGAAATTCAAAATACCAGTGTTTCGGGAGTTAAAAGCTGAAACGGAACAAAGTAGACCAAGACATCAAAGCAGCTTTATGAAGGAGATAACACTTATGTGGGATACTGAGAGAAAGAGATTGCAATAAGGGATGTAGAATAGGACATATATGTGCTCCAAAGCATGAAAACAAAAATAGGGCACAAGGAAGAAGTATGGAAAATACAGAAAAACACAGGATTAAGGAAAAGTATACTGATCTCAATGAGAAATATTAGACAGGCAAAATGAGTAAGCTTATGAATGACTCTGAATGCTAGGCTTGGAGAATGTTGTATGTGATGATGTCTCAAGAACACTAATCCTCAATGAGTATTTTCATCTGCTCTTTATTCTAGATGTTAATCTGCTGTGTAAAACTACAACAGCTACCCACACATTTTTTTACGGTGTTCCCTCTCTGAACATTGGTGCTCTATATTTATCTGTTCAAGCTGAAAGACTACTAGAGAAAGAGAATCTTATAATTAACCCTATTGCAATCAAGTGAATATTCAATTTAAAAATAAAAAATCTATTACTGGGTGGGGGGGTTTATACTTCAGTGGCACCATGCCTGCCTCATAAGCACAAGGTCCCAAGTTCAATCCCCTGTACAAAAAAAGAAA
>NW_022900932.1:18301055-18329364 GCF_012274545.1 Fukomys damarensis
ATATATATATATATTATATATATGTATAGCCAAAATGGCCCTTACTTCCCAAAGCACATCTTCAAAATCAGATTTTAAAATTTCTCTCAACTCTATTTACCCACTACCTATATTCTACTAGAATTTCACATTGGTTTTATGGATGTAAACTAGAGCTTCAACAAACACAGAAAGCCACTCCAAACACAGAAAGATGATCTTAAAAAAAAAAGTCAATAAATAAGCAAAATAAAAACACCACAGTTCAAGACAGAGTCTTACATAAAAATCTAGGAAAGAACAGGCCTACTAAGGAAAAAATAAAAAGAGGACACAAGGAGAGGCTGGACAACCAAGAGCCGGAGGTTTTATCTATAGACCTGTTTTGAATAGCTTTTCCGGCAGGTACCTAAAAACTGTGAGGTTTTTCCATATCTCAGCAACACATGTGCTCAAAGAACTAATTATGACAGGCTTTCCTCAAAGCTCTGACAGCAGAATGGTCCAGACATCATGCAGGGCACACCATTTGTCCTTCAGGATGTCCATGTAGATAATGTCCTGGCTGTCCATGCGGGGGCAAGAGCACTGCGTGATGATCCTCAGGATCACCATGTGCTTAGTGTAAGTATAGCCACAGGAACTCTAGGGAGAGCTTCTTCCTAGGCCTTCACATACCAGCTACGCCAACTGGTCCAAGAAGGGCCATTTGAAAAGGTTGTCTGACTCACAAAGGCAGAAATTCCTTTGTCACCAGACATCATGAGGGTCATCAGCTCCTGCTGCAGCTCCTCTCCAGAGGGTCCCCAGCAGAAAAGTCACTGGGCTCAATTTCTTTACAGGTAGCAGTGATGCTGGTGGCAGCTGGGTCACAGTTTGGTGAGGCCATTAGGATGGCACGGGTTGGGGGACAGGAACTCAACACAAATGTAACTCAATTTTACACAATATTTTTAATGAATGCATTTGTTCTGTGACTATAGTTCTTCACAGTAGGTCAGGCATGGAATTTTCCACTGTGGCATGATGCCATTGGCTCAAAAGGCTTCAATTTTTGCCACACATGGTGGGACATGCTTGTAATCCTAGCATTTGGGAGGCTGAGGCAGGATTGCTGTGAGTTCAAGGCCAGTCTGAACTACATAGTGAGATCCTGTCTCGAGGAAAAAAAAAGTTTCACATTTTGTAGCATTTAGGATCTCAGATTTTTTTAATTCAGGATACTCAATGTGTATAGTCACACACCTATATGAAAGCTTATTTCTCCTCAGTTACTAAATCAATAGCCAGAAGATAGGGCTTCCAATGGCCTTAGAAGACTCCCATAGTTTTCATTAAAATGGAAAGGAGTTTTGAGAATGGCAACTGAAGCAGGCAGACTGTTAAAGATGCTCTGAATACCTTTGTTGTAATTTGTGCTTGTCATTTATGAGTGTATAAAAACATGGTCAGGGCAGTAAACAATTCTATTTACCAATAACACAGTACAAGGCATCAGGCAAATATGGGGAAAGAATATCTGTCTTATTATTCTCTAGTACATCACCAATCAATTTTGTTTTCTGTTTTTTGGTGCTAGAGATTAAATTCAGGGCCTTGCACATGGTAAGCATGTGTTCTACCACTAGTCCACACATCCAACCCCCAAAACTCTACTTTGTAAAGTATATGACAAACACTTATACAGCCTTAACACTTAAAACTTAAACACTTCTTGGAATATTATGCTGTCATTAAATGTATATAATAAGTTTGTCAAATTTTGGATATTGCTAAGCAAAGGAAGAAAAACAGTTATATGGTTTTATACTGGTATAAAGAACTACTGTTTTATAAAAAAACTAGATAAACTATAAAAAGAGGTCTAGAAGGAAATATGTAAGAACATCAAAAATTATCTCTAAATAGTATTTTTCTTCTCATTTTTCTCTATAATTCAACTTTTCTATGAATTTAATTTTTTTGTATCAGGGATCAAAATTTAAATTTTTTATAATATATAAAGAACTTTTGAAAATGACTAAGTCAAGCATGGTGGCACATGTCTGCAGTTTCAGAATTCTAGAGGCCAAGGCAGGAGGAGGGCCTTGAGCCCAGGTGTTTCAGATCAAACTGGGAAAGTTTAACAAGATTGTCTAAAAAGAAGGGTAGGGCTGGGGATTTGGCTCAGTGATTCTGCTGCCTGCCTCGCAAGCACAAGGACCAGAGTTCAATCTGTGGTACCAAAAACATATTAACAAATAAATAAAAAATAAAAAGAAGGGCACATGTACCCTAAAATCTCAGCAGCTGGGGAGGCTGGGGCAAAGAGATCAAAAGTTCAAGATTAGTCAGTGTAATTTAGTGAGACCATCTCAAAATAAAAAGGTCTGGAGATATAACTCAGTGCAAAAGCCCTGGGTTCAATATTCAGGAATGAAAAAAACAAAAGATTCTAAATATTTGGGAAGGGGGAGAATAGTGTCATACACATGAACAGAAAACTAAGTGTATCTTTGTTCTCTCTGACATATATACCTGATAGGTTTTAAAACGTTAGTTGCCAAAAAAAAAATTACAGAAAATAAATGTTTTTTGAAGACAAAAGTAACAAAACAAATTAAGCTTTGATAGGAGAAAGGTACCTTTTCTCCAGTATTCAAAAGCTTTGAGAAAGAATGTAAATTTTAGTTAAAATGTCACCCAAGAAAGTACCACAAGCTCTCATAAAAAAAGAAACAGACTAGACTAGACTTATGGCTAAGTGCTTGATTTAACCATGTGTGAGGCCCTGGTTTCAGTCCCCAGCACCATTAAAAAGAAAAAAACAAAATCTTTTTCTCTATTTCTTAATTAAACCCAAAACCAAAAATTATTTATCATGGTTACCCTTGGTATGGTTACCCATGTTTGTTAAAAGTAACTCTAGTGATCATGTTTTCAGCTCTGGTTACAGTTAAGTCTAAAAGAAGAAATGAAAAAAGAAAGGGAGGGAAGGAAGCAAGGAGGAAGGAAAGAGAGGACTAAGGACATAAGGATGCTCAATCTTGCTATATCACTGTAGTGCTGGCTATGCCTATGCCAAGTAAAGTGGAAGTTTAAATTTTCTTAATAAAATAGATATAGGAAAAAATAAGGCAGCAACTGATGGCTTCATGAGAAGACATATACCTTTCTAATTATAATAAATCAATATGCTATGCTAGTCTATACATTTTAATATTTATACAGAAAAACTTCTGATAAACCTATTTTGATCTTTAGATTAAAAGTACAAATTCCATTTTCTCATTATTTTCATACTACCCAATATATACTTAATCATAATATTGTTGAGTTCCTCATAAGGAGCTTAAGTCAACAGAAATTTAAAGTTGTGGGCTGGGGACGCAGTTCAGTAGGTCAACACTTGCCTAGCATGTACAAGGCCTAGGGTTCCATTCCCCCAGCATGGCAAGAAGAAGAAGTGGGAGGGGGTCGAGGACAGGGTAGGGAGAGGGAGGAGGAGGAATGGGGCAGGAGGAAGGGGAGGGAGGAGCAGGGAAGAGAAGAAGGAGGAAGAGATTATTATTACTAAAATTTAAAGTTGCAATTACCAACAACAGGCCCAAACTGATTTGCATGTATGTAGAGAGATATTTTCATTTCAACAAAATTGAAATGCTTCTATTTCAGTCTCAACAGCAAATATAACCATTATTCCCACCCACACACAACACTGTCTAGAAATAGCAATAATACATCACTCCAGCAAGACATCAGACAGATGTAAAAACACTGTAGGGTATATTAGAAATCATCTTAGAACAACCAATAAAATAAAAGTTACTCAGAAAGATTATGGAACACCTTACAGAGAATACAATATTTGAGCAGAGACTTGAGAGAAACAGAAAATAGGCAAACCTGCACGTGTTGAGAAGACAGTTTTAATCACAGAAAACTGCAAATGCAAAGACACCATGAGACACTATGAGACTAGTATGTTTGAGGAACAGCTCAGAGGTCACTATGGCAAGAACAGAGCAGGCAAGGGGAGAGGCACAGATGGGGATCAGGAGAGCCGAACGTTCCGCAGGGGAGAACAGATTGTTGTACGTTCTAGAACTCTGAATCAGCCAGTGAGGGAGTAATTATACCAGGAAAAGAGGCACATACTACAAATGAGAGGCTTTCCCCTCCTGGAGACCCAGGTTTTCATGACTACCTAGAAGCCTTTCACTCTGAGCGAGATAAGAAGCTAAGCAAGAGTCTCCAGTCTGATGTCATCACTCCCACTGCTGAGTTCTATCAGGAAGGACAGACAAAAACAGGGAGACTGAATTTGGAAGCTGTTAATATAATCTAGGTGAACAACTTGGGTTTCTGAATTTTAAAAGCTGCTCTGCTCTGAGTCCTTATGTGGCAATAGTTGCCAAGCTTTAAATATCGAAACCTAGCCAGGTGTGGGAGGACGAACCTGTAGTCCCAGCTTCTCAGGAGGCTAAGGCACGAAGGATTGCTTGAGCCCACATCTACCCCACTCTCAAAAATAATAACAAGAACAATAATAGTAATATATAATGCTAACCTCATCAACTCATTCCTGGTTCTAAAATAAGACCCTAGTTTGACTTAAAAAGTTCTTCAAGAAATTCAAAGAACCAAGAAAAAGTCTTAGATGCACCATATAAGCATCTTCAGCTATGAAGGGTTCTACTATCATTGCAACTGATCCAACACATGTATTTACTGAATATTATTTATATATATATGTATGTATAATTATATAATTTGAGCAGAGACTTGAGGGAAACAGAAAATAGGCAAACCTGCATGCGTTGAGAAGATAGTTTTAGTCACTTAGTCACAGAAAACTACAAATGCAAAGAACAGCAAGACAAACCGAAAGCTCATACAAGCGAGGAAATTATAAAGATCAGAGCAGAAATCAATGCAATAGAAACAAAGAGAATGATGCAAAAATATCAATGAATCAAAGAGTTGGTTTTTGAAAGAATAAATAAAATCAATAAACCCTTAGCCCACCTTGTCAAAAAAAGGAAAGGCTCAGATCCTTGCAATTAGGAATGAAAAAAGTGAAGTTACAACAGATCCAAAAGAAATCCAGAGGATCATTAATACCTACTTCGATAACCTGTATTCTAATAAAATGGAAAACACAGAAGAAATGAACAGATTTCTTGATATTTATGAATTACCAAAGTTGAACAAAGATAAAAAAATTTCTAAACACCCCAATTACAATCAGTGAAATTTAAAATGTAAGTAAAAGTTTACCAATTACGAAAAGCCCAGATCCTGATGGCTTCATTGCTGAATTCTACAAGACATTTAGAGAAAAACTACTGCCTCCACTCTTTAAAGTTTTCAATGAAATTGAAAGGGAAGCAATACTTCCAAATTCATTTCTTGAAGCAACTGTTACTTTGATTCCAAAACCAGAGAAAGACCCAACCAAAAAAGAGAACTATAGCTTGGCGTGGTAGTGCATTCCTGTAACCCCAGTACTCGGGAGGCTGAGGCAGGAGGATCGCTGTGAGTTTGAGACCAGCCTGGGCTACATGGTGAGCTCCAGGTCAGTCTCAACTAAATAGTAAGACCCTTTTAAGTCTCAAAAAAAATTAAAAAATAATAAAATAAAAAAGAGAGAGAGAGGACTACAGGTCAATCTCCTTAATGAACATAGATGCAAAAACCCTCAATAAGATACTGGCAAACAGAATACAGAGGGTAATTAAGAAGATCATACACCCTGACCAAGTCAGATTTGTTTCAGGGATGCATGGATGGTTCAACATACGTAAGTCAATAAATGTAATACACTACATTAACAGAGTCAAGGACAAAAACCTTATGATCATCTCAATAGATGCAGAAAAAGCATTCGACAAAATTCAACATCCATTCATGATAAAAACCCTGCAGAAAATTGAATAGGTGGTCTTTAACATTAGCCACAGCAATTAGACATGAGAAAGGGATTAAAGCAATAAAGATAGGAAAAGAAGAAGTTAAACTGTCATTATTTTCTGATGATATGATACTCTACATAGAAGACCCAAAAAACTCTGCCAAAAAACTTTTAGACTTAATTGACACTTTCAACAGAGTAGCTAGATAAGATGGTCAACACTCAAAAAATAAAAGCCTTTTTGTAAACAACAGACTCACTGAGAGAGAAATTAGGTAAACAATTCCTTTCACAATAGCATCCAAATAAATGAAGTATCTAGGAATCAATCTAACAAAGAAAACAAAAGACCTCTACGGTGAAAACTACAGCACTCTGAAAAAAGAGATCAAAGAGGATATAAGATAGAAAGATCTATCTTGCTCCTGGGTAGGAAAAATCAACATAGTGAAAATGGCCATACTAACAAAACTGCTATACAGATTAAATGCAATTCCGATTGAAATTCCAACAACATAGTCTACAGAACTAGAGAAAATAATACAAAAATTCATTTGGAACCAGAAGAGACCTAGAATAGCAAAAGCCATCCTAGGTAACAGAGACATAACAGGGGGTATCACAACCCTCAACTTGCAACTGTACTACAAAGCCACTGTGATAAAAACAGCATGGTACTGGCAAAGAAAAAGACCAAGGATCAGTGGAATGGATTGGAAGATATAGAAATAACTCTAGGTGTACTCAGCTACCTCATCTTTGACAAAGGAGCCAAAGACCTTCACTGGAGGAAAGATAACCTCTTTAATAATTGTGCTGGAAAAACTAGATTTCAACCTGCCAAAGATTAAAACTAGACCCTTATCTTTCAACATGCACTAAACTAAAATCCAAGTGGATTAAAGATCTAAATATTAAAATAGAAACTCTAAACTTGCTGGAAGATAAGTTAGGCAGAACTCTCGAAGACATTGGCATAGGAAAAAACTTTATGGACAAATTCTCAGTAGCACAGGAACTAGCACAAAGAATCAACAACTGAGATCTCATCTTATTAAAAAGCTTCTGCACTGCAAAAGAAACTACCAACAGAGCAAGAGACAACCTACAATGGGGGAAAATGTTTACCAGCTGATCCTCAGACAAAGGACTATGATCTAGAATATATAAAGAACTCAAAAAAATAAGACCTCCCCAAATATAAAGATCCAATTCAAAAATGGGCATCTGAAATGAACAGAAATTTCTCAAAGAAGTAAAAGCAGCAAATAAATATATGAAAAAATGTTCAGCAGCACTGGCCATTTGAGAGATGCAGATGAAAACAACACTGAGATTCCACCTCACCCCAGAAAAGAATGGTTGCTATCAAGAAATCAACCAATAACAAATGCTGGTGAGGTTGTGGGGAGAAAGGGACCCTTCTTCATTGTTGGTGGGAGTGCAGACGGGTGCATTTCCAGTATATTCTTGGCTATAAATAATCTAGAGATGACTTTCTATACAGCAGGATATGGGTAGAATACATGCAAACATTACTCCATTCCACCACAAGGAGTGGAGCATCAAATGACTTTTGGTGTCCTCTGGGGTCCTGGAACCCTTCCCCCACAGATGGCTGTATCCAGCTTCTGGGGCACCTACCTGTCAGGCTAGGTCTCTGTTCCTACCACTCTGTCTCTTCCCAAGAGGTGGCCCTCAAGTTCCAGGCCAGGAGCCACATCATCTGCCCTGGGGACTCCAGCAGGCTTTCACTGTGGGCCCAGGCCTTCACTGGGCTGTCTCACTCCATGTAAAGAGACTGCTACATCCAGCTGTGAATGTGCTCAACCAAAGCTTTCAAGGAATAAAACCAACTTCACGTTGAAGTTTAAGTGAGGTTTTAGACAAATTTGGCAGAAAGATGTATAAGAATAATAAATTGACTGCACAGGAAACACTGAAAGTTGGACAGTGTGGAACCTTATTTAAGCAAACATCCAGGCCCACTGTAAGAACTGAAACAAGCAGAAAGTGTTGATAACAGGAATATAAAATTCAAGATAAATAAGACCCCAACTAGGATTTAGCTACTAAATAAAAGGGTGAGATACTAAACTGTACATTTAAAAAAGAGTTAAGATGATAAAATTTATTCTATGTATATTTTACCACAATTTTAAAAGAAGGTGGTAGGAAAGGATTACATAGAAAAGGAAAAAGCCAAAATTAATTTTAACACAAATAACCGGGAAAACTAAAAGTACCTGTAAGAAAGGTCACAAAAGGTCTCCATTTGGAAACAGGACTCCACATTTGGATTAGATGGGAAATGATGCCTTGAGAGCCAAAAAAACATGCAAGGTAAGCAGAGAGGTAAAACTGAAGCCCATTCACTAACCAAACAAAGTATCAGTGGGCAGGAGAGCACACCACCACACATTGACACACTCAATACACCCACGCACAACCACTCATCAATCTTTTCTGCAGTAACAATGAATGAACATTCTGACTTGGTGACTCTACTTTAGAGACCAAGAAGAAAAGATGTCTTCTTCTGAAGCATCCCAAAACCTGGGAACAATAAAAAAGAAGTCACTAACACTGCCTACTCTATTCATCTTATAATGCAAATAGGACTATAAGACTCTAGTAATGCAACAGCACCCTTCGTAATCCTGTAATTCTGACTGCATTTATTCTAATATACAAGATTAATTCATTCAACTTATTCTCCACATAGCCCTTAAATGCTTGTAGTGTTAATTGTGAATTCTCTTAGTATTCTTGTAGACTTTTTTCCTTGAATAACATACACATGAAACACATATAGGCTTGTTTTTCACAAGGTAAATGCACAAAAATTAGCATTCACAAGCCCTCTCATATCCTATTCCAAACACTTCCCCTAATGACCACAAGGAAAATCAATCTGACTTCTCTTGTATCAGTTAGTTTTACCATTTTTTAAAACTTTTGTAGGGCTGGGGATTTAGCTCAGTGGTACCGCAGCTGCCTGATAAGCCCAAGGTCCTGAGTTTAATTCCTGGTACCAAAACAAATAAACAAACTTATGTAAATGGAATCAAAGTAAGCACAATTAATCTAATTTCTCTGTTAAACATTGTATTTGTGAGAATCCAAATTTTTACATGTAACTATAGATTTTTCATTCTAACCATGGGGGGAGTAACCAGGGATCAAACTCAATGGGGGCACCACTGAGCTAAATCCCCGGCCCATCTTTTTAATACTCAGTGTGTGACTGTGTCAAAACTTACCCATTTTACTATTTTTATTTTGAGTGTGTGTGGTACCAGGGATCGAACTCAGGACCTTCAGCTTGAGAGGCAGGTAGCAGCACCACTGAGCCCATTTTACTACTGATAGGCAGTTGGAGAATTCCAATTTGGACTAGTAGTCCTGCGATATACACATTTTTGTCCCTGTCTTCTGGTGACTATATGTACACAATTCTGTTGTGTATAAATCTAACAGTGGAACTGCTGAGTCACAGGGCATGCTTGTGTTCGACTTTAGTAAATAATTTAAAAAATTTTAAAGAAGGCATTATTTTAGGGTCCGGGGATTTAGCTCAGTGGTTCCGCCGCCTGCCAGGCAATCACAAGGACCTGAGTTCTATCCCCAGTACCAAAAAAAAAAAAAAAAAGACATATTCGAAAGTCTTCATAGTGAGGTGTAAATGATTTATGATTCACTAGAAGGTGCTCACTTCCAAAATTAGTACTTACAGGAAGAAAAGCACATTGAAGGCGGATAGTTCATGCTTGTGGTTCCCAAAGGGGGCAATTTGCTTTAGAATATTTTTACCAGCAATCTGGCCTGTGACACTTAATAACATTTAGAAGTAAGGAATTGCCCCTTGTCATTTCTGGAACTGATGATGCTAAAATTCAAAAATAATTGAAGAGCCATCACAATTATCAATAAGGTAAAGTAACAACTTTTCAACATGTTACAGAATATTATAAATGTTCCAAGTCAGCATCTGTATCAGGTAAACCTGTACTCTCAATTGGAATCTTGGAAACTGATTTTTGGGGGTTTTTTTTTTCTTTTGTTTTGTTTGAAACTGATTTTTTAAAATGGCTAGGGATGTGTAGCTCCTAGTGCAAAAGCCCTAGATTCAATCCCCAGTACCACCACCAACAACAAAAAGACATAATTTTTTAATTTGGAAACTGAAAAGAATTTCAGAACTACAGTGTTCTACCTTTCAGGTGGTTATATAAATAAATGCCTTCTACCTCAATGAACATGCTAATAAAAATTCATTTACCAACCTTCAGAAAAAAAATAAATAAAACTATTTAAATAGGCACACAAAAAAAGACAAACAGGAGATCTGAGTGAAGTATGGATTTAGCTGGTAATACTAGTTCCAGAATGGTTTATTAATTGCAACTAATATGCAATAGTGATGTAAGATGTTAATAATAGAGAAGGGGGGGCACCTGGAAACTGTACTACCTTTGCATTTACCCTAACCCTAAGACTATTCTAAAACAAAATATATTTTTATTTGTTTGTTTTGGTACCGGGGATTGAACTCGAGTCCATTCCGCGTGCAAGGCAGGCCACCGAACCGCTGAGCTAAATCCCCAGCCCCCAAAATATATTTTTAAATGTCAACTGAAAACTACAAAACATAATCTGCAGATTGTGATGTACTTGCTAAACTCTTTTCAGAATGCAATACAGATACACCTTAGAAGGTATCTATCTCCATCTCTCTTTCTCACCTATGGGATTGAATACATAGATACATAAAGACACCATTCTATCTATGCTGATTTTAATTTTACTCTAGCTATAAAACTATGACCAAGGATCAGACTTCTTTTTTTATTCCATCTGATCTAACCTTTCTGTGTATACACTGTAATGATTAAGAAGCAATCAACAAATAAAAGCATCCAAATTCCAAGCAAGGCCAACATTCCAACAACTATATTTTTGTGGTTTAAATCAAGTCTTTGCTTGATGTAGAAATAAAGAAAAGAAACACACTGTGTCTTCAGCTAGTTGAGAAAACAAGCAGCCACTAATATGATATGAAACCTATAAAAGGAACCCTGGCAAGAAGGCAGGAGGCCTACCTTCTAGCTTCATTTCTACAGCTAGTTTGCTCTTTGATCCTTAAATATCTCTTTTCCTTAATACCCATGATTTCAGGGCTATATTAACTACAATAATTATTCCAAGAATCAGGAGGACCTTGTTAATCACTTCTTGGCTGTATCAGATATTCTAGTTAAATCTTTTATCCTTATCTATCCAATAAAACCCTTAGAGAATCTAAAAGATAATAATATCCTGCTGTCATCATAGTTTTCAGTTTCCTTTACCTTGTATTAGTAATCAGACATATATAATTAAATTCAATGGTTAGGTTCAATATTGACTGTATGGGGAAATTTGATGATTCAGTTCACATCAAGTTCATTTTATGACCAAAATTGTAGAGAGAACTGAGTTTGTGAACCAAGGTACTACTGTGTGTGTGTGTGTGTGTGTGTGTGTGTGTGTGTGCGTGTAAGTAAAATATTTACTTGCTAGTCAACAACATTTTGACATAGGTCTAGGCTCTGCTGTTTTCTCTTTGGAAGCCTATTTGAAATCAAGTGTGACTCTATCAAGATTATAGTTAAGTGAAATTTGCATTTTGGTTCTTGTAAAACAGAGTTGACAAAGTTTTTATTTACAGGCCAGATAACAAGTATTTTAGGTATATAGACCATATGGTCTCTGTAGTTAACAACTCCACTCTTTCCTTACAGTACAAGAGCAGCCATGGCCAATATATAAATGAATGGATCTGTATATTGATAAAAATGTACTTATAAAAACAAGCAGCAGTCTAGGCCGTAGTTTGCCAGACCCTATTTTATAGTAACAGGGAGCAGTAAAATCAACTGGAAAGATAAATTTTATAAAACCACATCATAAGTTCACACCAAAATAAACTTGTTTGCAGGGGGAAAATGCTTATGAATTGTGATCTTCACATACCTGTGAATGTTCAAGTTTCCCCTGCATGAACAGGTCACACCACCAATACCTAAGACAGAGCAGGAAAACACTCTCCCTTACATGGTTGTTATGATTTAACAGGGGATGCGTTAATTTATATAGGCAAAATTTACAAGATGACCTGCAAAAGTAAAACACCAGGTTTTAGCAACTTTAGCAATAAACATAAAAACCCAAACCTGGGGCCTGGGATTTGGCTCAGTGTTTCCACCGCCTGCCTCATAAGCACAAGGGCCCGAGTTCAATCCCCAGTACCAAAAAAAAAAAAAAAACCAAACCTGATTAATGTCAACCATTAATGTGATTTCTTCTATCAATTAAATCAAAAGATAAATATAAAAATTGTTGGCTTTCCTCAAAGAGCACTTCTGTTTTCATGCAAACTCAGCTGGTTTAGACTAGCAGATTTTTGATTCTCCATAACCTGTAAAATTTCCAGGAGGCCAAAGCAACCTATTTAAGCTAACAGTACTGACTTTCTCTGGGATGGGACCGGGGTTGCTCACCAGTATGAACGCTCAGGCCAAGTTCAAATCTATCATCCCTTCATGTCTAGCCTACCAAAAATGTTCCATCCTGTTACAGTCACCTCACTAAATTGAGCCCCATGTTAGCTACCAGGTGTTCAACAGCAGACTGGAGCAAAGAGCCAGCCCACAAGGATCGAGCAAGTGCCTTTTTAAAAACTAATCTTAAGAAATTTCTCTTCATGGCTTTGCAAAGTAAGCAAAAACCATGCCAAATAGTAAAAAAGGCACTTACTTGACTCCCACAGGCCAGCTCCACACTCTAGCTGCTAAGATGTCACTGGCATGGTACATGGAGAGTGAGGAAGAAACGGTATCTTGCAACCACTGTAGGAATGGTAGTGAAAGACCTAAAAGAACAGAAAAAAGTAAAATCAATGTCAAAATTAAAGGCCCTCAGGAGCCTGCTCACATGGGTACCTCAGAATATAATGCCAAAGAAGAAAATAAAGTCTCAAAAGATCTTGTTTATGTCACTCTTACCTACTACAGTGATCCTTGGGACAAGAGGGTACTTTTTGAAGAATATGAATTGTAACCTAGAATAAATTCAGATTGATTTTTGAAAAGTTTTGCAATATGCTTTACTTCAGAAAAGTATTAAATCTTTGACTACCATAGGGTAAACTAAAAAAGATGTAAAATTAGGATCCTGAACAATTCACAATCCACTACTTTTAGAAATACTTTTAAAGGTAAGCTGGGTGTGGTAGCACAGGCCTGTAATCCCAGCACTCAGGAGGCTGAGGCAGGAGGATCACTGTGAGTTCGAGACCAGCCTGGGCTACATAGTGAGTTCCAGGTCAGTCTCAACTACACAGTGAGACCCTGTCTCAAAAAAAAAAAAAAAAAAAAAAAAAACTTTAAAGGGGGAAATTTTTTTCATCCTATCTCTGTACTTTTGAAATCAACAACAAGAAAAAAGGATAGAACTTTAATAAGCAATGAGGAAACAGAATTTTTTTAGTTTAAGGGAATTTTGACAACAGAAGTCTCAAACAAAACTCAGAAAACTTCAATGTCTTAAAAGTGGTGGGAGGGGAACTAGAGTGCTGCTAAGTCCTATAGCATTTGCCAAGCATGCACAAGATCCTGGG
Organism: Fukomys damarensis; assembly: GCF_012274545.1. Taxonomy (NCBI): domain Eukaryota; kingdom Metazoa; phylum Chordata; class Mammalia; order Rodentia; family Bathyergidae; genus Fukomys; species Fukomys damarensis. Next base: position 18,314,588 of record NW_022900932.1, read on the forward strand.
TCTGATCCACAGCACCGCAAAAACTCAATCAATCTGCTTTGCTACACAGCTTTCTGGAATAGGAGTTCTGTTTGGAAATAACCAGAGATCATTCCAAACAAGAAAAGAATAAAGAAGTCCTTTCACAATATCATTACCTTCTCTCCCCATACCTACACTATGAATGAGAAAAAGAATTGTGTGGTTAGCAAGAAAAACAACAGTGAAAAGAACAAAAATAATTTTTAGTTATCTTAATCATTTTCCTCCTTCCTATATTAAAAAAAAAAACTCTTTACTAAAGATCTCCTTCTTTTTCCCTCAGAACCATGGAAGAAACAAACAAGCTGCTGATTTTCATCATCCTTGAGGCTCTAGAATCTATAAAATAAAAAACAGCAAAAAAAAGGAGCAAAAATAATATTTTATTCTAAACAAGTGTTAGCCAAGACTAGTATTACAACAATTAATACATTAATTACAATATATTAATTCTAATATGCTTTAAATTGATCACTCTTTTTAACAAACAATCTAGTGGCTCACACTGCCCAGGTCCCAATTAATTTAATTAGAATGAGATAACTGTTAATAGCATATCTGGCCAGACTACATCTTTAGTGCCTAAGTAATCTTTTTTTTTAATTTTTGGCTTGTGTTGCCTTGCCTTAGCTACCGTCCCTGGAAAGCATCCCATTTATCAGTGTTTCCCTTGCTACCTCAGCACTTCCAGTTAATGCACTATGCAGCAAGTTACCGGGAGGGACAACCTGAATGAAGCTCTGCCCTGTATTCTGTAAAAATATTCAAACCTTACCAAGGATGCTACAAATGAAACATAACAGCATGAAATTGAGGAAATAAAAAAAATTATCAGATTTTTTTTTTCCAAAATAATGACTACAGGGCCAGGGATTTAGCTCAGTGGTGCCATGCCTGTCTCACAAATGCAAGGTCCTGAGTTCGATATCCGGTACCAAAACAAAACAAACAAACAAACAAAAACCAATGATTACAAAGTAAGAATACACAGTACATGAGTTAATAAGTAATTTCATTACTAAAGTAAATATTTATTTCACACCAATTATCTGTCTCGATACACACACACACACACACACACACACACACACACACACATACACACACGCTGATTCCTAGACCTCGTTTTTCTTTGGCTTGCTCCATAAAACCATGATAAAATTCAAGAGCAGTGTTTTTTGTTTGTTTGTTTGTTTTTGTTGTTTTTTAACCATAAAAGGCACAAAGCATTTTATAAATAGAGCAGAGTCTCCAAACTGCAGATAACTTCAAATACACAGAAAGAAACAATGAATTAATGCCAACAAGTTTCTATCCACAGTCTGTCAGCACTTGAAAAATCTGAGGATTTTAGCAAACCATGCTTTTGCTGCGGCAGCTCAGCCCGTTCTGAGCACACTGTACTATAGCAGATATTGCTCTGAATTTTGCACAAGGCATGTTCACCTGTACAGTGAAACATGACCCACTCTGCCTTCCCTGGGGGAGTACTAAGGGTTTTCCCAGGAATACGATAAACAAGGACACTGCACACCAAAAAAGGAAATTGGCATTTTGGAAGTCAAAACAACATTCTTTAGTCTAACTTTTACAATGACATAATAGATTCCTCTTTCCTGTCCCTCAAAATATTCAGTCAACAGGAGAATGATTAAATATATGGAATACAGACAGAAATGCTACATAGTAGTTAAAAATTAACCACATGTATCAATTATTTTCAAAGAATTAAAACGAACAAACTGCAGGATATGTATGTAATTCCTTCTAAGTAAGGGATTAAATATGCTTATAATACTACATAAGATTTATAGATACATAAACATACACATGTATAGACATATAGAGCAAAAGAATAAACACGTGGATGATAAACATCAATTTAGAAAGAGGATGAGAAATAGGATGGAGGAAGAATATCTGGATGCAGCAATGACTGTTTCTCAAGCTATAGGGCATATATTACTCCACTAGTTTTCATTGATGTGATGCTTTTTTGTTTTTGTTTTTTTGTTTTCTGAGACAGGGTCTCCCTGTGCAGTTCAGAATGGCCTTGAACTCACTACTATGTAGGCCTCAAATGTGCAGATCCTCCAGCCTTAGCCTCCAGGATATACTTAACAATTTAAAAAGAAAAGACATTTTCCCATTAGACGTCTGACTGGACACAGTGTAATTTCCTTACGTAGGACACCTTTCACCCTTAAAAGGAAAAAAAACCCTCTGGTAATGGGATGGCCTTTCTGGGTGAGCCCTTCTGACAGCACAGCCATCAGTCAGAACTTTGTCTTCTCTTCTGCTAGTGCTGTGATTTTCTGATGCTGGCTGTGATGTGACCTTCGGATCCTTAACTCAAGGCTTAGCTTGCCTCCACTTTTAATCTTATCAGAATTTTAGGCAAGAAACCTATGACAGTTCTCTTGCATTCTCTTCTTGCACTGCTAAAAGCTCTAGCAATCATTAAAATGTGGCACTAGACTATACTAAGAACTTGAATTCATTCTGAATCAAAGACCAACCCAGAATGAGACATTAAAATGAAAGAAAGAATTACTAGAGTTCAGCTCTCCATTAAAGAAATGTTCCAGAATGGGAAAAAAATAAGAACCAATATATGTTATGTAAAGGTAAAAGATCCCAATGATTAATGTAACTGAACTGTATACCCACACCTAAATTGTATCAATAAACTTAATGAAAAAAAAAGAAATATTCCAAAATTGTGTGATACATTATACTAAGTTCTTGTTTTACCATCTCAACAACTCATCATTAGCATCTCCTCAATTGTGCTTAGAAAAGAAATTTGGGGGGGGTACTGGAGATTGAACATTAATTAGGCCTTTGCATTGAGATACATTCCCAGATCTTTTTATTTTATTTTATTTTTTTAAATCATGAGACAGGATCTCACTAAACTACTAAACTGCCAAGACCAGGCTAAAAATTGCAATTCTCCTGCCCCAGTCTTCCAGAGTGCTGGGATTACAGGTGTTCACTACCCTACCTGGATGAAAACATTTTGTTTTGATACTTAAGTCAGAACTTAAAATTTTTTAAAGTTGTGTTTTCTTAATAGTTAAAAAAATTATTAAAAAAACCGGAAACATGTGAATGCATACCATTGGGGATTAGAGTCCCCTAATGGAGGAGAGCAAACCTAACACACAACTACCAGTTTGTGGTCTGAAAATTCATGTTCCTATCTATTCAGGAGTTTCTAGCATCATCACTCAAAGATCAAGGAAGGAGAGTTGAAAGAAACTGACATATCATGACAGACATAAACCGGTGGACTGCTTACAAAAAAAGAAAGGAATTCTACCAACAGCAAATGAAAAACCTTCAATCTCCAATCTTTTCATTAGGTTTTTATTTCCTCCACTCATTTGACTTATCTTTAAGTACTTCTTTAAAGTATTTTAACATCCATATTCTGTTTTAAAAAGAAAAAAAATCAGGTTTTTATCACACTTGGTCACTTGCTATAGTCTTGCTTCATGGCAATGAGGTCAGAGGAAATTCAGACACTTTGCTCCAAAATAAACACCTCCAAAAGTCTGTCATCTTTGGAAATATATATATATGTAAGGCATCTAGAGCTGGCATTATCTCTTTCAAATAGTTCTTTTCTCTCCTCTATAATATCTAGGACTGCTCAGCCCCTAACAATTCATACAGACTATATTATTGTATCAATTTTTAAAATTGCTTTTAACATAACAGTTCCATCACTTTTTCCCATGACTACTGTTACTTAGCCTTTTATATAGTCCTGCTTATTTCAGCGTATTGTGAACTGTTTTGTTTTTTGTTTGTTTGTTTGTTTGTTTGTTTTAGTACTGGGGATCGAACTCGGGTCCTTGCACTTGCAAATCAGGTGGTGTAAGCACTGAGCTAAATCCCCGGCCCTACTGTGAACTGTTTTAAGATTACTAGCTGTTGAATGAATCAGAAAAGTCATTTTTTTTTTTTAACCATGGTCAAACTTGGGACCTTGTGTAAGTCATTCCTTCTTAATACTCTACGATCTCCATCACTGTCAAATCTGAGCATATACAGCAAGATGATCTATAGCAGAGTTGAAGGATTTAGACAATAGACTTTAGGGTTCTTTAGCTCCCTGGCTCTCACCCACCCAACACTGACTGAGTCTATGTTCTTGACACTGTACTGGGCTGAGCTCACAGAGCTGGGAGAATGTATGGACTACTTGTAGTTGCCTATAAAATAACATGGGCAACTAACCACTTTCTAAGATTTCACACTAAAGATTCCATTAGTATAACCAAAAGAAAATAGAAACACTTTCTGTTTCAGGCTGGCTGTCCACAACTTAGAATTAATGTAGATAAATGTACCATCCCATCTTGCTTCAACACTCCAATCTCAACTGCTTTATCTCCCAAGTCTCCTACTCTCACCACATCTTTACTTCTTCCTCTACTCCACCAACAGTTTGGAAAAAAGTTTAAAGAAAGCAAGACAAAGGAGAAAGTGACACTAAAGACTTAATGAACTGTGTAAGGGGAATAAATGCAGGGTAAACTTCATTAAGATGTCAGAAGTATTTATGAACACTGTCCTGGAGGGCCAGGGATTTAGCTCAGTAGTTCCGCCGCCTGCCTCAGAAACACAAGGTCCTGAGTTCAATCCCCAGTACCAAAAAAAAAAAAGAAAAGAAAACTGTCCTGAAAAGGAACTAGAAGGCTGTTTATCTTCAAGTTGCCATCCTTGTGATAATGTACAAAAATATGATACCTAGGTTTATGATTCTATACAGGCTTCCTGAGAAACAATATAAAAGTTACTTGTAAAGTGTTCCATAAAAATGAAATTTATCTTACAATTAAAGAAGCCCTTTAGAGTTCACCTAATCAAGCACCCTTATTTAATTGACAAAAATATTAAAACCAAAGAGGTTAAGTGACTTGCCCAAGATCAAACAGCAAGTTAAAAGAAGAAAAGCAACAACACTCAAGATTTTGACTCTAATATACCACAAGTCACCTAATCCTCTTCAATAACTTTTATTTTGGTGAGAAACACATACACACACATCCCAGTCACAACTACCATCCCTTCATTTATTTAACCATCTTAAATAACCAACAGAAATATTCTGTGATGGTACAGCAATCCTTTGCTTATAAGATTTTAAAAGGTTCACCAACAACATTGCAAATATAATCTCTTATGGTACAACAAATACTGCAATGTCTTTAGGAAAATTCATACAATAATCTAAGAAATATATACCTACCTTACTGTAATATCCAGAAGACTGAAGAATAACTACTTTCTAAATAAAGTAATCTGTAAAATGTGTAGTCAATTAAAATGCTACAGAATCACTCCAAGTAATTTATTTTTTTCAATTTAATTTTTTGGGGGGATACCGGGGATTGAACTTGGGTCCTTGTGTTTGCAAGGCGGGCAGTAGAACCACTGAGCCAAATCCCCCGTCCTTTATTTTTATTTTCATATCTTTTGAGAAACTGAGGTGGCCAAGTAATAAGTGTCTCACATATTTATATTTTTAACATGAAAATGAAAGTTGCTAAAATTTTATAAAGAAATGTTTCATGCGTAGGAATGCCTACTTTAAAATATAAAATAAACAGTGCTCTATTATACAGTAGGGTGGCTGTGAATACACTGCATTTGAATGTTTTTATCCACACAGAAATAGTATAAATGTTTGAGATAACAGATACAGTTACATTGATTTGAACACTATAAAATGTATACATCTATTGACTGCATCACATTATACCTCATAAATAGGTACAATTTTTATAAATTAAAAAAATGAAAAGAAAAAAGTAAAACCATCAATCCTCAATAGGGAATCAAAACAAGGTAAGGCCATTAAATAAATCTTTATCAACTCATATACTACAAAGTTGGAAAGTTAAAGAGAACAAAGTCAAAGAAAACTACTCAAAAGTATTCCTCTAGTCAGGCACAGTGAAGTATGCCTGTAATACTGGCTATTCTGGAGGCCAAGGCAGGAACATCATGAATTTAAAGACAGGCTAGGCAATTTAGCAAGTCCTTGTCTCAAAAAGGCTTAGAAATATAGCTCAGTGGTAGAATGTACTTGTGTTCAATCCCAGTAGAAAGAAAAAAAAAAATCCTATAATTAATGAACAAAATATTAAGAGCTACCAGAATTACAGCTTTGAAATTAAAGCTTTGAAAGAGTGTAACACAGAGAATACAATATTGCAACAAAGACTTGCTGAGTACTTTTCATGCTGTGTGTACCTTTTCAAACTGCTGTGAAAAATCTTCCAAATCGAACCGGAAAGAGGAGGGAGGCTGGTACATGAGAATAAACTAGGCACCTCATTTGATCTATAAATCTTTAAAATCACTTAAAAATAATTAGAACCCAATGGCACTTTAAAATACAAATCAGAGGCATAGAGAAGATAACAAAGATGTATACTTCATGTATCATAAAAAGGAACACTTCAAAGAAAGTCAAGAAATAAAGTTTCAGTGCCTGAGTAATGCAGTCAGATGTTGAACTGAATTGCCCTTCTACCTGGTATTAGTTAAGAGACACTCCACATTCAATCACCAAGGTCGATCAATTCCTCTGAAATCTCCTTCCTATTTCTTTTTCTCTATCCCCAATGCTACTGTCCTAGTTCTGACATCTCTTTCCTGATCCACTGAGCTGCTCCGTACTTGGTCTCTTTGCCTCCCTGGTGCCATCTCTCCACCCACCCACTGCTGCCAGTGTGACCTACCTAAAAGCATGACATTGATCAGGTGATTCTCTTACTTAAATTCTCCAACATGCGGAGAGCAGGCTGTGCCCTATGCCAATCTAACAGCTTTCTGGCTGCGCCTTGCCTGAGTGATTCTATTTTATAAAACAGTAGTTTGGGTCCACTTTGAGTACAGATGCTAAGCCAGAATAATTCGGTAACTTGTCTGTGCAGTAAACAACCACCAGAAATCACACACACCAAACATAGTTTCCCAGCTGTATAGCACAATTGTAAGGCATAAGCTGATAAATAAACTAATCTCAGGAACAAAAAAATGCCACTTGTGAACTTATCAAATTAAATCAGGGACGCATGGACACATGAAAGTGTCATCAGAAACAAAACAAAACAAAACAAAAAAAACAGCCCCAGGAGCTTATAGGACACACTAGACTAACAAATGATGCAACCCCCTCCCCAAAATCATATAAAAGGAAGGACACACAATACAAGGTACAGGTGGCAAATCACACAATAGTCACACCACATGGTAAAAGCAACATAATGTCCACAGGCCACAGTCTCTGGCCCTCTGGCCCCCAGCTTCCATTCAGCTCAAACGCTTGACACGCCAATTCAAGCTGCCTGCCACCCAGGATTGGGTGCTCACAACAAACCCTGAACCTCCTCTAAGAAGCTCTGCCTGCTCTCTCACCTTACACAGCCAGTGACTTTTCACATCTCTGTGGACTCTGCCTTGCCTTTCAGTTCTGCCTCTCCCAGTCTTGCAGCCACTGTGAAGACCACTGTGACCACTCTTCCTGGTCATTTGGAAGCTTATATATTATTGTATAAAGTGTGGGCTGTGACTTGAGCATTCTAGATATTAGTAACTAAACTTGGAATAAAAGAATCGGTGGCCTGCTCCCTGGCTACCAAGTGAATCTTGAGTACTGATAAGACTGATGAGACTGATGTAGCTTGTGAATTTACTAACATTGCAGAAAGACACAAACATGCACAGTCTATGTTATGGCATAGCTTGCTCATGACAGTTCATCTGTTGAGAAGCTGTATTTTTTAAACTGTGGCTTAAGTTGTTAAATACTGGGTCCCACCAGTATTTAACAAAACAACAGAAATTGTGTCTGCCTCAGAGATAGTAAAATTATTGTTTCTTTTTCTTTAGTTTTACTTATGTGCAATGCACACACGTAGTCATGATGCAAAATGTACTTTTTATTTATTTATTTATTTATTTTAGTTTTTTTGAGACAGGGTCTTACTATGCAGTTGAGACTGATCTGGAACTCACTGTGTAGCCCAGGCTGGTCTCGAACTCACAGCGATCCTCCTGCCTCAGCCTCCCGAGTGCTGGGATTACAGGCGTGAGCCACCACGCCTGGCTGCAAAATGTACTTCTACTGTGAGTTGAACTTATAATAAATCAATACTAACATACAGAATAAAATTTCAACTCATTCACAAGTGTCTTCACCATCAGAGCTGATCTTTCCCCATAGCAAAGTGGTTACGAAATAGACTCGGGAGCCAGATTGTTTGGGTTGATGTGCCAGGTGTGTGATTTGCTGTGTGATCTGAACAGGTAATTTACTGACTGTGTGTCACTCACCAGCTGTGATCCTAAGCAAATCACTAAAACAACCTGTGCTAACTCAGTTTCACTGCCTGTAAAATAGGGATTACAGTCTTCACATCATAAGGTAACATAAGAATTAAGTAAGAGATAAAGTGCTTGCCATATGGTGTACTTCATAAATATTAAATATCATTAGTACCATTACTACCATCTAGCCTAATCTCCAGCTATTCTTTTCTACACTCTGGTTTTAACAAACTACCAGCTGATTCTCAAATACATCCTACCTCTTCATACTGTCATGTCAGACCTTGGTGATACCTGGAACACCTTTCCAGACCCCACACACACACACACACATGTACAGAACATGTATTTTCTCATGTTCCAGCTCAAGCTAGGCCTCCTCCATGAAGTCTCCCCCACCTCTAAAAGATAGCTAACTCTAAGTGTTCCCACTGAGTGTACAAAAGGGGAGAAACACACACACACACACACACACACACACACACACACACACACAGGTGGGGGGGAGGGGAGCACAGCCAGTCATGCTGCATAAAAATGCCCTGGCCAGACAGTGAACATTTTTAGGACCACCATCAAGGCATCTCTCCCCGGTGCCCAGCCTGGAGACTACCAAGAGGATGAGTTCCACAAATATTTTCTGATTGATCCCAGGTCATTTAACCTTTCCAGGCCTTCATTTTCTATCTCTACAAAGCAGTATTTTATCTAAAGGCTTGTGGATTACGCACAGAAAATGTTATAAAGTACAAAGCAATACTCAATACTGTTTAGCATTCCAGACTAAATTACAAGATTCCCAGGCACATCTCAGATCCTAGCCAGCTAAAGTTCCGGAGGAGTGAGTGGAGAAAGAGATTTAAGAAATGCAGTGAGAAGGATATGAGAACTTTTAGGGGAAAACTGTAGCAGACACTTGAGAAAAGAACAGGGCTGGAGATAAAAAAGGACTGACCCTCAGCATGGTACAGCTTTAGTTCTTGCCAGACCCAGGTTTAAATCAAAGCATTTGCCCTGTGCATCTCTGCATCCATAGCACTAAAACAGTTTATGATACTTAGGAATAAATGAACCTCTCATTCTCAATTTTCTCATCTATAAAACTCTCATAGGGTTATGACAGGAATCAAAGGAAATAATAATGCCCTCAGATCTCAGATGCTTTTTTTCAGGGTCTACTCCTCTATCTATAGAGGTTAGGCAGCTCAAGCTAACCTATTTGCTTTTTTATTATTAGACAAATTATCAGACAGATTAATTTTCTCTATACTAAAATTTAAAAGACATAACTATTCCTAAATATCCTGTAAAACCACTTACTATACATAGGATGCAACAAAGAAGGCCTGTTTTAGAAGGCAAAAAAAAAGGTGGGGGTTGAAGGATCTTGTTACCTATTAAGCAGTACAGTACAGGACAGGACTGTACATTTCTGACTGTCCAGTGAACAGTCTTATATACTTAATGGGCTCAAAAGCAATTTTCCGATGATTATTACAAGTACTCAGCAATTTTCCAATGAGTATTACAAGTACTCTTCAAATGATAAAAACAGACAATAGCAAGAAAAAATGTAAAACCTGAAAACTTCAGTAACAAAGCATGAAAGATAAATGCCCCACTCTTAAATTAATAAATATAAGTGCCATTAAAGAACCTTTCGAAAAGGGTCTTATTTTTAAGAGATGTTAAAATGCACTGTCATATTACCCAGTTACTCCAGAAGTGCATTAAAAAAAGTTTACCCTTACCATGCTATGAGTCCCATTGGTGATGTAATTTACCAAGTTATATTTTTGTCAACATAAAAGATTCAAGCCTATATATGATTTATAGGCCAATAATTCACTAAACTTATTAAAATTAATTTGAAGTCAATTTTCATTTTTACACAGGCTGTCTCACTGTGAGCATTTAACAAAGTACAGGGAAATAAATGGATTGTTTCCCCTTTTGTTTTTAACCCACAGAAGACAGATTTTTGTTTTCTGTTGGTTTGGCTTTTGTGATACTGAAATCTGACTCAAGCATATATTTCTAATAATCTACACAGTTATCATGCTTTTGTGGGCTACAGACCAAAAATTATGAGACCTACAGAGCTAATCCAGTGGTACCAACTCTTTTCACCGATTCACCCTAAAGACGTATAATACAGAGCCAAAGACAGCACTAGCAATACTACGTTTAAAGCAATTACCCAAATTTGGCTATCTAAGCAACAGGCTATTAAACAAATAAAGGGGATGCGTACGACAAGATATACATCTTTGTCTTGTGTCTCAGTAAGATAAGGTGCCCACAAATAAAACACTTACAGAACTAGACAAGTCAGTGTCAGTCTGCATCCTGAAGAAAAATTCTACCAAAAGCCAGAGAAGACAGAATAGAATGGAAAAGGATTAAGAGCTAGGAATCACACAAATTAAGGTTCAGACTAGGACTTCTTGAACTCACCTCCATAGTGAGGAGGGTATGTACCAGAGATCGAACTCAGAAACTTGTGCTCACCAGGCAGTCACAACGAACCCATCTCCATTTAAGTTAATTGCAATCTTAGGTGTGTTATCAATCACAAACATAACCTACCAAGTCACTTCACTTAGGTTTTAGATCTATAAATCAAGAATGTTAGATTCAAACGCAGTTAATAGTTGGGTACAGTGGTACATACTTATACTCCCAACTACTCAGAAAGCTGAAGCAGGAAAATCTCAACCCTGTCTCAAAGTAAAAAAAGCAATTGATGTAGCTGTGATAGGGTTCAATTCCTAGTGCTGAATAACAACACAACAGAACAACATAATCAACAAAAAAGAGACGTAGGTCTTAATCTTTACCCGGAAATGGACCTTAGAGATTAGAGTGTCTAGAGTGATCGAGGCTGAATTTTAGCTACAGAAAAATTGCCTAAGCATTTAGTGTAGGTGTACATGACATGTGAGGATGGAGCAGAGACTGGCTTGAGCACAGGGAGTATTTGTGGAAGATGGGGCCAGACCATAATAGACTTGATTAAAAAAGTAATTTGCCATACTCAGTACCAAACAAAAATTTTTTTTGCCTCTGCCAGGCATGAAACTTCATTAAAACCCTGAGGTTAAACTGAAACAGTATTGCTGCCAATGTGTAAAGAAGGACAGTCACAAACCATAACAGTACAATGACAGACTTGAGTAAGAGATGAAGTAATTCAACAGGCAGTTGACCACTACGAAATGGCCATACTTCAATCCTGTCATAATCAGAGACAGTTTGATTTAGCAAAGGAACTATACAACCCACAAAGAAAGGCAGCTCCCTTTGAAAGAATCACCCTAGAAAATAGCAGCTAACCATGCAAAAAAGCATACAACAAATGTTTTATATCACTCTAAGTCCTGGCCACTTACTAGAGAGCAGTAACAAGCTCTTCACACAGTAAGGCATAAATGACACTAATGGTGCTAAAATTTTGAAGAAGCCCTGTACCTTTACTCTGATTTACTCAGCTGAAGAAAGTTTTAAAGGAGGCCATGGTGTCATGCACCCGTAGTTCCAACTACTTGGGAGGCTGAGACAGGAGAATCACTTGAATCCAGGAGTTACAGGCCAGCCTGGGCATCAAAGACATTTTAATGGAAGGTAAAGGGGCCAGTTATCTTTACAACTTTGCAATTGATTTGCCAATTAGCTGAACTACTGCACTGCTTTAGACTCATTCTCCAAACTCAGAAAAGATGTATTTCAAAAAAAGAAGAGCAAGGCGTGGTGGCATGCATGCCTGTAATCCCAGAACTCAGGAGGCTGAGGCAGGAGGATTGCTGTGAGTTCCAGACCAGCCTGGGCTACATAGTGAGTTCCAGGTCAGTCTCAAGTACATAGTGAGACCCTGTCTCAAAAGAGAGAGAGAGAGAGAGAGAGAGAGAGAGAGAGAAATCAAAAGAGAGGACTGGTGAGCAAAAAATTAAGCAGTACTATAACTGGATAAACACGCCCCCCCAGCTCTAATTTACCATAGCTACTACAGCAAGTAAAAGTGGCTCAATTGGACTTGTGATCCAGCCCAGGGCAGACTGCCATCTGCTGCACATACACAGGATGTCTCCCAGGAACCTTCAAAGAGGGGCCTTTATAAGACCTTTCTGGCAAATCGTTTATTTACACATTCACCTTATATATGTGCTTCAAATCACATCTACTTCGGGGCTGGGGATTTAGCTCAGTGGTTCTGCTACCTGCCTTGCAAGCATAAGAACCGGAGTTCAATACTCACTACCAAAAACAAAACAAAACAAAAAAGCAATGATGAAAATCACTTTAATTCCAATTCATGGATACAATAACTTCCTGACAGTTAATTTTATAAGGGAAGTGAGATGTAAAGGAGCAACAGCAATTTACAAGAAAAAAAAAAAAACACGAAAAGGAGTCATATTATGTGGGGTAGTAGGAGTCCTAAATAGTTATGTCCCAGCTCTGTGATCTAGGCCTCAATTTTAGGCATGAAATATCAAGATGCAAATCTCTAACGGATACCTTTTAAATTGAATGTGTTGTGAGGAACCACAGAAATACCACATGGACACAGTTATGCATGATGATATCATAGCAATTGTAGACAAAACTTTTTTTTTTTTTTTTTGGTACTGGGGATCAAACTAGGGACCTTGCACTTGCAAGGCAGGCGGAAGAACCACTGAGCTAAATCCTCCCTCAGACAAAACTTTTGTAAATGGGGGGGGGTGTTTGAAGGGAATGGAGGGGAATGGGAGAAAAAGAAAAATCAAGATATATCATGATATCATGTACAGGTACAAATTCCCTTTGATGAATGTGATCATTATATATATTTACATTGTACCAATAAAATTAAAATTAAAAAGTGGCAAGAATGACAGGATGAGTATGTTTGAAGTGAGAGGGTGGATCTTGAAGGGGATTTGTGGCAATGTGTCGGTTACTGAAATAAATATTTTCTGATTAAAAAAGTGTTTACATACTTTAAATCAAGATTAGCTTTTTGCAAAAATCTCACAATTTTAAATTCACTTACAAGTCACCAATCCCAGGACAACACTCTGCCCTTCAGAAAACACTCCACTGTAATCCCCAGAATAGAGCAGAACACTTTCATGAAGTATCCCACAAGGAAGACACTCACAACCTGATGGATTCTCATAGTGGAAAATATGAGGCACAAAATTTTAAATACTACATGAATACCACACCCAAACAGTATTAAAAACAAACTGTGCAAAGTCAGATGTCTTTCTAAAAAACTGAAATAAAGACAACTTGGGGAGTCTTTAAATAGCTTGGGGAAGAAAGGAATGCAATCAGATTTTTGGGTAACCTTATATTTTTTTTGAGAACAAAACACATAACTGGAGGCTATGAAACATGTAAATCTGAACTGAACTGTGGAAAAGCTCAGCTCTCATGCAAAAGCTTCAGCAAAGCAAAAGCAATATGCCAATATGCCAAATATGAAAAAAGTACAATTTTCTCATAAGAGTGAATAGTATCCATAACTATGACTGATAGCAATACTACCTTGCATTTCCAGAGCATCAGTTTTCATAGCTCTTAGGCAATTTTATTCTATCAGGGGTCTCAGGGCCTCCTCTCTTAAAACCTCTGATTGCTAGCCATGTAATAAGAACAAGGCAGGTGATGCCTCTGTGGAGAGCTGAAGGCACTGGTTTCTTCTCTCAGGCTGTCTGCAGTGATCCTCTTATTACCACACTATACAACTTAGCCCTAGGAAATAAAACCTACACGCATTCTCTCAGAGTTGGCCACAGACCAAAGCCTATGGGTCTCGAAAGTCCAAAGGAAGGGAACCTACTGACTTACTAGGTCAAAAACTCCACTCCAAGTTGATCACCAGCAAATGAAAATAATCCCTCCCTCCCATCCCCCGCACACACTCCAAGTCTGTTCGAACAGAAACTCCCTTTCATTGCCAGCCAATGAAACCCAGCAATAAGTGGTTAATACAACCACCAAATCTCTGTCTCCGTGAACTTGTCATATCCGCTCCTCAGCTGCCTGCTGCCTGCCAGTCCTTCTTCAGGCACGCGTGAAGCTCCTAAACCAGTCTTCGAAAGGACCACCGAGGACCTTTTAAGGACCCAAGGGGACGGAGCTGGTCTCTGAAGCAATGCAGCATGCATCTCCAGGAAACCTGTTCCCGAGTACACACATGCAAGAAGTCAGAGGAGGGATAAAGTTTGATTTTCCTTCTTGGCCGTTCCCGCAGGGCCGGGAGAGGTCGAGGGAGCGGCTCGCCAGGGTCCTGGGCTGCTCTCCGGGGACAGCGTGGCACTGCCACTCTCCTGACAGACACAGGCAGCCGCGGCACTCAGGACACCCAACGCGCCCGGCCAGAGCAGGAGGGAAGGGGACACGCGCTGGGCTCG
>NW_022900932.1:18329930-18350927 GCF_012274545.1 Fukomys damarensis
GATCTACCTGCGGCGGCCGCCATCTCTCAACTGGAAACGGCGCCGGCCCAGGCAGCGCAGCGGACGGCTGGGGCGGAGCTAAGACCCGCCACTCACCGACGCTGAACCAACTGCCGCCCTTGACTGACTCGGCGAGGCGGAGCTTCACGCAAAGCCCAATCGACCGGCGGGAGAACCACATTGCAGGCTGCCTGTCACTTTCAGAGTTACCTATTGTGGGACACAGTCAATTACGGGCAAATTCTAGGGAATCTGTAATGGGCACTCGAGCCCCTTAGAATACAGCGATAAGAGGTGACATGTTCGATTTGGCTAATCGCCACCAAGGACAGAGCTATAAAAGAAATAGGAAAATAGATAATTGCGCAAAGCTTGGTTCTAAGGTAAGTTCCAAGTGAGTGTTCTAAGTTGGCAAAACAGGCACCAAATCGATAACCATTAACTAGGAATGCTGTAACTCCCAGCCACATGCCAAGTTAGCATTCTCAACTGCTAGTATTTGGGTCTGCTGAAATTAACCCTACTTCATAAAGTGACATGACAGTGTAGCACAGTGTAGAAGGAATAGAAGGATTGCAGTACCGAAGTCTCAGCCAGAATGAGTTTACACGTGTCCAATACCCAGTCCATTTTCACAACACCTTTATACTGATTCTCACACCCTCCAGAAACAGCCTGCTATTTCTTATCACACTTGACCTTTGCATGCCTTTATTAAACTACAGAAGCAGAACAAGTTGATGTAATACAAATCATGTAAAGATTCTTTTAATGAAGTTTCAAAGTGTTTGCTAAAATAACCATTAGAGGGCCGGGAATTTAGCTCAGTGGTGCCTGCCTCTCAAGCGCAAGGTCTCAAGTTCAATCCCTGGTACCAAAAAGAAAAAAGAAAAATAAAGAAAAACACATAAAATGGCCATTACAACGTACTTTGGAATAATTATTGATCGCTTTCTCTTGAAAGTACTTCTTTCCACCAGAAAAAGTTCATAATGAGGACTCACCGAAAACTAAGAAAGGAGATTTGAAGTTGCCAAATTTCTTTAGAAAAGGACGTCTTTGCTGTTTATTATTATAAACTGATTACTTTTCATTCCTCTCTTTAAAATCTGGAGCAGGAAAACATTTTGTAAGCAAAAATAAGTATTCTAAATTTTGGAAAACTTTTAGCATAAGCCTTAGGTGACATTAAAGCAAACACACAACACATGATTAAAACTGTATCACTTGTTCTAATAATATCCTTTAAGGTTTGACTGCAATAATCCTTGGCCAATAACAGCTAAATAATAATGTTGAACTTTTGGTGTAATTCTGACACCCCTGCCCAGAACAGTAAGATGATTGGCTTCTCCAGGTGAGACTGTCATGCCACTCACCCAGAAAGCTTTATTACCCAGCAAGTGAAAAATGAGAGCTCAGGAATGACCTCCCCATTCAACAGCTGCACTGAACAATCCCCCACCCCACTCCCACGCCTCCTTGGAACTCCATGACATTCTTGGAACAATTTCACTTACAATAATTTTCCACCCATCTATATTTATCTCAAATGCATTTTATGTGTTTATCCATGCTGCGCCATTTTCCCCTTCTCTGTCACCCCTTCATGCCTTCTTACTAAGATTACCATGGATTTTTGGCTTTGTTTTTGTTGTTTGAACCATTGCAAATGTATTTATGAATCCAAATTTTCCCCTCCATCCTTCCCTCCCTGCTCTGAGAAATTTTACTAGAATTTCCTTTTCTCTATTTCTTTCAAGTATGAAAATTAGATGTACATCCTACAGTATTAAGATTTAGTCTTGTGTATTTGCTATTCAGTAAATAGCTTTTAAAAATGCATAGGCATGAATTTGGAGGGATTAGCAAAAGCTGTCTTCCCATTTCCTGAAATGTGTCGTCTCTTATCAACCAAGATGAAATCACTGATGCACTTGAAGTAAGCTTGTAATTTGAGGATCCACTGACTAAACTGAGTTCTTATAATTCAGGGCTAGCAATTACTCTAAACAAATGTGATTTATCTCCTCACAGAGAAAACTTTCTCCATAGCTGCAAAGGACGTATCTCATATGGGTTGGGTGGCCAAGTCTAATGAGAAAGTGTAGATAACTCAACAGCAAGTCAGCCTCATACCTAAAAAAAAAAAAGAAAAATTAACATTCACTGCAAACCTATGTGCTAGAGCCCATGTTGATCACTTTAGAAATGCATTTATAAAGGAAGGCAAAATAAATACAAATACTTTAAAAGATTGTTACTTAAAAAGGAAAGACTGTTACTTTTATAAAAAAAAAATCTGAGAAAACCTCAGTATCATTCAGTAGGACCAGGAATTGTTTAAATAAGTTACACAACTACAATTAGAATATTACCCAACCACTTAAAAATGAATTATCTATACCTTTAAAAATGTAAGAAAATGTATAATATAGATGAAGTTATGTATGTATAATGCCGACAGTGATTTCTAGAAGAATAAATAAGAAAACATGTTACATTTGAGAAGTTTTAAGGGACAGCTACCCTTTTGAGTGGATTAAATATTCCTACCTGCATGGTATTTTTATACAACCTACAAAGTTGCTGAATTGTTTCTGTACCAATCCTTAGAAACAAGTTGACCTTTTTTCAAACTAAAGCTAATCAGAACAGATTTCCTGGAGCATGAAACCTTAACTAGGTTCCCTACTAAAATGTACACAAAACTCTGCTCTCAAGAGTGACTCAGTCCAATGGAGTATTTGCCTAAGCATTCCAGAAGATCCAGGGTGGGTAGGTGATACACATGGCTTCCTTGACATGAGCAGAGAGCATGAAAAGAATCTGCTCAGAGGTCTGGGGAATGTGTTTCATGGTTCGCCAATAATGTGAATTATTATTTGAGAACAGCAGTTCTTTAAAAAACAGGAAAAAGTATATGAAGAAGGAGGGCAGAGGGGAAGGGTGTAGCCCTCAAATATTTATCAAGAAACACAGCCTGGATCTGTTTGCTGGCTACTTTTGCTTCATTCTTTTTCCAGATGTCATTATTTTCATTTTTCTACACTTAACTGTCTGTAATCATGTCTCCATCAGTACCACTTCCTAGTTTCTGTGATTTTTTTTTCTGTCCTTTTTCTATTGGCTTCTCTGGATCATAGATATTTCTCCTCAGCGTAACTGAAAAGGATTCAACTGCTCTTAAATCCCACTGTATATCTTTTCCTGGTGATATCTCTTGTCACACCGTTAAACACAGAAACACACGCTCATTTTTATTCCTTTCTTTTCTCTTCCTCCAGCATTCCCACTCTCCTTACTCTAACACAGACCCACTTAAGATCAGAGATAGATTTACATATTCCCTCTAAAAATTTCTGGGTGGCAGGAGGCACATTTCCTATTCTCCAAAGGATGACTGACTCCCATATTTGTTTAATAACTCAATGACTCCATGATCTAACATCCATTCTGCCATTTCTGTTAAGAGTAGAACCCCAGAAAAACATTGAATTGAGAAGGGCAGGGCTTGTTCAAATAGACTTGTCTTTGCTTGTGTTTCTCAGGATCTGAGAGGTTGACAACAAATTTTAAAGCTGTCCTGCTGGTATTAGATTGGCTCGTGACCACCTATACCTGTTGCTATTTACTAGATTTTTGGATCTAGGGGGAAAAGAAAAAAAAATTTTTTTTTTTGGTCTGCATCCGAAGTGGTTCAAAGTGGCAGGACACTAAATTTGTGCTCAAGTAAACCACACTTCCTAAGTGTGCATAAGAATTCAGCTGTTATGGAATCCAACATACTCATACCAGAGTATTCAAAAGTGCCAAAAGATCATAAGAATTTTCTCTGACAGCAATGAACTACGACACAATCCCGTATCAGTAAAGTGGCTCACTTCTCAGCAATCTGCTGCCTATTTATCTACCCACCGTACGTTGAACATTCCCCAAAACTTCCAACCTCCAAATTTTTGCTCCAATCATCATCTGTCCTTCTCCTCTGAGAGTAAATGCCCATGTAAAATGCAACTCCACCTTGCACATTCTCATAATTTTCCATCAGAGCTGGTCTGGCAGTGAGATCTACCATGATTAGTAGAACTATTTGGTTGAGCTAATTTGGCTAGTTGGGCCACAGTCTCCTCTTGCCATTACAGGTATATTTTGTATCACAAATATTCAATTACTATCTTTCTCCTACAGAGACCTTCCAGGTTAGAGCTGCCAATCTGACAAATTAATTGAAGCTAACTGTAGATGATGACAGTTTCTCCTGAGATTGTCTCTCTTGCACAATGTGGATACGGGAGCCTCAAGTATGGCAATCTGAAAAAATACTTTTGGGGTGATGCATAGCCACATGAGTCTGCTTTCTTTCTCTCTGCTTTTTGGTACCGGGGGTAGAATTTGGGACCTTGGGCTTAGCGAAGCAGGCAGCGGAACCACTGAGCTAAATCCCCGGCCCCTGAGTCTGATTTCTTCAAGGGGAGGGATATCTCCATATTATGCTGTTTAGCCCAAGTTTCAGGTCTTCTGAAACTAATTTACTGTCAAAATGCTACATGTGTTCTCATAGTCTTCATCAGTACTTATTCACACATGAACACATAAGGATCCTGGGCTTTGGGGTGCAGTTGGTGGGAGGCAGGGGGTGGAGGAAACTGTGGCCAGGATACTGGCCTTTGCCAGTTAACAACAGGTGTGAATGCTGCTAGATAAATTTAGCTACTGCACTTGGCATCTTGTCTCCCAGCCGTCACTTATGGCAGCCACTGCTGATTTGCAAAGGGTCACAGAGAAGATGACAAAAGCGTCACATTTACTATAAGGCAGAGAGAAAAAAAGTTTTGTTCTCTTTTATTTAATAAAAACTAGTCTACTGCAAACATGTACTAATAAAAATTAAAACTAGTCTAAGGAATTAAAAACAGCGTGAGTCTCAGAAAGTGAAAATATATCTTAAAGGAATGAAAGGGGAAGGAAATTACCAGAGGTGATAATAATCATTAACAAATCATTCTTAATTAAGCACTTTAAAAGCCATTCTAACTGCCAAAACTTGGGACAAAAATCATCTAAAATCTGGGTGGGGACTCAGAAAATGATTGTTATTAATTCAGAGTTTAGATAAGGGGGTAAGACTTGAATGAATGCTAGTCATTCATCAGGCACTTAGTCAGTCGAGAAGATATAATGAAGGGGATAAAATGAGAACCACGACCTGTCATGTTAAGGTACAAGATCCCAATAATGACTGTAACTGTATTGTATACTTTAAAAGTACCAATAAACTCAATAATGACAAAAAAAAGAGAAAATATAGTGAATGTCCATAGGTGACAGCAACATGATAGGAGAAATTTTTTTTGAAAATTTACATTCCCTAATTGGTTTCTTTTTCTGAAACATTCATGTACCCGCTTTAGCCATGACCTTGAAATTGAATCAATTTTTCTCATAACTTGGTGGTCCAACAATTATATATCATTCCAAAAAGTGAAAGATTGCTGGGTGTGGTGGCGCACACCTGTAATCCCAGCACTTGGGAGGCTGAGGGCAGGAGGATCGCTGTGAATTCAAAACCAGCCTGGACTACATAGTGAGTTCCAGGTCAGTCTCAAGTACATAGTGAGACCCTGCTTCAAAAAAAGAAAAAAAAAAGAAATATCACTTAAGTAATCACTAGGCATTAATGTAATATAAATTTAAAACATACTTCCAGTGCAGTTACACCCATCCAATATTACTAAGAACACACAAAGGAACTGCAATTTCTTGCTGTCAGTGTAAAGTAGGGTATAATTCTATTTAATTAGTTTCTAACTATTTTACTGTCTAGAGTATAAACTAAATGTTAGTCTCAGATAATTATAAGATATTGTGTTACTTTTTCATGCCTTGTTTGGTTAAGATGTGTATCTTAGGTTGAACGGAAGTAGGGTTGTCCAGCATCAAGGATAAGTCAACAGACTTGTTGAATTATGGTATCCACAGATGCTACTATTTAAGGCCTTGAAACAATTAGGCCTGTTCGATAGAATTAACCTGTCAGTCAAATGCTTTGTGTATTGTCAAGCAGATAAATTTTTCATATAATAGCACTATTTCCTTGACCCAAGATAACATAGGACACCAATCTCATCTGAGAATTCTGAGTTAATCTGAAAAATACCATTGTTATTTCTTCCCATAACACAGAACTAATATAAGAGAATTTGCGAAAGATTTTTAAAGATTTGAAGCCTGACATTATGACATGTGTATGCAGTCCCAGCTTCAAGAGGCTGAGGCAAGAGGATTATTTAATAAACCCAGGAGTTATAGGCCACCCTGAATGAACAGAGATAAGGGAAGCAGACTGAGGATCAGGGAAGGCACCTCCATGGAAGCCATATTTGGTGAGAGCTGAAAGATCAGCAGTGGTAAATGGCAGAAGGAGCATATAGATAGCTTGTAAGTGGAGGCCATGAGAATACATGATATCGTGCAGGATGAGTATGCAGAGGAACAGTACACCTAAGATATTAGTTTCCATGTAATGTCCTATTTTATTTGCGTGAATGAATAAAGACATGAATCTTAATAAATATAGCATTTTTAATATTTGAGCAACATAGTAATTCAGTCCCTGAAGCCACTCTATCAAAGGAAGTACATTCTGTTTTTTGGAGGGTTTTTTTTTTACTGGGGATTGAACTCAGGTCCTTGTGCTTGCAAGGTAGGCGATGGAACCACTGAGCTATACCCCTGGCCTTTTTTTTTTTTTTTTTGATAGGGTCTCACTATGTAGTTGAGACTGACCTGGAACTCACTATGTAGCCCAGGTTGGTCTTGAACTCACAGTGATCCTCCTGCCTCAGCCTCCCCAGTGCTGGGATTACAGGCGTGCACCACCATGCCTGGCTTACATTCTGAATTAAAGTCTGGTTGGGCATATTCACAGAGAGCTGGGGTGATATATTCAACAAAAAGCTCTGATCCAAAATGTACAAATGTCTCTTAAAAATCAATAAGAAAGAAGACAGCCACTCAACAGAAACATGCGCTAAACAGGAGAACATTACTTCACACAACAGGATATCTGTACAATCAAGAAAATAAGGAGAAAGGTTCTGGGCTTCACTACCATCAGTAAAATACAGACTGAAAATAGTGCAATAGAAGCACTAGCCCACTGAAAAGGTTAAAATTGAAATGATGAAAATACAATATTTTGACAATGTAGAAAAATCATGACTCTTGTATGTTGCTGCTTGGGAGTATAAACTGGTACAACCACCCTTCTATCAGTCATAGTACCACCAAGATACAGAAATCACACCAATCACTTGAACAGAGGCAACTTAATATAAGGAATTTTTTTCTTTTTTATTGAGTTTGTTGGTATACGGTAGTTAGATTCATCATTGGGATCTTGTACCTTTACATGACAGATGTTGGTTTGCATTTTTCCCCCATACCCCTGCCCTCCCTTCACCACCTCCTCCCTCCCCTATTTACAAAGACTTTGTTTCCATTTTTTCCTTTTCTCATATTTTTTTCTTGGCCCTTAACATAAGGAATTATTAAGGAGAGCTCCTTCTCTAAGTTTCTAAATTTTAGTAATTATAACCATTTCTCTGTTTTCTCTGCCCTGGGGGTCAGAGCTGCTTCTAGCAATTGTTGCCTCTAGATCCCTTAGTTGTTATCTTTTTACCCTTTCTTATAGCTAGTTAAGAATTATTTGTATTAAATAATCTCTGTTTGAGGAACTAATGCAGATTTTATCTCCTGATCCATACAGCATTGGTACAAGGAGAGATCTAGAAAATAGATCTTCAAATATGAGATTTAAGGGCAGCTGTGACTGATTCTGGCCTTGAATTGAAGGCTGAGCTCCTCACCAATAAGGAAGTGGATGCTAGCAATCCAAGCCATGCAGTTTATTCACATTTAGTCTAATTAGCACCTCTGAGTGAATGTGACCAATTACATACCTAGGCAAGTGTCTTATGGGCTCAAATGGCTACTGCATTTTACCAATATCCTTAATGATGAGTCCTACAATTGCCCAGGGGTCTGGGACCCAGACATCTAAACATGTAGATGTCTGTTACTAGGAGTAGATGTTACTAGGAGTAGATGTGCAGCAACCAGGGTCTCTTTTTTTTTTTTCATTAACTTTATTGGCACATTTAAAGCAAACAATACAGTTAAATTCATCATTCGGATCTTGTACCTTTACATGATATATCTTGGTTCTTGTTTTTTCCCCATACCCCAGCCCTCCCTTCACCACATTCACCCTTCCCTATTTACAAAGACTTCATTTCCATTTTTTTTTCACATTTTTTCTTTTCCCTTATCCCCCTCCCCCAGGGTCTTAAGATTAAAATGGTGTAACTTTTATATCCTGATAGCCAGCAATAACTCTCCCACACATATTGGAGTAGGTCAGATTTGGAAATCTTTCTGGGAAATTACTCTGTGTATATAAGAAGGATAAATGAACCACTAAATTCAAAACTGGCCAAGTTGCTAAAACAGAGGTTTCTATTACAAACATGAAAAAAGAGATTGAAAGATAGAAATAGAAATCACCTTGGAAACAATATAGTTTATTCTCCAAGTGGACAAAAAAAATTTAAGTTGACTTTTCAAAGTGAATGACTTGGTCAGGAATAAGAATGAATTTAGTAACAGAGCCGGGATGAATAACATTATCAACTAAGTACTGAGAACTTACTCATCAAGCACTGTGCTCAGTGCTTTTATATCTCTTAGCTCACTTTTCTTACCAATATTACAACATAGGGTTTTGTTTTGTTTTTGAGACAGTACCTTGCTCTATATTTCAGGCTGGCCTTAAACTCACTATGTAACCCAGGCTGGCCTCAAACTCATGGCAATCCTCCTGTCTCAGCCTCTCGAGTGGGGATTACAGGTGTGCGCCACCACACCTACATAAAATAGCTTTTAGTATTCCTCTTTCCAAATGAGGAAATTGAGGTTAAGGAATTTGTCTAAATTCAGTACCTAAACTCAGGGATGAAGGATCCCAGCATCTACATCATTAATATAATTTGCCTCTCTGGAAGCTGCACTCTCCATATGCAGTCTTAATATAGACAGCTAAGTTGGGTAGTAACATTGTAGGCAGTCAGACAGGACTAGACTGTGGAGGGAGTCAGTGCAAAAAATGAGAACACATCCCAATTGTGGCTAGAGGCGCATCTGAAGATTAAAGTCACAATGGCCAGATTTACATACTTCCCTAGAGAAGCTTGAGATTATTAAAATGTCCCATAGAAATAAACCATTATCTCATTAAGGGTGGGCCATCCTTTCCCACCCACTAAGACTACTAAAACTAATACTACAGATTATTGACTAGGATTAATGATGTCATGAATATGCCCTTGCGACTACTTGTAATGCTATACTTGTAATCTTATTGGTTGATTATAATTTGACCATGTTGTGCCCACCCCTCATGACTTTGCTCTATAAAACTTTCCCAAAGATGTGAACTCATTGACAACCCATTGTGGAGTCCTCCTGCCTCTCAGGAACTATTCTTACTCCCCATTCCTAATCCCCAATAAACTTCCTTACCTCTTTTGTTCCTAGAATTCATTCTTCAACTTCAGGGAACACAAACTCAGCATATTTGACATCTAGCAGGTTGGGGACATATTTTTCCCCTATTATCAGTCTGATATAATTCTCTCTCTGTCTCTGTCTCTCTCTCTCTCTCTCTCTTTCTCTCTCCAGAATTCAAAGTTGAATCCAGAACCTTCACACTGAGCTGCATCCCCAGCCTTTTTTTTAAATTTTTTGAGCCAGGGTCTTGCTAAGTCATTAAGGTGCCCAGGCTAAGCTCAAAACTTGTGATTCTCCAGCCTCAGGCTCCAAAAATGCTGGGATTACAAGCATGACTATATACACAATTCTTTAATGCTACAATTCAGCATTGATGTGTGTGTGTGTGTGTGTGTGTGTGTGTGTGTGTTGCTTAGGATCAAGCCCAGAGCCTTAAACATGATAAACACATATTCTGTCATTGAGCTGGATCCCCAGCTTTTTTTCTCCCAGACAATTCAGTATGTGATAGTCAGGAAAAAAGCAGCATAGAAGGTTAGAGTTGAAATATACTCGAAAGGTTTTCTAATTCCGTCTCCCAATCCACAATCCCCAAGTCATTGGGGTCTAAGCCCATAAAAAATTATCCCACAGCTTCAGAGCCGTTTAGCAGTGCAGGTGGAACTGTAAGCATTTCCTAACTCTCAAGGAAGGTCTCTTTTTCCTATACTGAAAAACCTGTCCCTCCTACAATCCCTTCTTTCAGAGTATTAGTGTAGGATCCAAAGTTCTTGCTGACTTTTTAATCAATTAGCTCATAAGACGCAGGAAGGGCAGGTCATTAAATGTATATAGCTTCTATTTCCTGGTCTGTATTCAATGCCACCTCCAACTGTACTTTGTACTTTGTACTTTTTGCTGAAACATCCCCTCTGTTTTCAAACTGTTTCTCTACATTGGCTTTGCCTTGATACCTCAAACCCTGATACTGTTTTCACCATTAGGTAGGAATATGGGAAACTTCCATTAAAATACCAATGAACAGCGTAAAGAAAGGTCTTGACAACACCTTAGGTAGAGTTTATATATGCAATCAACATTTTATACCTGGAAAAGTCCTCAAGGAGTGAGAGTCTGGAGAGATTGGGATTTTCGTGGCAAGTTGGATTGGGATTATCCAATGGCATAGGATGACCTGATGGGTGTGAAGTCGGCTGGGTGGTGACTGCAGCGAGCAGCCATGCCCACAGGAGGTCACAGAGTACCCGGAGAAGACAGAGGTAATAGCAAGGAAGTGGTGCAGAAACAAGGGTAGGGAACAGAGTACCTTTGTACACATAAGGAAAAGAGGCCCTTTCTGCACATTTTAGGAATGAATATAGATGCAGTTGCTACCCGGTGCTCCCTGTGTACACTGGAGAACATTTCTCACAGACTTGTATCAAGCACACATATTACAGTGCTGTCGAAGGAATGCCCTGCCTGCTACCCTCACTGTTGTTAATCTTTTTCTAACAGAGAGAGAGAGAGAGAGAGAGAGAGAGAGAGAGAGAGAGAACAATACTCACAGTGCCTGGCTGCAGCTTTCACTATATTTACTGAGCTCCTACTCTGTGCAGTCACTGTTATCGCAAAAAACTCAGTGAATTCGATATTATTACCTTTTATTATCCCAGTTTCACAGATGAAGACTAATGGTCCAAAGAGCTTTAGAAATTTCCCTGAGGCACACAACTAAAAAATCTTTCAAAGAGGCTAAATACTGAGGGCAGAGCTGAGTCAGATTGAGGTCTTCATACACCGCACCCCTCCAGAGAAGCTGCTTCCTAGAGTTTGTGTGCTGCACAACCCTCACCCCATGCCTGGTTTGTTTTGTTTTGCTTTTTGGAGTTGCATATTCTCAGTTATGCCAATCCTATTCTTTACTACACAGCCTTGACCTTCAATGGTCTAATTTATCGCAGGAGAAATTGTTAGTGCCTCATTTGTAAGTGAGCCATCTGGCAGGAAGCATATGGTAGACCCTTTGACAAGGTCAGAAAAAGGTTAAGTCTAGATTTTAAAGTTTTCTAGGTCAGGATTATTAGCTCAGTGGTAGAACATTTGTCTACCATGTGCAGGGTCCTGGGTTCAGTTGCCAACAATACAAAATGAAAAAATAAAGAAGGAAGGAAGGAGAAAAAGAAAGAAAGAGAGAGAGCGAAGAGAAGAGAAAAGAAAAGAAAAGAAACAATACCTTTCTAAAACCTGAAAGTAAAGAAGAAATAATATTGAGTACTTGCCATTAGCGAGGTGGGCTGAGGGCTATATGAACATTCCATTATAATATCTTGTTCAATCTGCCCGATATTCTTATGAAGCAAACACTATACTAACTTCATTTTTTGCAGTGAGAAATTTGGCATTTGGAACTAATGATCTGGCTGGTAAGTAGTAGGGCCAAGCTGTGGACGCAGGTTACTTGATGCCAGTGAACATACTTGAACCACTCACTGGCCCCTACTACCTTCCCTGGTATGAAATGAAGCATTTCAGGATATGAGGATGATTTCCATGAATCCTGTAGAATCTTGAGCTATTAGTTCAAAGGTACCCAGGTATGATGGTGTACTGGGGAGAGGGGAGGGAGTGAGGCAGGAGGATTTCTCTGTGAGTTTGAGGCCAGCCTGGGTCATCTAATGAGTTGAATTACAGAGCAAGACCCTGTCTAAATATAAAAATGAAAATAAAAACACCAGAGGTAGTCGCTGGGAGCCCATAGGAGACCCTTTCATGTAGGTAAAGAAACAAAAAGGAGATCTTGTACTTTAAAAAATAATTTTTGATACATTGATTCTTTGGGTATGATTCAGTGTACTTGATGGTAAGCACATTCTGGATAAATGCCATGTCTTTGACTTTTTCTGTTTTCCTTTTTCTCAGCCAATAAAGAATAAATGATATTGACCCTTTGCTATGGAGAAAGCTGTACAGTGACTGACAGCAAGTTTAGTACATAACAAACGATAGTCCAATATTTATTGAATGATTGGTTAGAAGCTGCACCTAAAATTTTCTAAATAGCTGGGCATGGTGGCACACACCTGTTAATCCCAGCACTTGGGAGGCTGAGGCAGGAGGATTGCCTCGAGTTTGAGGATAGCCAGAGCTATACAGTGAGCTCAAAGAACTACAGAGCAAGACTCTGTCTCAAAATAAAATAAAATAAAATAAACTTCTCTAAGTTTATTTCAACAAGACTTGACGCTTTTAGTAATTTCATCATATGATATGCAAAGCTAATATTACACTGGCTAGGAGAAGGATTAGAGTCTGGTTAATGTAACAACTTGTGAACTAATGACAGGTGGTGAATATTCAATAACTACAACATTTCTGGGGACTAAGCTTGAAGTAAATGTTATCCTATGGTTTTAAAGTCTCTCTCTTTCTCTACTGAGAGCAACAGGCTGCACTGACATCCAAAGTTTGTAGCTCAGTTAATTCACTTGCATTCTCTATCTTGTTTGGGAAAGTACAGGAAATCCTTTATTTATAGCAAGTCCACTCACAGTTCTAACTTCAGGATCCTGCCTGCAACTGTCTTGTTCAATTTATCATTCCTCAGCAAACCCCAAACAAACAAGTAGATGGTTCCCAAATGCTTGAAGAAATGTGTTTCCCCTTACTGCAAGGAAAAGACCCACAATCTAATGTCTGATGTTGATAAATTGCTGAAGAAATATACAATGAGGAAAATAAGGATGTAAAACAAATATTCGTACATCTATTGTTCCAAAAATCCAGCAAGAAGCATAGTACTTATCTAGAAATTGCTTCAAAGGTAAAAATCCAAATATTATCACAGCCTTCTGTGACTTACTAAAAACAATAGTGGAAGTGGTTTTGGATACCTAGATTTTAAGTTTAGATCTACAACTATATAATCTATGGGCTAGTTACTGGATCTCTGCTTCCCCATCTGTGAAAAAGAATACTTAATTCTCTAGGTTGATATAAAGGTCAAAAAAGAAAATAGAAAAGAAAAAGATAATGTACATAAAACTGTGTGGCATCCTTAAAATATATCAGTTTAGGTCCAGGGATTTAGCTCAGTGGAGCAGCTGCCTGCCTCACAAGTATAAGGTCTAAGTTTGATCCCTGGTACCAAAAAAAAAAAGTCAGTTTAGCCAAATATGGTGATGCACACCTGTGAGAACAACACTTGGGAGGCTGAAGGAGCAGGATCACTAGAAGTTCAAAGCCAGCCTGAACTACATAATAAGACCCTGTATCAACAACAACAATAAGTCAGTTTAATTAAAACCAAGAATATTATGCTGAAAATATTTCTTTACATGCTAATTGGTTGCAAAATATCTAAGAAAATAATTAGGAAAAACTGAGATCTTTGTTCATTTGGACCCTACCTTTTTGAAGTTCTGATTTAAATGAGAAGTTTCACTATTCAAGAAGACTACATGAGCTTGATACCCTTTCTAGGTGGGGAAATTTTTCCATAATACCTTTGAAAATACGTGCATGCCTGAGAAGGGGGCCATGTGTCAGCTTATATAATAAGAACTCATCTCTCTGTACTCTGTCTCTTAGAGTCTTCTTATTTTCATTTCTGAATCCTAACTGGTCTCATTCATTCACATCTGCAAGGTTAAGCAGCAGACATCTTAAATGTAGGCCTGAAGTTGCCTCTTTCCTTTTCTTCTATTTTCTCTTCTCTGGAATGGACTACATTACCCCTCAGATTGACAAAATGGACCAGGCAACCCATGGAAAAGCTGAGCTCTCCAGTTTGCTGATTCACATCTTCTTTCAGCAAAGAGATAATTGCTTTTAACTTGCAATGCCTTTTTTTTTTTGTCCGACTCCTAATGAGGTTCACTAAGCCAAGATCCTATTATATCACACAAGTAAACATTGAAATAGATGAAATGACAATGTCCAAAAAAATTCAGCTTGAGATTTTCCCCCTTAAGCCAAAATATTATCTATTCTGCCTATCTATAATGAAAATGTTAACTGAACTAATAATGGTTAGACTCTCATAACATTAGGCTGATACTTTTTGATGAAATCCAGCAATCTAGTCCTGCAACTTAATGGTAGGATCATGAACAAAATATAAGGAGGCTAGGACTCCACTTCCAGTTCTGACTCTGGCTCGTTACCATTACTTCACCCTGACCATCTTCGATCATTTCTTAAAATCTCAATTATGTTAGCAGTGCACATGATTTGAGAAAAACACCCTGTAAGCTAATGAACAAGAGAATTCACCTGTCTTATTTCTGCAACTGAGATGTCACTGTTGTTCCAGACAAGAAATTGTCTATTTGCTACCTTGATTTCTTTATATATAAAAATAAAATAAATTATTTGCCCAGGCCAGAGGGTGTAGCTTAGTGGTAGAGCACTTGCCTAGCATGGGTAAGGCTGCGGGGTTTGATCCCCAGCACCACTAACAACAACAATAACAAATTTTATTTACTCCTCTTTCCCCTCCAATAAATACCTCATAGAGATAAAGCAATAATCAGGGAAATGATATCAATGCTATAAAAGATTTTTGACCTCTCCAGAGTGTTGTTATATAAAGAGAAATGTCCTTTTTAATGTTTTCACTGGCATTTTTAGGTACTTGGTGCTCTCTGAGCTTGAGCCAAATCAATTCTATTTGGAAAAGATTACTATTTTTACTGCCATTCTTTGCAGAGCCTTTGCAGAAATAGAATAGGCTACAGAGAATATGCTTTAAGGAAACAAAATTGTTCCAAAAGATTGTTGGCAGTCAAAAATTCTTCTGAGTCACATTATTATTCCTAATCAAAGGCAGATTATTAATTCAGAGCTGTCTATAGCCTGTTGTCTAGGTAGCAGATACCAGCTAACAAATGAGGATACCACTCAGTTGATCCTAGCTATTCCAGGTGCCTGAGAAAGATGTGTAAGTAGTGAGAGGTCTTAAAATTTAACACCAGCTGACAGACAACTTCTAATCTTTTTAGTTTTTGTATGTATGTCAAACCTAAAAATTTTAAGGGGTTTTCATCTATCTCATGTAGATAACAGAAGAGCTAACAGATACAATATCCTACCTGGTTGCTAAAAGAGTTATTATCCAAAGCCAGGGATTTAGCTCAGTGACAGTGCCCCTACTTTGCAAGCACAAGGTCCTGAGTTTGATCCCCGGTACAAAAAAAAAAAATAATAATAATAATAAGTTTGATTCCCTGGTACCAAAACCAAACAACCAAACAAAATAATAATAATAATTATTATTATCCCTGTAATGTCTAGTCTATTTATTTATTTTGGAGGGGTATGGTCTTGTTAATGTGCCTGGGCTGGTGTCAAACTTAAGGGCTCCAGGAATCCTCCTGTTTCAGCCTCCCAAGTAGCTAGGGCTACCAGTGTGTGCCACCTGCCTGCTTCATTTTAATTTTTGAAGATTGTAATGATAATGTGTTTTGTTTGTCATGTTAGAGTACCATCATATTCAAAGCTCAGGGCTGGAGGTGTAATTCAATAGTACAATTTACCAGGCAAGAGATCCTGACCCTGGGTTCAATCGCCCCAGGGGAGGAGGGAGATCCAAAGTTCAGAGAGGGAAGGAAAAAAATCCCAGATCAAGACATTAATTGATATTAACTCAAAGATAGGTCTGAAACTGAAAGATTCATTTATGAGTTAAAAGAAATAGAGAAATCTAAGTAGCAAAAGCGTCAGCATGGTAAGACCCAAGATTCAGGGCTGGACTGGTAACTGACAAGCGATCCTTGCAAGGAAGGTCAGAACTACAGATGCCTGGCAACGAGTGTTAGGGATTAGTAACTAGGAAACTGGAGTCCAAAGGCAGGAAATGCAGTTACTTTGGTTACAAAACATATCCATAGAAAACCTGTAAATTCCCTGAGGACATATCTTCAGTCAGTCCATAAACATATGAAGAGCCTACATATTCCAGACACTCTTCTACACACTGGGGAATCAATCAACAATACAGAAAAAGGTTACTGATTTTGTGCAGCTTACGTTTTTAGTTGCGGCGGGGGGGCGGGGGGCAAACAATACTCAAATATATAGTATCTCAGAAATAAGTGTAGGGCAAAACTCATGTGGGGAATTCTGGGGACAATGTGTTGGGACACAGTTTTAAATACGGTGGTTAGGGAAGGCTTCTCTGAGAAGATATAGTATAAAGAAAGGCTTAGGGGCTGTGGTTGTAACTCAGCGGCAGACAAAGCTTGCCTAATATGCAAGAAGTCTTGGGCCAGGTCCACAGCTGAAGAAAAACACCTTCAACGAGACCAAGATAGAAGGAGTCATGCACGTGTCAGGGCAGGAGTGTTCTAGGCAGATGTAGGAGGCGGCTGCCAGATGTGTCAAAGCCTGGACATCTGAAGAAGGCAGAGGCCTTACCTGAGGACACAATGCTGTCATTCAGCGCAGGCACGTGACAGACTTTGTTATAATAATAAGGAGTCAGCATGGACACCACGCACATACCACACGGCTATGCAAGGTCCTGCGGCTGTTTTGTTTTACTATGTTTCAGAAAAACAGATAATGGCCACTATAAAATAGTATGTTGTAAAATTAAAGCTGGTTCTTGCTTTGAAAGGTCTACTCCACTCGTGTTTTCTCGGAGAACCTCGCCTGATCCAGTCTTCTTCCAGCCCAGTGTCCTTGACATCAGAAAACACAGCAAATGCAAAGATTTTGAGGCAGGATCCTGTCTAAAGCGTGTGAGAGATAGTAAGAGGCCAGCATAGTTGGAGTGGAGTGGAGAGAGCAGTCGGAGAAACAAGGAGAGATACCAGTAATGTGCCCCTTGCCCACTGTGAGGATCTTGGCTTTTACTTTGAATGAGATAAGAAACCACCAGAAAGTATCGAGCAGGGAGAAAATACAATGTGACCTAGATCTTAAAAGGATCCATCGGACTTTGGTTTTGAGACGATGCAGGGAGGCAAAAATGTAAGACCATGTAGGCTGCAGGTGGTATAGCCCAGGGAAGAAAGATTGAGTAGCTCACACAGGCTAGTAGTGCTGGATGAGTGAGAAGTAGTTGGAATTTGCTGTACTTTGAAGGCAGAACCATCAGGATGTGCTAATGGTCTTGACATAGGACGTGAGAGGAAGAGGGGAGTCAGAGATGGCAGCAAGATTCTTGGCCAGAAAATCTAGAAAAAATGGAGGCACTGTTTACTGATGTGGAAATTTGTGGGAGGAGCCTTAATTTATATTGCATCCTCATAACCTGGCACATTGCAATGTTCGGGGAATATTGAGAATCTAGTCTGAATCTAGTTTCTGTGTATTTGGGACCAGAGTTGATCTTGATAGAAGACTGACTTGCTTAGAGTTATTAAAGTCTTGTTCCCAACTCCAGGGCAAAGTTAAAACCAGTGGTATGTTAGAGCTGCTTTGTACAGAGCCAGGTGCTAAAAGTTTAAGATAGTGCAAGACATTAAATACAACTATTATTTAAAATTGAATTATATAAAGCTGGTAAGTTGTACTAAAAAAAGTAAAAATAGTTAAAATACATTACTTCTTAACCATTTCATTACATTGTACAGCTGGTAAGTTGTATTAAAAAAATAAAAGTAGGGGCTGGGGATTTATCTCAGCGGTTCGGTGGCCTGCCTTGCAAGCGCAAGGACCCGAGTTCAATCCCCGGTACCAAAAATAGATATAAATAAATAAATAAAAGTAAAAATAGTTAAAATACATTACTTCTTAACCATTTCATTACATTGTACTCTGACCTATATTCTTGAGGTTACTTATGTACATTGTATCTGTATAGTAGAAACTGTACAAAGTTGTACTACTGGACTTCTCATTCCAACTTTGTGTTCACAGACCTTACACTAGTAGCTTTAAATTGGCCATGGTGTATTTATAATACTGAAATTCACAAATATTACAAATAAGGGCTCCCCACATCTACTCCCAGTGTTGGAGAAGACAGGGACTAGTAATGCAAGTGAGACTTCTCAGGCCTTTAAAAAAGAAACATTAAGGATACTAATGACATTTACTACTTCTGTGAGACAGCTAGAAAAACACTTTATTTTATTGTTTTTATTTTACATGGAAGGAAGCTGGAATTCAAGGAATATTAATGAGTTTTTGAGGAAAACAGAATGAATGAGGCTTTCTGTTGGAGGGGCAAAAAGTAGGAAATCCACATCCTAGCCACTGTAAAATGAACAACAGTAAATTTTTTTAAAACAGCACACCATTTAGTGATCCATTTTTCAAGATAAGCAGAATTAAAAATGTTTATTAACTATGAACATAGCAATTACAACAAAAAAGTTGAAAATGACAGGAAACTTAGAAAAAGTACGTTAATATTCAATTTTCCCCAAATCTATTTGCTGACTCTAAATGCTTTCAAAACTGCTCTCTTTTACTTATACTTGGATATATTCATCTCCATCTTCTGTCACTGGCTTTGTTTCAAAGCTTTAATCTTTTTTAGTTATGAAGTTTCCGTAAAGTTGTCTTCCACAGCTCAGTAAAACTTCATATTGAGCAGAATCACTTAGTTTAAGCATTGGCCTTATTTTCCCAGAAATATTCATGCATATGGGATGTAGAATTACTGAGTCAAGAGGTAAAAAAGGCTTATCAATGCTCTATCAACATATGGCTTGCTTATTTAATAACATATACTTGATTATTTAATATGATAGTTTAAAATATATACTAAGGTCAAGAATAGTGGCACACACCTATAATCCCCACACTCAGGAGGCTGAAGCAGGAGGATCACCGTGAGTCTGAGGCCAGCCTGGGCTACACAGTGAGTTCAGGACAGTCTGAATGACACAGCAAGACCCCATCTTAAAAAAAACTAACTAATCAATCAATTATACTAAGTTCTTAAAGTAAAAATTGATATTTTGTTTTAGTTTGTATTGCTTTCATTACTAGTAAAACTGAACATTTTTCTCTATAAATTTGCTCACTAATATTATGTCATTTTCCTATTTCTTTGAGACTAAGCATAATTTTATCAACTTGTATAATTTCTTCCTATAAGAAAGATATAAGCTCTCTATAGTTTTTGCAGACATTTTTCCATTATTTTGGTTAGTTTACACAAATCTGCTCATATTTCCCTTTATGTTTTTGTTGTTTCTAAGTATAAAAAACAATCACCCTCCAGAGGCTTATTACATATTCAGTTCTATTTTCTTCTGATTTTTCCAATGTTTAATATTTATACCTACACTTTAATTCATCTGGAATTTAGTTTGATGCATAGTATTAAAGAATGGTCTAAACTGCTTTCTCCAAATTGCTAAGTATTTTGAAATGGTCCTTTCTTTACTGTACGAGACAATGAATTCAAATATATACTAGGACTATTTCTGCACTATGATATTTTCAAAAAAAAATTTTTTTCAGTACCAGGGATTGAACTTGTGACCTTGCACTTGTGAGGCAGGCGATGACACCACTGAACTAAATCCCCAGTCCCTGCACTATGCTATTTTTTTACTTGTTTTTTACTCTTTTAATGTAACATTTTGATACTTTATTATATTCAGTTGGTTTAGTATTTTCTTCATAATTAAAAACTTTTGAATTTTGATAGTATGTAACTTCAGTCCTTTGTTCTTTGGTAGAACCATAGTTATTCCCCTAATATCACTAATTATGCATATTAACAATTACTAATTAGGATAACAATAAGGAAAGAAGTATATAAAGTTGACTCATGCTATTGAATTCTGCAGTATTTGTCTGAAATACTTTCAGTGTCTAAGGGTCTGGTGGAAAGATTTTGTAAGACTTAAAAGCAACAAAAACGTCTATACAAAGTCTCCCTAGGAAGCTATTTTATGATTTGGAAAAGAAAGATTTCCCTTTGAAGCAAATAAATACCAAAAAAAAGTGAAACACAAAGTGATTGAAAATATAAATTTACCATGCCCTTGAGTCTATTGTGTATCTTGCAATAAACCTTTCATAATGCTGCTGAAACATAAGCCAAAGTATTGTGAACAACTTAACAATAAAGAAACTTGTATTTATTATACAATTCAAGTTACTTTGCTCATACATTACTTTGCCCAGGAATAACAGAACCACCTAGAAGGTAAAAGAAAGACTCTTTTTTTCAGTTTTTTTTCCTCAAAAAATGATAAAATTCTTGAAATGTATACAGATATTGAGAGCGTCTATATTTTATGGTAAATATCCCTTGATACTTAAAGTGAAAAGTAAATTCCACTGTCACAACATGAAGTACTAAGCTTTCGTGCTTTTAGATGAAGCTCTACAGATCTCCATTGTTACCTTCCAGGCATGCTGGTGCATAGCTATAATCCCAGCCTCTAGGAGACTGAGACAGGAGAATTTTAAATTAGAATTCAGCTTGGGAAATTTAGCAATTTAGTGTGACTCTGTCTCAAAAAAAAAAAAAAAAAA
>NW_022900932.1:18351011-18370105 GCF_012274545.1 Fukomys damarensis
TTTAAAAAAAAAAAAAAAAAAAAAATTAAATGAGTAGGGATTTGGCTCAGTGAGAAGGCCCTGAGTTCAATCTCTAGAATGAAGGGAATGGGGAGGCAAAAGCAGAAATGTTCAAACTGAAGTATTTTCCTAGGATTCTACAGCAAAGATTTAGAGTGCCATTCACAATTGTTCCTAGCAATATTTAAATGTATTATTGTACAAAGGTGTCAATGCTCTAAATAAAATCAGGAAACAAGACCAGCCCAAGAAGAACAGAGCTGTTCCTTATAAATGGAAAGAAAGCATAAAGGGAAGTAGGAACTCACAAAGAGCAACTTCATGTACCCCACATTTCTTTTTCAAAATGATTCTATCAAATATATTTCATTGTAGAATTGGTTCCCATTATAATTGGTTCTTGTTCTTTTTTTTTTTTAATCCTACCATCTTGGGACAAAATGTCATGAATGTCTAAAAACTACTAATTTATATGTTCTTGTTTGTAATTTATCAAATCTTCTGGGATATAATTTTATTTTTTCATTTTCCCTTTATAACCTCTCCCTGGTAAAACCTACAGTATCTTTTGCTTTTGATTTGTCCTGATATTTTAACTACACATTTCTAGATCTCTTTTATCATTTGATTTCCTATTGCTGTGCTTTGTGTTGTTAGAGTCCATGGTGTCTTGGGTGGAACTGTGTTTACTAATCCAACTGAAGAGCCACACCCTTGTAATTAGAGCCTTGGTTGCCATTCAGAAAATGATAGTCATTACCAAAACATTAGGCCGCAGGAATTTATGCAAACACTCTTTTCAATGAATCTAAAAACTAACCAAGAAAGTCACCAAATGCAACAGGTACTCTTTATCTACATGAAATAAGCTTAAAAATTTTTAAGAAAAATTTCATAGTTACAAAAGTACTTTCTATGCTTTCATGAGACCAGCTCATGAAAGTCTGCTTTCTCCTCCTCCCTCAAGCAATAACCTGCAAATGTTCAAATGTTCTGCCGGGAAATTTTTTAAAATTTTACTGGTACATTTTAGATATACCCCTCTTCCCCTCCTTATTTACAAAAGCTTTGTTTCCATTTTTCCCTTCTATTCTTTTCTCATCCCTTCCTTTCTTTTCCCCTGCCCCTCCTTTGTTTCCTTCCTCATTTGAGCACGTGTGTGTGTGTGTGTGTGTGTGTGTATGTGTGTGTATTTTTTGTATCAGAGATCCAACTCAGGACCTTGTGCTTGTGATGCAGGTGCAGTGTCACTGAGTTAAATCCCCAACCCATTTGAATATATTGTTAGAGAAATTTAAAAATAAGGATTCTCAGGGGAAAGTTAGAAGTCAGTCAATGTTAAGATTTATTTTTTTTTTTCAGAAAACAAGAGCCCTTAAGAGTTATTTGAAACAACAGGAGTGGTTAGGGATATTAGTCTTTTATTACTTCAGTAATTTAAAATTTTCATTTTATATACAAATAAAGAGCAAAATAGTACTAGATAAATAAGAAGTAAAGAAGGTTCATATAATTTCCTAAATCACCTACTTGCTGCTTCAAAGGTATATGGTATTAGTCATTTTAAAAAATGGTGTACATTGATCTTTACTGACGTGTTAACTATCTGTCATTATAACAAATACCTGACATAATGAACTTATAAAAGGTTCATTTGGGTTTACAGTTTGGGTTCAGCCCCTGATCAGCTGAAGCCTTTGCTTTGGCTGACAGTGGAGCATCATGGCGGGACACATGGCAGAGCAAAACTACTCCTCTCCATGTTAGGAAGCAAGAAAGTGGAAGAAGGGGTGGGGCCCAACTTTCCCTTTGAGGGCTCCACACCTAATGACCTAAAGTTCTCTCACTATGTCCCCTCTTAGAGGTTCTACCATCTCTCAGTGGTGCCATGGGCTGGTGACCAAGCCTTTAGCACAAGGGGTTTTGGGGGACACATCCAAACTATACCAACATGGAAGCATATTTATGATTCATAAATTGATAAACAGAGGTTACAAGAAACATGATCTCACTTTTGTTTAAAATAGGGAAAAAAGGGATATAAAGTGAGATGCTGGCAAAAACAAAACAAAACAAAACAAAATGCCAGGAGGCAGAAGCAGGAAGATCACCTCCAGTTTGAGACCAACAACCTGGGCTACACAGTAAATTTTAAGTCCCGCCATAGTGAAACCCTGTCTCAAAAAAACAAAAACAAGGCTGGGCATTTAGCCCCATGGAACCATGCCTGCCTCGTAAGTGTATGGTCCTGAGCTCAATCCAAGTACCATGAAAAAGAAAAGAAAGGAAGGGAGGGAGGGAGGAAAAAAAAAAATCTCATATAGTATATATGGGTTTTGTTTTTTTGTACCAGGGATCGAACACAGGTCTTTGTGCTTGCAAGGCAGGTGGTAGAACCATGGAGCTAAATCCCCGGCCCTCACACAGTATATATATGGAAATGACATATATCAGAAAGAAAGTGTATGTGTGCTAAATTCAAGACTGCTTTGTGTTTTGTTTTGTTTTGTTTTGTGTGTTTTCTGAGACAGGGTCTCACTATATATATATATATATATGAGACTGACCTGGAACTCACTATATATATATAGCTTTTTTTTTATATAGTTTCAGGCTGGCCTTGAACTCACTATGTAGTCCAGGTTGGCTTCAAACTTGTAGCAATCTTCCTACCTCAGCCTCCTGAATGCTAGGATTACAGGTATATGCCACCACACTCAGCCTTAAGATAACTTTAATATCCTTAATATTTTTTTGTATTTTCTGAATTTTCACAATGACATTTATTACTTTCACAATCAGACAAAACAAGGAGGATATTTCTATTTTGTAAAAAAGAATACATATAGGGCTGGGGATTTAGCTCAGTGGTACTGCTGCCTTCCTCACAAGCGAAAGGTCCCAAGTTTGATCCCCAGTAAGGGAAAAAAAAAAAAAAAAAAAAAAAAAAAGTGGAAAGAGTCATCCATCTCTCTGTTTCTGTCTCTCCTTCTGTCTGTCTTTCAATTCTGGTTGCTTCGGATTGGCTCGCTATGACCTACAGGTTCCAGCCCCAAGGTGGGAAAGGCAACAGCCTCCGGCTCCCGACTCTAATAAACCCTTACCCACATTAAAACAGGCTTCCTTATTAGTGCTAACAGAGAAGCCACAGGGCACACTGTCTTGACTTCAATGAGAAACCAGCAATACGGTGGGAAATGAATGGGAGAGGACAGAGGAAGTCACTTTCTGATGGGACAGGTCTTGGTCACAAGCAAATTAGACTAGTTCTGGGACCCTAATCTTTTTCCCTCTTTTGCTTCCTGCCCATAAAGTGAGCAGTTTTGCTTTGTTACCTGCTACTGCCATGATGTGTTGCTTCGTCAGAGGCCCAAAACTATGGGTCGACAAATTATGGACTGGAATCTCTAAAATTGTGAGCTCAAATAAAACTTTTCTCATTATAAGCTGATTATCTCAGATATTTTGCTCTACTGACAGAAAGCTAACATGGCTCCCAGTAGGAAAGAAAACTTTTATCATCTAAAGAAGAGAGGAAAGGATGTTGATGAGACTGAAGTAACAGATATCCAATATTTTAGACTTTCATCAAGAATAATGTAACTTTTAGGGGTTGGTGAGTGGTACTGGGGATTGAACACAAGGCCTCCTGCAGTGTAGGTAAGGGCTCTACCACTGAACTGCATCTCCAGTCTTTTGGTATTTTAGTCTAAGACTTGCTTGTTACCCAGTTTGCCCCGTCTTAGTTACTTTTCTCTAGTTGCCGAGACAAAAATACCCAACACCCAAAATTAAAGGGGGAAAGGTTTATTGGGCTTACAGTTCCTAGAGGTTTCAGTCCATAATCGACTGGCTCCAAGTCAGGGTGGCAGAGGGCAATAGTTCATAGTGGGAAGAAGGTAGCAGAGCATCAAGGGACCTTCACAGCATCGTTCTGCCCCCTTTATCTCACTAAGATTACTTAGGGTGGGTAGCACTCACTTCCTTAAACCTAGGGCCCTTGGGCCTAGCCTCACCATGAATGATCACACTCTAGATTCAGCCACCTCTGAAAAGCCATGGGTTTTGAGGGGAACATCTAAACACAAGCCATAACAGCTCCTAACTTTTTTGATCTTTCAGGCTTAGCCTCTTGAATAGCAAGGATTATAGGTGTGTGCCATCATGCCCAATAAAGAATAGTAAGGTCCCAAGTTTGATCCCTGGTACAAATAAATAAATGAATAAATAATAAGTGAATTTTCAAAAAAGAAAAAAAAAAGCCAGGGATTTGGCTCAGTCATGCTGCTGCCTGCCTCACAAGAACAAGGACCCCCCATTGAGAATAGTGAATTTTAAAAAGCATTCCCACACAGAGATCTTCAGTGTTTGGGAACTAGAAGTCACTGTTAAATATCTAAACTGCAATACTACTCATTGGCAAGCATTCATCCAGTGTACCCTGTGCCCAATGGCTTGTATCCTACTAGGATAGGCAATAAACAAAAAGCAAGCAAACAAAATGTTCCTGCTTTTACAGATTTTCCAGAGTCAGGCATCAGCAACAGCTCTTTAACAATGAGTGTGAAATTGTCCTCTGGCCAGAAATTTGGATGCAGCAGTTAAGATTTTAGAAAAAGTGCAATTTGGCTTTCAGGTAATTTTTTCTCACTTATTCGAGAACACCATAGTAAGATCCTATTTATGAAAGAAACTAAGGTGAGGTGAGTTATGAGATTTACAGGCCACGTGAGAAGAGTACAGTCTTCCATGCTTTGATATTAATGGAAAATTGCAATACCTGGACACACTCCAAGGCATTGTGCAGCATTCTTAAGCTGTAAACTATGTTACTTAACCTGCCCTTGGTGACACTGGGCAAGCCAACCCTATGGTCAATGTTTAATTTCAGACGAAAAATGTTTTATAGCTGACTCAGTAATGACCACACCTCCTTTAACAGGCCAATAGGTTAAGGTACATGGATCAGAACATGTCATTAATTCTCTGTCTTTTTAGCATCACCTAACATTGAATTTGAAAAATTTTGCGGTGATTTCGCTCAGTTTCTACTGCCTGCCTTGTAAATGCAAGGTCTTGAGTTCAATCTCCAGTACCAAAACAAAAGGAAGGAGGATATTCCAAGTAAGTTTTGGCTAATGTCACTTCATACTATTTTTTTTAAGAGCATAACAAGTATCATTCTCTAACTTGGTGATTCTCAACTCTGCCTGCACATAAGAATCACCTTTAAATGGGGCACAGTGGGTGCATGGGGGAGACAAGGCAAAGGGAGGAAGATAACAAGTTCAAGCCCAGCCTGGGCAATTTAGCAACCTAAACCTTCTCAGAATAAAAAAGGGCTGGGGATGTAGCTCAGTGATAAGGCCTTTGGTTCAAGCAAGCTATTGAAAAAACAAAACAAAACACATTTATTTATTTATTGAACCGGAGTCTTGCTGTGTGCCCCAAACTGGCCACAAACTTGTGATCCTTCAGCTTCAGCCCCTCAAATAGCTCAGATTACAGTTATAGGTCACCACACCCAGTTTGAGAAAAAAACAAGAACAACTGAAGGGCCAGGCATGGTGGTGCACACCTGTAATCCCAGTACTCGAGAGGCTGAGGCAGGAGGATCGCCATGAATTCAGGGCCAGCTTGAGGCCAGCCTGGACTACACAGTGGATTCAAGGTCAGCTTAAATTGCATAGTGAGACCCTGTCTCCAAAACAAAACAAGACTAGAATTGGGATGAGGGATGGAGACCCAGCCTTGATATCCTTTCAAAAGCATTGGAGGGGGTCAAGGAGTATAGTCCATTGCTGTGCAAGGCTCTGGATTCAATTACACACACACACACACACACACACACACACACACACACAGGGCACTGTAAGACTACCTAAATAATAACATACTCAGCAGCCAGGGTAAAGAAGGAAAATCTTTTGAATGTGGAACACTTGGCTCTATTCATTTTATGCCAGCCAGATTTTCATTAGAGAATGAATCACTTTAACTCTTATGATTTATTCACTTATAGAAGAGGGATAAATGATCCCACATCCTTTCATCTTTTTTCCTTTCATTCTTTTCTTTCTTTCTGTCCTCTCATTCATCCATTTAATCACTCATTCATTAAATAAGAATTTAATGAAAGTGCTGTGCTAGGTAATAAGGATACAGAAATAGAATTTGTAGTTTTATTCAAATGTTACAATATTAATAAGGTAGCACATGTATATTCATCATCCTGTGATTCTTAAGTAAATTTCAATTTTAAAAAAATAGCTATGAAAATACACACCAATCTTCCCTGGTTAGATTTATTTAATTAAAATATTGAGTTGAAGCTGGAGTTGTTGTTAGGCAATCATCAACACTCCTGATCTATTGTACTTTCAATGAGTCACATAGTTAGCTATCCATCTGTCAAAGCATAATTCTCAAACATTCATATATTGAATCAAAAAATATAAATGCATTTAATTCATTAGGTTCCATATAAAAATTTTATCAACTTTATGAGTTACCCTAATTTAAGACTCTTCAGATGTCTTTGGAGTATTTTTGTGAAGTTTTGGTACTTCAGATATACCAAACACTTCCCAGAAAATCCAGCAAGACAGCTTATTATTCAGCTTCTGTGGGCCGGGGATTTAGCCTGTGGTGCTGCCACCTGCCTTGCAAGCACAAGGACCCAAGTTCGATTCCCGGGACAAAAAAAAAAATAGCTTCTGTTAAATTCCCAAGTTGGGTTCTTATAAGTAGGTAAAGGTAGAACCCTTCACTAGGAAAAACAAACAAAAAATCCACTTCCATGGCCAACTCTAAGACCAGGGTGGCTAAATTATTCCTGGGGAGCAGGACATTCTCATACTAAAATTCTGGATATATTTAAAGCTAAGAATAAATGCAGGCTCACCTCAGTCACAGAAGCACCACCATCATTCTGACTCAGTAGTGCACCCACCTAAATCCAAAGTAAAACTAACACAGGAGGAAAACATCTGAAGGGAATGAAGAGAGAACAATTTTTCAGCCAAGAACAGATTCAAAGCTAATAGGTTCCAAGAAAGCAAGCTTTGTTCATAGCATACAGTTCCTTGTAACGGGGAGCTTTATTTGCTACTATCATATAATCATAATTATTATAAGGCATGGTTTACTCACAAGAAGAAATAATATATCAAAGGAAAATAATCAATAGAAGAAAAAGAAAGTAATTCTAGGTTAGGGTACTATGTTCTGAATCTTTGTATCTTTGGAATATTCATATATTGAAAATTATCATCATATTTTTATTGTATTAGGAGGCCTTTGGGAGACAATGAGGATTGAAGGCCTTGAGGGCTCTGGAGTGAGGTTGATGCCTTTATCAGCGTCCTGAGAAGGTCTGCAACCTGGAAGGTAGCCTCACGAGGATGAATCATGCTGTCATTGATCTCAGGCATCAGCCTCTAGAATGTGGAAAACAAAATTTTTTTTTCTAAACCACCCAGTTTGTGGTAATATGTTATAGCATTTGAACTACTAAAATGGGGGCAAGCAGATGGATTTATATTTTTGAGATATACAACCATTCAGTAATGTGCATGGATGAATCAGTGTGGGCTAAGATACAGTAAAAGTATTACTAACAATAGGAAGAACAGCTAATAACTGCTTTCTTTTAGACAAGGTACTCTTAGGGCTTTACATGCATTTTCTCATTTCATACTCATACAGCCTTAACTATTATTATTTTCATTTTTTTCCAATGAAAGCGATGAAGCTCAGAGAATTTAAGTAAGTCGATTAAACTAACACGGCTGATCAGTGTTCAGGTTGAGATTTGATACACAGATTTGCCTCACACCAAAGCCCATGCTTTTATTATAACATAATTCACTGTTCTAATTTAGAACTAGAGATTATGTAGCTGTAGCCACCCAGCTCAGAGGGGATAATAGTACTTTTAAGACTAACTACTCTGAGCCTTTTGCATGTACTCGTCACCAGTAATGTGAAAAATGTTAATGGTGGGGCCGGGGATTTAGCTCAGTGATTCTGCCACCTGCCTCGCAGAACAAGGACCCGAGTTCGATCCCCAGTACAAAAAAAAAAAAAAAATGCTAATGGTGATGAAGCGCACTGGGAGGTAGTTGCCAACAGGAAGTAATTTGTAGCAGCTGAGCATGTGCTACACAAAGTTAGGGATTGCAATCCTTTATCTGGGAATAAAAAAGCAAAATCTATCAATATAGATTGTGGTGACTAATTACAAGAAAAAATATTGCCAAAACTAACTGTTCCTCTTTAAAAATGGAATAATAAAAGTTACAAGTTACTAGTTGAAAAAAAACAACTAGCTGTTCTCCCTTGGCACTGAAATTCAATGAGTAGAGTTGGGGGCTAGAGCTCAGTGGAAGAGCACTTGCACAGCGTCCCACAAAGTCCTGGGTTTGATTCTCCAGTATGGCAATTTTTTAAAAAATGAAAAGAAAAGCAATAAATATACCTCATATCTGGATTACCTTGGACAGTGTTAGCTTAATTGGGATGTTGGGGCTGTTGCACTCAAGTTGCCTCTACTACGGGAAATTTATGTTAGTAATAAGACAGGGAAGTAACTGACTTTGATGAAACCTTTAAAAAACAAAGGTTCTCAGCCAAGTATGGTGGCATATGCCTGCAAACCCAGCACTCAGGAGGCTGAGACAGGAGGATTACTGTAAATCTGAGGCCAGCCTTGGCCATATAGTGAGTTCAAGGCCAACCTGAACAAAATAGTGAGACCCTGTCTCAAAAAACCAAAAAGG
This sequence comes from Fukomys damarensis, assembly GCF_012274545.1. NCBI lineage: Eukaryota > Metazoa > Chordata > Mammalia > Rodentia > Bathyergidae > Fukomys > Fukomys damarensis. Next base: position 18,359,792 of record NW_022900932.1, read on the forward strand.
AAGGAAGCAAGAAAGGAAGGCGGGGAAGGAGGGAGGGAGGGAGGGAATGGTTGGTTCTCTGGAAGCCCCAGTTCCTTTATGTTGCACCAAATGCAATGAGTTGATGTCAACAGAAGTCAATGTACAACTAATGTAGGTCTCCATTTTACTATGGTTTTAAAATGCTTTTTCTATTTCAAGATTCACTACTCATAACCTTGGATTGAACACAGTTCCATAACACTTAACTTTCATGCATATATTAAAAGGTTAAAATAAATCAGGAAGGGTCAAAGAATTTTTGGTAATAAGCTACAGGAGGTATAAATATATAGATGTGTGACTTTCTTTGGCAACTTCTAGTAGTTTATATACATGGATATTTCCAACAAATATAGTATGGGTAATCTGACTAACAGTTAGGGGCTGTAGTTCCTATGGTGACCCCAACATCAGAAATTCTAGGGTCACACCCCCAAGAGATCACTGCTGGTTTCCCCCATGGTGTAGCTGAGTCCAAGTATGAGAAGCCAGGGATATTACAGTTTAACAGGGCCTCTATCAACTGCAAATGATCAGACAGAGCTTCTTATGCCACATGATGCATAAGAATCCTGGCCTTCAGGAGGCTGAGGCAGGAGGATTGCCATGAGTTTAAGGCCAACCTGGACTGCATAGTGAGTTCAAGACCAGCCTGCTGAATTGCATAGTGAGACTGTCTCAAAAAACAAAACAAAACGGGCCTCCCCCGCAAAGAAACAAACATATCAAGAGCTTGCGAAAGCAGATCTTTAGTCTTCTCCACAGACTGACTCAATAGGCCTGTGATGGTATACAGAAATTTGCATCTCTAATAAACTCAGAGGCAAGACAGCTGCATCCCTGGATCACACTCTGAGTAACACCGATCTAAAGATAGTGATGCATTTAAAAGTTCACAAATTCTGAATTTTTATTGCATTCCTATCTGACTGCATATGGTGGCTGTGGAAGAGTAGACTCTGGAGAAAGTAAAAAGTGGCAAAAGGTGTATCCATTCTTAGAGTGGGCAGAACTTTTCCTCTGTAGCCACCATTTATATGATAAGAAACACTTTTCCGTGATAAGGATACAAATCTAGTTACAAGGGCACCTAAGGGCCCCACCTCTCAATAGACCAAGTTTCTAACACACGAACTTTGGGAGACACATTCAAACCACAGCAGAAATAAGCATACAAATTAAGGGGAACATTTATTGGGTTGATGGATTTAGGCATAAGTTAGAGAAATAACTCATCTTGAATTATTCTTGAGGCTAATATCCTGATCCTAAGTCCTTTGCAGTAGTAATTTGATGTTATTAGACCAATACCATCAGCATTACCTGGGAATTTATTAGAAATTAAATCCTTAGCCAGGCGTGGTGGCACACACCTGTAATCCCAGCACTCAGGAGGTTGAGGCAGGAGGATCGCTATGAGTTCGAGACCAGTCTGGGCTACACAGTGAGTTCCAGGTCAGTCTCAACTGCATAGTGAGACCCTGTCTCAAAAAAACCAAAAAAGAAAAAGAAATTAAATCCTTAAGCCCCACCCAACTCTGCTGACTTAGAGACTCAACAAACTGTGTTTTAATAAACTCTCCAGGTAACGCCAATGAGTGCCAATATCTGAGATCACTGAGATACTGAGAGTCAGTATGCATCAGAATCACAACTGCATGGCAACATTGGTTTGAAGCGCTTTCTCCATTTAACCCTAACTTTTAAATATGTTTGCGGACATTCTGAGAAACACTGCCCTAATCCAGAGGCTTTCAATTTTTTTTTTTTTTTTTTTACTGAGGCCCACACGTTACACCGTGACTCAGGAAATATAAGAATACTTGTAACTAAAACAGGTTTTGCAAAATAACACATGATCATAGGCATGCGGTGTAGTCTGATGTTTTCTAAGCCCTTATTTAAAATGCTGGTGAGGCCGGGCCTGGTGGTGCACACCTGTAATCCCAGTACTAGGGAGGCTGAGGCAGGAGGATCGCTGTGAGTTCAAGACCAGCCTGGGCTACATAGTGAGTTCCAGGTCAGTCTCAACTACACAGTGAGACCCTGTCTCAAAAAGCAAAAAAAAAAAAAAAACTCAAAACTGGTGTTTGGACTGAGGATGTAACTCAGCGGTACGGTGCTTGCTTAGCATTTGCAAAACCCTTGGTTTAGGATCCCTAGCACTGCAAAATTAAACAAACAGATAAAGAATGCTGGTGGCAGAACTACTGATTACATGACCCCCTAATGGGCTGCAACTGCAGCTTTAGAGGCAGACCCTGGATGCCCTGGGTCATTGCTTCTCAGATCTTATAATGCATTTGCAGATTCTACATCAGTGAGACTGGGGTGGGGTGCAATTTGAAATTCTGCATTTCTAACAAGCCTCCAAGTGTTATTAATGGTGCTGATCCATTTATTACCCTTTTATTGCAAAGCCAAGACTATAAGGAGTCCAAACCAACTTGGTGTTGCTTTCTTTCTCTCTCTCTCTCTCTTTTTTGTGGGGGCGCTGGGATTAAACCAAAGCCTTGGCTCATACCAAGCAAGAGCTCTAACACTGAACTACATTCTCAGCCCCAGGGAATCTACCTCGCTTATTTATTTATTTTTAATTTTTCCTGTGGTACTGGGGATTCAACCCAGGGCTTTAGTGTTGAGCTACATCCCAGCCCTCTTTTATTTTTTTATTTTGAGACAGAGTCTCACTAAGTTTCGCCAGCTGGGTTTGAACATGTGATCCTCCTGTCTCAGCTTCCCAAAGTGCTAGGGTTATTAGGCATGTGTCACTGCTCCTGGCTGTGCCTTTCTTTATGATAGTGAGCTTTGGAAGAAACTGCGAATAGACTAGCTGTTATTATTTTGTCCCAGTGTAGTGGGCTAATCCTAACCCTAACCCTAACCTGTCCCTAAAATCATTGCCACTATTTATGGAATTCAAACTCAGTCCATAAGAATGTAAGCAGACACTGATTTCCAGCAGATCAGGAGATTTTTATCTATTATCTACCTGATTTAAACTTGTAGTAGTGTAGCCTTACTCACTCTAGGTTAAATACCAGAATTACAAAATAGAAAAATTCGGCACCTGCCTGGCAAGCATGAGGCCCTGAGTTCAATTCCAGACACCAAAAAGAAAAAAGAAAATTGAAAAATTAAGAACAGGGATGTGTCTTGTGTCTCATTATTAAAATATTCCTTCATATGAGAGTTAGCATTATGTATGCCTAAAATTACCAATAAATGTTTGGCTATTAAAAAAAATAAAACAGTAACATCTAAAAAAAAAAAAGCTCTTCATAGATAGGTAAGGACGTTCAAAAGGTAGTACACAGAAAGGCCAGAGTACTGCCGGATCAAAGCTGACTGGCTCCTGTGGATGGGCACCACGCTGGTGAATTCAGACTAGGATCAGGCACAGAGGCCTGATGCATAGGCACAAAAAAGTGCCAAGACTCAGAGCCCAGACTGGCATTCTCCTTGTTTACAGAGACTGATACAGAAGACAGGAACGTGGGGCTGGATTGTTTATTTCATAATGAAAAGTACAACTGCCAAGAGGACTGACACTTGTGTCCTTAGACAGACGTCTTTCCTCTCCCTGTAGATACTTTATATGAAAAAGCAAGTTATACTTATGAGGTTGTGGGGGAGCATGGAATCAGAGAAAGGAGTTTGTTAAATATTTCAAAGGGCTGGGCGTGGTGGCGCACGCCTGTAATCCCAACACTCAGGAGGCTGAGGCAGGAGGATCGCTGTGAGTTTGAGACTAGCCTGGGTTACATAGTGAGTTCCAGGTCAGTCTCAACTACATAGTGAGACCCTGTCTCAAAAAACCCCCCCAAAATTTTTTTTCAAAGTTCATAGATCATCTCAATTATAGAGAATCTATCTGCTGAAGGGCTCCTCTTCCCTTGGCCAACTTTAGATAGGTCCATCAGCGCGTCTGAGAACCTCTATTGAGACCCTCTATTTTCTAGAATCTTTCTTTTTTTTTCCTGTAGATAATTTTTTTTTTTTTTTTTTTTTTTTGGTACTGGGGATCAGACTCAGGGCCTTGAGCTTGCGAGGCAGGCAGTAGAACCACTGAACTAAATCCCGGCCCTGAATCTTTGTTTACCTATATGAGTCATTCATTAGGCACATCAAATTTTTTAAGCTTGTATCTTTTGGATTTTTAAAAATTTTTCTCTGCTCTGACTCAGAATTATGTTATTTGTGTAGTTTCTCAGAGTGTGCTGTAATTTTTCCTTTTTTTTCTTCTCCTCTCCCCACCCCCATTTTCTTCCTCTTCTCCTCCTTCTTTCTTTTTTCATTCCTCAGAATTGAACCCAGGACCCAGACTTTATTTATTTATTTTTAAGAGATTGGGGTCTCCCAGTTGCTCAAGCTTGTCTCCAGCTCCTTGGCTCAAGTGATCCTCCTGCCTCAGCCTTCTCAGGTGAGGCCAAAGTGCATCACCATACCCAGAGATTCTATTTTTTTGAGAGATATTTTGTTTGTCCCCCTTTATTAACAGCTATAGTTTTAGTATTGGATTGCTTATGTCAGGAAAATATTATTTTCTATTATTTAAATTTGTATCAAGATTGGGCATGCAGCTCAATGTCAGAATGCTTAACATGCTTGTAGGGCCTAGATTTGATCCCTAGAACTGCATTTAAAAAAAGTGATGCATTGCACAGATTTTTTTAAAAAGCCAATAATGTTAGATCATAACCAAAGGAAAAAAAAAAAGGAACATCACCCCACTCTCCCAACAAAGACAGCCATGTTCAATTTTTAAAAAGTACTGCTGTTGGTACTTACCTGTGGTCATATCTCTAAAGAATATCTTTATACTGTTATTTTTCGAGTTTTCAACTTTAGACATTTTTACTGACTTCTATGGAAGATGAAGATCTGGAACCTTGCACATGTCCAGATTTGGAAGTTCTTTTATCTACATCTACAAGTTGATTTGTCATTTAAAACTGCCAATTTAGGTCCAGGAATATAGCTCAGTGGTACCGCCGCCTGCCTTGCAAGCACAAAGTCCTGAGTTCAATCTCTGGCACAAAAAAAATACAAAATACAAAATACAACTGCCAATTTAACTAAATTACAATGGTTTACTAAGTAAATGATGTTTACACTATAAGAATTTACATAAATATTATTCACTGTTTGGCCATAAGGTAAATTATGAGAGCATTTCCTTTGTGAATGGCTTGGATTTCTTGCGGTTCATGATTGCCTTCTATTCTTCCTGTTATTAACATCTTTTTTTTCTGTTATTAACATCTTGCATTAGTATTATATACTCTTTGTAATCAATGAACCAATATTGACATATTACTATTAACTAAAATTCATACTTTATTTCCTTAGTTTTTACCTACTCTCCTTTTCTGTTCCAATATCCCAATCCAGGAATCTGTATTCTTTTTAGTAATTGTCTCCTTAGTTTCCTCTTGGCTTTGGAGAATTCCTTCCCTTGTTCTTTTTGTTTGATTTCTCCTATCTCTGCTCAGGCAAGCATGAGAAGGTTCCACCCACCTTCCTTGGTTTTGATTATCTTAGCTTTTTCTTTCCTTTGCTTTCTCCCCTTCCTTCTCCTCTTTCTCTTCGTTCTCCTCCTCCTCTTCCCTCTTCCTCTTCTTTTTGGTGTTGGGGATTGAACCTAGGACCTTTTGCACGACAAGGTACTATAACACTGAGCTACAACTATAGCTTTGACCTTAACATGTTGATTAGTACTGGTTAGGTATTTTGCAAAATGTTCTTCAATTAGAATATGTCTGATAAGGGGCTGGGGATTTAGCTCAGTGGTTCCACCGCCTGTCTCACAACGTGCAAGGTCCCAAGTTTGATCCTCAGCACTGCCCCCCCCCAAAGTGTCTGATATTCTTCTCATGATTAGATGTGGTTATTTGTTTTTGGGAAAAAGACCATAAAGGTCTTTCAATCTTTTTCAGTGTGGTCACTGTGTGGGTTTTGCTCCCGTGGGCATTTCTAGAACCCTCAGATCTGCTCCAATTTGGATTTGGTTCTCTTTCTAGATCTACTAATTGTTATTTTTCATAATTTTCCTTGAAATTGTCTTCATTTTTCCTTCTGTATCAGACTTCCTGTTTACTGTATTTCTTCTTTTAATGGTTTAGTTTTTAATTTGAGTAGGCAATATCCTCCAGTGAAAAGGTAGCCTCCTGAAAAAAAGTATACAGAAGGTAATTTTTTGAGTCCTTACAGTATGGGTTTGTTTGTTTTTTGTTTATTTGAGACAAGGCTTCACTGTGCAGTTTAGGCTGGCCTAAACTCACTATGTAGCCCAGGCTGGCCTTGAACTCACAGCAATCCTCCTGCCTCAGGCTTCCAAGTACAGTAGTGGATCACAGGCATGCACCACCAGGCCCAGCTTAGTCCTTACAGTATGCTCTTATTCTATTATAATCAATGAATAGTTTTGAGGATTTTGTCATATTGATTTCTTCTTTGTTCTCTCATGGTCATATATTAGACAGCCTGCGAGTTCTTTCATTTTATCTTTCCTCTCCTGTTCTTTACTCATCTGTATCATCCTCTGTTTTAAAATTCCTGCTCCTGTTTCATTAATGAGATATCTTCTTTTGTCTGACTGAGATGCCAGTGTAGAAAACTCTTTTCTTCACCTCCCTGTACTATCTCTTCTTCATCCAAGCTTTTCACTTTCTTGATAGTGAAGTTCTTCACTTTTCTGAAGATCCTTTTATTATCCATTTACATTTAAAAGTAAGAGCCTGAAAACCCTGAGTGCAAGCTTGTTGTACATGGGTAGGGCTTGTAGCCTGTAGGGCATTCCTACAAAGGAGGCTGGTGAGTGGCTTGTGCCTGAGGGCCTCTGATTGGCTGCTAACATTCTATGCCAGTGTTAGTGCCCAAACTGCAACCTCAAACCCACTTACTTATCACAAATGCCAACACTGCAATTAAATCTGAATACTGAGGTTTAAATTTAGAAAAAACAACTCACACATTAATATCTTTCATCTTAAAAGAAAAACAAAGTAACAGACCTTTTAAAGTGACTCAAACAGCTTTTTATTGAAAGGCAAAAGTTTTTCATCTGGTGTGATTTTGCACAAATAATGTGATTTTTGCCGTTGTATGCATGCTGATAATTTGTCCAACTGTGGCTAGGGAGACTTGGCTCACATGCCGAGAGAGAAGGGTCTGTGTGCCTGCTGCAGCACATGTGCCACAGCCTTGCCACCACTATTCTAGGTGTTAAGGATGAGAACAAGAGGATGACGGAGAATTTTACCTAATTCCCTTTTTAGGTTTTAGGCCCGATCTCTGCCGTCTACTTTGCCTATTAGTCCTGAGCTTGAGACCCTTCTAGTTCAGTTCAAAAGGTATTGCTTCAGTAGAGAAGAGTCTACCAGGAAAATAGAGGGGGTATGTTAGTCTAATAGTCTTGGTAAATACAAACTCTCAGCATGTTAACCGTTTTCAGCTTACTTCTCAATTTCAATATGCCTACCAAGTCCTACACCATAGTCAGCTTGTTTTTTGTGCTTCTCCTTTGGTAAGGCAGATGACAACTTCTGAGTTCTACCAGTTGGCTGTTTTCCTGTCTATTTTGCACCATCTTGGTCAGTTCCCTTTTCATTTTCATCCCCATCTAATAGGTTATCATGACCTTTTGATTCCAGTTCCTAAATATCAACCACGCCACCCATTGCTGCATTCCAATATTATTGCTTCAGTTTAGGCTCATGTTCTTTCTTTCCTACACTGCTGCAACCAATCTGCTAGTTGTCCTATTTTTAGTCTTTTCCTACCTGCACTGCTTTAGCCATCGCCATCTTCTAAAATTTTCTTCCTAAATTCCTAATGATCCTAGATCATTATTAGAATAAATTCCAAACTCTCCACACACAACCTCTCAGCCCTTCAGTATCTGGACTCTTGCACACCTTTTAATTTTATTTATTTATTTATTTTCTGGTACTGGGGATTGAACTCAGGATCCTTGAGTTGAACACCTTTCCAGGCAGGTTTGGTGCCACTGAGCTACATCCCTGGCCCTCTGCATACTTTTTCTAGTCTCATCCCTTGCCTCTATCCCCAATGTGGTACTTTAGTCATACAGCAAAGCAAACTATTTTTCATTTTCTGATGCACCTTAAGAATATCTCATAATTCCTTTACTATTCCTAAATATTCTTTGGGCTTTTTTTAAATCTTTCTGGCAAAATATGGATTTCTCATCCATGAGAGATGACGTCAAATATCACCTCCAAGAAGCCTTTCCCAATCCTTAAAATGAGTTGGTCATTCTCTCCTCTAGACTTCCAGGGAGCCCTTCTCACAAACCTCTAGTCTTTCTATACTGTTGGGTGGTTGTTTATGAATCTATTTCTCACACAACTGGTTCTATTCATTTTTATACTGTTTGTCTCTACCCCTCAGCATACAGGAGAATACCCCAGGTATGTAGCAGCAGACGGCTAACTTAAGTATTGAGCACTTAGGTACTTAACAAGTATTTGTTGAGGAAATTTGAGGAAGTCTGAGTTTCTGCTGTTAGGATTCCCCGAAGTCCTAATTATAGGAGTCTACACAAAAACATACTTGCAGGAACAGGTGTACATTTCCTTGTGACTAGTGACAAGAAAGACACATAAACTCAGACAGGCAAAGTTGTCACCTCTACAGGCCTGACTGCAAGGCAGTTTGACATTGGCTACAATGAAGTCTCCAGAAAGTAGGAATTTTTATCTTTTTATTTACTCTGGCATCCTTAGTGCCTCAGGCATGGTAAGTGCTTGTATTAGAATACTGACAGGAAACAGATGGCACATTCAAAATAAGATAATTTGAGGAGAACATTTACAAAGGTGTAGAGGAATCACAAATGATAGCAATGTAATCCAGAGTTTCTAACAGTGAAAAGCTGTTACCACCCCAAGAGGTATAAAGGGAGAGTTACAGAGTAGTCCGCCCTGTCTTGAGAACAGTGACCCCAGTCATTGCCACTGAACTGGAAAGGCCTACACAAAGGTAACCTCAGTCCAATTCACAGTCTTCAAAAGGATGTAGAAAAGCTCAGGCTTAGGTGGCTATCTTTTAAAGCACCTAATTTAGTATGAGGTCAAGCAGGAGGCCGAGCCAAGGCTCCAAGTGTGTGACATAGTTGCCATTACTCTTCCTTTCCACATTCCCCAACCTGGCCTCCATGGCAGACTTTTTTTTTTTCCTTTTTACACCAGATACAGTTTTCTTTCCTGTTTCACCCAGAAAAGTCTCTATAATCTCTTTCAACACAGTGCTCTAAACAATGACTGTTACCTGGTATGAAATTTATTTGTCAAACTGGGTATAACCAAATAAGCGTAGTGGTGGGGTGGGTAGGGTCTTTCTAGTTTGAAGTAAGCCCCCAGACATTAGCTGGGGTACAGACGTTGAATCAGCTCCAGAAAAAAAGAATTGGCAAGTGCTAACCTGACTTTTTTTCCCCAGTTCTAGTTAGAATTTTGAACCTAATGGCAGAAATAAGAATGCAAATCAGCAATTGAAGAAAAAATTGTACAGACAGATCAAAACGATGAGAGCTGAGGGAAAGTCATGTAGTGGACGTATAGGATATTTTCAGACTTAAGCTGGTAGAAATGATGTTTCTAAGACACAATTAGGCATGATGCAGATTGACTCAGATATTGAATACTAAAGAACTCAAAGCAGAAGGTCTTAAGTAGATAAGTAGAGAACGACATAGAAAGGAGTAGTAAGCTACTTTTTTCTCCCCCTATACTTTTAGCTTTCCAAACTAAGACAAAAGCTTTTAATTTGAATAGTTAATTATAACAGGCACATAAGATCTTAATAACTGCCGTTTACTCAGTAGCTACTCAGTTTTATGCCTTAGATTTGTTCTCATTAACCTGCATAGCAACTCTGTAAGTTAAAACGACATAGAAAGGAGTAGTAAGCTACTTTTTTCTCCCCCTATACTTTTAGCTTTCCAAACTAAGACAAAAGCTTTTAATTTGAATAGTTAATTATAACAGGCACATAAGATCTTAATAACTGCCGTTTACTCAGTAGCTACTCAGTTTTATGCCTTAGATTTGTTCTCATTAACCTGCATAGCAACTCTGTAAGTTAAATAAAATTATAACATTATATTTTGCAGAGGAGGAAATGCTTTTTTTTTCTCCCCCTATACTTTTAGCTTTCCAAACTAAGACAAAAGCTTTTAATTTGAATAGTTAATTATAACAGGCACATAAGATCTTAATAACTGCCGTTTACTCAGTAGCTACTCAGTTTTATGCCTTATTTGTTCTC
>NW_022900932.1:18370189-18381223 GCF_012274545.1 Fukomys damarensis
TTTTTTTTTTTTTTTTTTTTTGTACTGGGGATCAAACTTGGAACCTTGCACTTGTGAGGCAGGCAGCAGAACTACTGAGCTAAATCCCCAGTCCAAATTGTATAACTGTATACAAATTGTATAACTGCTAATGTTAAATAGGAAGAAAAGGGCTAAAGGTGTACAAGAAGTGGGAAGAGTAGGGCAAAGGAAATAAGGGACAAGAAAAAATATGACCAAAGGAAAAAATAGAAACAAAGTCTTTGTAAATAGAGGAGGGTGGAGGGGGTAAAGAGAGGGCAGGGGTATAGAGAAAAAATGAGACCCGCCAGGGATTTAGTTCAGTGGTTCCGCCGCCTGCTTCACAAGCACAAGGACAGAAGTTCGAACCCTGGTACCAAAAAAAAAAGAAAAAATGAGAACCAAGATCTGTCATATAAGGGGACAAGATCCCAATGATGAATGCAATTGTACTACACACATTAAAAGTACCAATAAACTCAATAAGATTAAAAAAAAAAAATCCCCTGTGCAGAGAAAATGGAAGTTTAGAAGTAATGAGTAAGATATAGCTCTATGGTTTCAATCTAAGCTTATTTTGCTTTAAAACCTACATTATTTCTGATACATTCGCTGTTCATTTTAATTGTTCTTTGTTTGTTTGTTTTTTGGGTTTTGTTTTGTGGTACCAGGGATCAAACTCAAAATCATGCACTTGTGAGGCAGGCATGGTGCCACTGAGCTAAATCCCTGGCCCTATTTTAGTTTTTTTTTTTTTCCCTATAAATAAAATTTAATGCTGAAAAGGTGATCTGGAAGCCCTGTGAGCTTTAAATGTCAACATTGTTTTTTGTTTTTTTTTCAGTACTGAGGATCAAACTGGGGACCTTGCGCTTGTGAGGCAGGCAGCAGCGCCATGGAGCTACATCCCTGGCTGTCCTGTGAACTTTTACCATATACATTTTGGAGAACATCACATGGATTAAAGAAAACAACAAAATTTCATTTTTCAGATAATCATTTGAATGTTTACATACATTTTTGGTTTGTTACTTATTCATAACTAATTTACATTTCCTCACATTAACATGTTTCTGTTTAGTATGTAATCAAATTTTGCCAATGAGAAAAATCCTCATAGTACCTTCACTGAATTGCTGATTCTAAGAAAACACCAAACACGAGCATATATAAAAGAGGAATCAGAATAAAACAGCATGTGCATTTTTATATTTGTACAGATTGATCTTTACATTTCTGTCTGGAGAAAATATGAACCCAGTTTACCATGCTAAGATAACAGTTTAGATGACTGCCTTAAAAGTAGTACATACAAAACAATGAAAATAAATCACATCCTTAGATTCTGTGATTACTGAGAGGATTTCTCCTGCCCTAGGAGCTTTATTACACTTGTTAAAAATATAGGAGCAGCAGCTTATCACAAGTCTCCACTAGTGCACTAATGATGAAATCAAAACCAGACAACAAACTCATAAGGATAAGAGGACTGCAAAAGAACCAGAAGTCACAGTTTTATGCTTATTCTTGCGCAGGGTAATTTAGAATCTTTCAGTGTGCCTGATGTACATATTGCTGCTGTTTGAGGTAAACCTTAAATGCTCCTGTTATGGCAACAAAAGCAATTCCACCCAAGACTGTCCTTTGTAAATTACTGTTAACACTACTGAACATCAGTTTATCAACTACTGTTGTGACAGTAGGAAAGACGAGCTACACACAAAATTCGAGTGGCAGAGACATGATCTGCTAAAGGATTAGCTTCAGCAGGAATTCGAGGAACAGGAACCCAATCCCTGGAAATACACTGTTCAAAATTTGTAGTTTATTTGAATATTTTGCGTCATAGTCTAAGCACATAGTCCTCCCAGTGAATCATCTTCCTTAGTATCAGCATGACGGGAATAGTAGCAAGTCCAATTAAAAGGAATAAAGGATCAGCTCTCTCCATCACATCCAGCCCTTCTTTGTGGCCTACAGCCAGCATCACAGTCACTGCTCCATAAGTCACAGCTGTCCAATAGGTAGAGCCAACCATTATTCCCGCTGCCGCAAACGGACAAGCTTTTGAGGTCAGTCTATCTGAAGATACAAGACATAAACAACTGGACCCAACTTTGGGAAAACTATTAAGTACTCAGCGTTGCACTGGAGACATACCACTCTGGCTGTACTGTTTCCTCTTTGTTTTTTATCCACCCAGCGCTGCAGACAAGCGTGATGAACTCATTTGGTAGATCCTCTGCACCTACATGGTCTCACCCATTCAGCTGCTCAATCATCTTCATGAGTGGCAAAACACATCCAGCAACTTCTGTCCAGCATCTGCTGTAGGGCTTGGTCCGGCATCTTCAGCTGGGCCGGTGCACCTGCCCCTGCCCAATGAACCCGGCTGCGGCCAGGCCCAATCAGGGACAACTGCACTGAGAGGCAGCGGAAGAGACCTCTGTGGGGCCGGGGGCGGCCGCGAACTTGCCTCCCAGCCTCCCTGCAAGGCTCGAATAGGCCAGCGATGGTGGTGCAGACAGCAAGTGTCTGGAGGAGGCGGAGGGGAGCGGGAGGAGGAGCCTGACTCTGGGAGGCTGTGATCGAGGCCCCTGTTCCCCCCTGTCGGCCCGAAGTATCGGTCCATGTATCAAGGGCGCTGAGTTGCTGCCACTGCCTATTTTACTTTTTTTTTGAGATTATAATTTCAGTCATCCTGAAGTGTTGGGTTTACTTGGTCATCATAAATGCTGAGAATAGGGCCGGGGATTTAGCTCAGTGGCACCACACCTGCCTTGCAAGTGCAAGATTCCGAGTTGGATCCCTGGTACCAGAAAAAAAACAAAAAAAACACACTAACTTATAAATGATGAGAATAAGCACATTTAGTATATTAAGGACATAGAAGCGTATAGATTAGCTTATCATCAAATTTTTTTAGCTTAATTAAAAATACCGAGGATAGACCCAGGGAGTTAGCTCAGTGATTCTGCCACCTGTCTCTCAAGCGCAAGGTCCGGAGTTTGATTCCCAGTACCAAAACAAAACAAAACAAACCGAGGATATTTTACTCAGCTTTAACTTTTCCCCCCCTGCATGTCAATCATTGTACTTGCCATATTCAAAGCACTCGCTGAGAGAAGTCAGCTCACTTGTGGTTCCTGAGGGCCGGGCAATGTTTTAATGTTACTCTTTTAGAATGCCCCTCCCCGACAGGTGGTCTAGGGACAAAAGCTTGTCCTACCCCGCCCCCCGAGTCCTTAGGCTTCGCTGGTCACCTCCTACAAGGCCTGCCATATAAAACAAAGTGAACCAATTGAGATTTTTCATTTAAATTGGCAAAGAAATTGCAATTGGAATTGACAAGTCCAGAGAATTTCAGGTAATGGAGTAGAATCAAAGCCATAATGGGTCTGTGGTGAATCTAAAGCAGAAGTTGTAAGATTAAAAAAATAAAGATGTAACTCAGTGGTAGAGCATTTTCTTAGCATGCACGAGACCCTGAGTTCAATCCCCAGAACTGTCAAATAAGGAAACAAAGGTATTGAAACACACACGGACAGCCCCTGATTTATGATGGTTTGGTTTATGATTATCTATCTTTATGGCAATACAAAATCATACCCAAACATTTCTGTTTTTTTACTTTCAGTACTGTATTCACTAAATTATATGAACAAGTCCATATTTTATTACAAAATAGGCTTTTCAGATATTTGTGTTGTTTTGTTAGATGATTTTGTCCAACTCTAGGCTAATCACATAAAGGTACATTAAGCTAAGCTATGATGTTCAATATGTTAGGCATATTAAATATTTTGGTCTTTTGTAATACTTTTTGTGTGTGTATGTGTGGTACCAGGGATGGAACTCGGGTCCTTGTGCTTGCAAGGCAGGCAGCGGAACCACTGAGCCAAATTCCCAGGCCTTTTGTAATATTTATGATTGAACACAGGGCCTTGTGCATGCTAGCAAGCACTCTAGTGCTAGGCTACATCCCTAGCCCTTTAAAATTTTTATTTTGAGATAGGGTCTCCCTGTGTTGTTCAGGCTGGACTGGTGATCCTTCTGCCTCAGCCTCCCAAGCAGCTGGGATTATAGATGTGCACCACCATGCCTGGCTTACCCTCATTTTTGACTTATGATTTTTTTCAAGTCAAAGGGTTTATTAAATTGAGGCTCATCATAGAACTGTGTCACAGGAAAAACAAATAACATATGGAAATTAGAATAGAGGTTTTATCTATAGAGGAACTAGTTACAAATGAGAGGGCAAGTATAGAGGAGACATGAGGTTAGCAGAGGTATATAAGGAGCCAGCTTGAGAGGCACAGAAGTTTTTTGAGGGAAGCAGCAACCTAAAATGACCTTCTTGGGAGAGAAGAATAAATATACTGACCTCATTCTGTTGATACTGTTACTGGAACACCAGGGTTGTGCTCCATAGTGAAAAGAATGAAACCGTGGACAGAGGAAGCAGGGTGCCAGCAAATGTACGCAAAGGATATAAAGGCAAGGAAGTAAAAGATATAAAGGTAAGGAAGCAAGGCTCATGCTAGCTGGGAGGGAGTTCTGAGTCGGTTACCGGAAGGGCTCTATGTCTACAGGTTTTTAAGGGGTTTAGAAAGAAGCTCAGGCTGTTGTGTAAGCAATATAATTTCTACCCTATAGGAGACTATGTATTTTTTAGGATCCAGTCTGTGCAGTGTTCAGCCATGTCCACACAGGGCCCATGCACCCTTGAACTGATAGTCTGCCTGATTATGCTCTGGGGAGGTCCCAGACAGCAAAGGACACCTGGCAGTTATTTTTATAAGGTCCCTGGAAGGTCATGACTCAGCAGACTTCATTTTGGGCTTCCCCAACTATTTGGAGGCCGCTGTCCTTACTGCCTAATAGAACCCTAACTCTTGTTTGGCTAATTTTTGTTGTAATATGATCCTTCCAGGGAGAAGAGTGAAGAGTGCATCTGTGGGGAAGACTGAAGATATTTTGGACATGGTGTGATAGAAAGAAATAAAGCCATGGATCAAAGGAGAACAGAATAGACACGTAAAGAGGAGAAGTTGCTAAATAAGAGAAAGAGACTATGCCAACAACCAGAGAGACTGAAAGGGTGGCTCCTTCCCAGAGTTGTCTCAGTCCCTGCTGACTTCTGCACTGAGATCCTGTCCTAGCTGTAGTGTCAGTGTAACTTTACAGCAGACCCTCTTCCTTTAAAGAGTCTGTACTTCTGTTTCTTTCAATTCCAAAAGCTTAATAAAATGCAGGGTTCAATGAGAATAGTTTATTTCTCTTAGCAATCCTGCAAACAAAGACATTTGGGACAGGTAGGCCACTTACTGAGAATAAATTATAACACCATCCTCAGCTTTTTGTAAAGTGTCCAAATTTAAAAATAAAGGTGCCAGTGTCATGAAAACCACCTACTGTCAAAATTGAGAAATTATAAAACTGACCTAATTAAACAAGCTCTCTTGGATTATGGAAAACATAGGCTACTCTTTGAAAGAATCACAGACCATTCTGTGGGAAATTAATATTATACTACATTTTTTCTTTAATTGCCTTCTCCTCCCAATTTTATTAATTTATTGATATGCTAAATTGAATATATTTAAAGTGTGCAATTTGACTCATTTTGACATACAAATTTATGACCACAATCAAAATAACATTTCCGTATGTTCCAAAAATTCCTAGTCTTGCTTTGTAATTCCTCCTTCCTGCTATTCACATCCCCAGGCACTGATTCACTTTCAGTCACTATTGATTAGTTTGCATTTTCTGGAATTTTGTATAAAAAAAGGCTGTGGAAATGCTAATTTCCCTGATTTGATCATTACTCATTATATAAACCTATATGAAATTATCATACTGTATCCCCAAAATACATACCAATAGTGTCAACTAAATTAAAATATACCTGTCTTCCAGGATTGCTGAAAGGATTAAATAAGGATTAAATAACATTTAAATAAGGATTAAACATTTAACTTTTCATTCAAATACTAGATATCACTACTATGAAAGGAGCGGGGGGGGGGAAAGCATTGAGAAATTAGTCTTACTCAGCTTGGTCTCCCTCGATAAACACCATCAATTATATGGCTTAAACAACAAGAATATATTTCTCCCAATTTTGGAGACTTAGAGGTCCAAAAATAGGGTCAGAATTGTCAGATTCTGGTGAGGGCTCTCTTCCAAGCTTACACATGGATGCCACTTGTGTTCTCCAATGGAAAAAAGAGCAGGTGAACAAGCTTTCTCTCTGCTGTCTCTACTCATGAGAAAAATGTTATGGTTTGGGATGAAATGTCCCCCCAACGCCTCATGTGGGCAAAGGCTTGATCTAGAGTGTATGAAGCTAGAATTGATTCATGATGCAATGCTATACTCAAGAGCACTAGGATTAAGGGTATGAGTGCTCGCTACCCTAAGTAGTCTGAATATGATAAAAGGGGCAGGAAGATGCTGTTAAGTCTTATTTGTAACCTTTGCTGTCTTGTGCGTGTCATGTTGTTTCTCCTCTGTGATTCTTGTTTGCCATCCCATACTTGGAGCCAGCTGATTATGGACTGAAACCTCTACAAACTGTAAGCCAAATAAACCTCTTCCCCTCCAACTCTGGGTGTCAGGTATTTTGTCTCAGCAATGAGAGGAAAGTAACTAACACAGAACACTAATTGCATCACAAGGGCCCTACCTTGAAGATCTCACCTAAACCTAACCACCTCCCAAAGGTTCAGTTCCAATGCCATCATATTTGGAATTAGGGCTTCAACATGTGATTCTGGATGTGGGAGGAGACACAGCTCAGTCCATACTAGGACCCTCTTTATTTTTCTAGACCTACTAAATGGACTCCCATAACGAGACACCAGAAGACCTTATCATGGCTCTGAGCAAATAGATAAAATATTGGGCTGGGGGATTAGCTTAGTGGGGGAACATTTGCCTAGCATTGCCAGGCTCCTGTGTTTGATCCCCAGCACTTAAATAAATAATGAATAAATATTTTAAAAATAAAAATGTTGATTGATGTTTTTCTTCTTGAGGCCAAACTCCATTTCTTTCCCTATATTTTTATATAGCTTAATATGTTATTACTATATATCAAGTGCTCCAGGAATATTTATTGATATAACAATATTTTTATAGTGTTCCATATATTACAATGCATTTTCAGATACATTATCTCCTGTGACCCTCAAAGTTATCCAGATAATTAAAGATAGAAGATAAAACTGATCTCATTATCAGATGAGGAAAACTACGATTCAGAGAATTTAAAAACTGATAAAATAGCTCTTCAAATGAAAAAGTGTCTTCTATTTTGGCACATTGCCTACCATGATTCTTGATGCAAGAGACTCGGGTAGGTACTTTAACCTCCAGCTAATACTTTATTATTGAATCTTTGCAAGATAAAAGACAAAACTAAGACAGTTGGTGATATTTATACTGCAATATACACTTTTACAGAGAATCACAGTGTTATGGCTTGTGTTTAGATGTCCCCTCAAAGCCTCATGTGATCATAGGTAGGGCTTTTTCAGAGGTGGCTGGATCTACATTGCATGACACTGGAATTAATTCATGGTGCAGTGCTAGGCTCAAGGGCCCTAGGATTGAAAAGGAAAAGTGTAATATAGGTTAATCTGAAAATGGAGTTAAAACTCCAAAGTTTTATAGTCTATAATAAATGATCATTGTAAGCATATATTTTCTTGCTAGTGCTGGCAAGAACATAACTCCTTATCTAACCTGTTAAGGCTGCCAAGGACACACCTTGATATCTACCTTTAAGACTCCCTATCTGCCCAGAGCTTGAACCCATCCTGGAATGTAACATGCTCTATATGATGCATTTCTGATATATCCCTAGTCTCAGGCCAGCAGGTGCCTTGTGGAGGCTTGGTCCTGGTGGTGAGGACTGGCACAAGGGTCTCTAACTCTTCCTCTCTGTCTGCCAGAGCCACTGTGACCTGCTGCTGCCGGCACAGAAATATAATACAGGCGGGTCACCAGTCCAGGCCATGAGCAGTTTTATTTTTCAGCCCAAGCAAAATCCTCCTTGGCAGACCCTACCCTGAACTGATGTGTACTCCAGATATGTGTCTGTCTCCCTTATCTAGCCAAACTTACCCTAAAGTTAATGTTTCTTACCCTGAGTTTGAACTTGCTGTATACCAGTCATAATAATATTATATATAACCAATCAACTGCTCACTTTGATTCTGTACTAGTTCCTGCTTGCAAATCCTATATAAACTGTAGACAGACAAAAGACTGTTGCCCCGTTCTCTGAGGAATTATCTTAACCAAGCCCATCGACATAAAGTTTGCTTTCTGCCTCCGAGTCCTGAATGCCCATGGGTATTTCCTGTTTGCTGCTACAGGATTAAGGGGGTGAGTTCTATCTGCCCTAAGTAGCCTGGATAAGATAAAAGGGACGGACAGATATCGTTAAGGTCCTTTGTTGCTTTTGCTGATTTTATGTGAGCAATGAACTCTTGTTCTCTCTGATGCTACTCTGCCTTGGAGCCTCTACCAACTCTAAGCCAAATATACCTTTCCTCCCTTAACTTTGGGTGTGAGATATTTTGCCTCAGCAATGAGAGAAAAGTAACTAAGAGACACAGGAGATCTAAAAACTTTCAGGATATAATATTGGAACTTTATCTGCAAAAATTGGAAAAGTTACAACTATTACTCTCCTACCTCCTAAAGATAATTCGGAGCAAACTAAGATTTTAAATTTACTATGAATACTCTCAGTTACAATTTCTTTCTCAGATATTGTTTCTGATTTAATCAATATAATAGGGCTCACTTTGGCAGCACATATATTAATCAGTATAATAAGTATTGCCTAAGAAACATTTCCCATTTTTTTTCTCTTTTTCTAATCTTACTCAGAACCAGATTTTTGGTTGCTTTTTTTTTTTTTTTTTTTTTTTTTTTGTTGTTGTTTTTGTTTTTTTCCCTCTGGTACTGGGGATTGAACACAAGGCCTTTGCACTGAGCTACATTCTCAGTCCTTTTTATTTCTTATTTTGAGACAGGAACTTGCTAAATTGCAAAGTTGGCCGGGCTGGGCTTAAACTTGCAATCCTCCTGCCTTAGTGTCCAAGAATGCTGGGATTAAAGGTGTGTGCTTCCTAGTATGATTTATTCAAAGCAGTTTTAAAACATATTGCAAACTGGGCATATTGGTGCATGCCTATAATCCCAACACTTGGGAGGGTGAGGCAGGAGGATTCCAAGTTTGAGTAGAGCCTGTACTACTTATCAAGATGTCATCTCAAAATAAAATTAAATAAATAAATAAGGTCTGGGAATAAAACTCAGTGTGAAGGCCCTAGGCTGTTCAATCTCCAGTACTGCAAACAAACAAGCAAATAACAACAAAAACAAAAATCTACTGCAAATATGTAATAATTGACAGCATATAGCACATCTATTTTGCCTTTTTATTTGTGTAGAAAGCTCAGGTTTTTTCTTTTCTTTCTTTTTTTTAAGCTAATTTTCTCTTTAACTTCTGGAAGAAAAAAAATTTTTTTTCTGTAGACAAAAGAACAAAAAATAGTTGGTGATCCTTCCTTGTTTATCATCCCTATTACTATTGCTTGGTCTTAAATTAGATATTATCTCATATGGTCTTGGTACTTTTTATGGCTAGCACATGACAAAGGGTTTAGCAAGTAAATCCTGCTATGGGATAAACCAGACCGCATATTCTTCATAATTAAAGCATTAGATCTTATAACTATAAGCTTCTATTTTAAAAATATAAAAAGAATAATATTTATAAAGAGGGATTTAAAGAAGCTGGCTTATAATAATTCTGGCTTCTCTAATAAAAATGAATTGTTAAAGAGATAAAAAAATCATAAAACTTCTGGTATTTTTCTATTCACTTTCATATAAATGAGAATTCATATTTCACAAAGAGTGAGTTTGAAACAAGTTTTGTAATGTGTTGTATTTCTCAAAATCTAGAAATGTTGTAAAACTGATGTTAATTTTTGGTTAGTTTAAAACTAAAAGCTCCATTAATTAAAAATGCTAATAGTATTCAACTCCATAAGAATTACTAGTAACATTTTACTTTATTTCTATACTCTAGACCTTGCTCTACCCTGAGATACCACAAATCCCTGGAAGTATTTTAAAGGCACCAGATAATGTATGTGTCTTGTTCTAGAGATTGGTAACAATCTTACAATACTTCTGCCTCATAACATTTTAAATGCATTAAACCACAACTGAGAGATTAAAAACAACAAAACAACAGAAACTGAAGGGAAAAGAAGATAAAGTGAGAAGTAATTTAAGTGTGCCAATTTTCATATCTTGCATACTTAGCAAAGAACAGATATTATTGAACATTGATAAATAAAAATATGGAGCTATATTTATGTTATATCTTGAGGTACTATTTAAAAACTTGTAGTGATGTGTATATATTACTCTTACAGTTGAAAAATTAAAACACATCACAATACTGTGAAATCTAATGACTTAGATAGAGCAAGTATTTTGAGCTCCAATTCTTCCCTAATCTGCTTCACCAAAGCAGTTTTCCAGCTGTACTTTAATGACTACTAAGAATAAAGCCTTATCTAGACTATGGAGTTACTTCATTACTTCTCACTAAGAAATTAAAGTGTGAGGATGAGCACAGGGAAAAATGGAAGTGATTTGACAGCCTCTGGCCAAGCAGTACTAATCCCTTGGAAAATATGCATTCAATGTTCTTGTAGAGAAACTGGACAAGCCAAAGTTGTAGTCGCTATCTGTATATTGTTAGTATTGTTGCCTAAATTCTTTAGTTTAGAAAAGAAACAAGTTTTAATGAGGGTGGAGGTCAGGCACAGTGAATCCCAGTATTCAGAAGGCTGAGGCAAGGATGATCACTATGAGTTTGAGGCGTCTGGACTAACAATGAGTTCAAGGCCAGCCTGAACTATGTAACAAGACCCTGTCTCAAAAAAAAAAAAAAAAAAAAAAAAAAAAAAAAAAAAAAAAAAAAAAAAAAAGAGG
>NW_022900932.1:18381424-18407038 GCF_012274545.1 Fukomys damarensis
AAAAAAAAAAAAAAAAAAAAAAAGAAAAAAGAAAAAAAAGAAAGAAAGAAAAGAGGTTGGAGCCCTAGGACAGTATTTTTACACATGATGAGCATTTAGTCATTTTCTGTTGACTTGAGAATGAAATGCATAATGATTTCTAATGATACTACTGATACTTTAGTAGGCCTATCTCAATGAATCCAAAATCATTTGAATTAAGAAATAAAAGGGAAAAAAGGAGGTGTAGGGGAAGCTACAACACTTGCTGGATTAAAAGGAAAATACTCTAACATATAAGGTGACCAAATACCTGATGTTTGTTATTTATTTTTATGAAACTTCCTTCTGATATATTCTGACTAGCACCATGATCCTCCTGCCTCAGTCTCCCTAGCACTGGGATTACAGGTGTGCACCACTGTACCTGCCCAAATCCTGGCTACCTTGTAACAAAACTAAACTAAAGCCTGGTGTAGTATGACTATCCATAAGGTATATCATAATACCACATCCAACACTGAATGGACACCATAGTCATTACTGTAACATAGTGTTGGTGTGTGAATCCAAGGAGCCCATTGTAGATTAAACATCTCTTACATTTATGAACAAAAGGGTTGTGTTGAGGTGGGAATGACCTAATTGCCATCATTTGAGTTCCCTATTAGCAAACCCTGAAACAAAGACTGGAGTGCATGGGAAGTGGACCCTTCATTTATGAACTCGATTGGTTTCTGAGGACTAGTTGTAACTCAAGTTGGCTGTAAATCAATACAGCTGAGATCTGGATGTTTACCTGGGTACATGGTATAGATAACAAGAGGCAGATGAATCTTCCATTAACCTAATTAGACCAAGTTGTATGTCAGGCTGGTTGTAACTTGAGGATCCACTGTATAATAGTTCATTTAGAAGAGCAGGGAAACAGGGAGGTCAGGTAGGTAAAACTGAATGCATCATTTCTTTTTTTTGGGGGGGTACCAGGGATTGAATGCAGGACCTTATGCTTGCGAGGCAGGTGCGAATATCATTTCTTATGCAGCCAAGTCTGTTGAGTGAGAGTCACACCCACTCAGATTCACCGTCTATATTTGATACTTGTTACTATTCTGGACACTTTATGATTTAGATCACAGTCTCAGGGTTATTTTACTATGTCAATCAGATTTATGCAAAAATATTTATATTTACAGGAAGTATATATACTCTTCATTTTTACTTTGGGCATTCCTTATTTTTTATTTTGTAAAGTACATCAAACATAATTGACATTTATTAAGTAACCATGCCAATTTTACATATTTGCTTCAGTTTTTGTTTTGTTTTTCTTTGCTGGTGCTGGGCATTGAACCCAAGTCCTACTTCCTTAGAACTTCCAAGAACTTCATCCTTAGCCCTTTTTGTATTTTTCATTTTGAGATAGTCTTGCTAAGTCACTCAGTTGTCCAGGCTGGGTTTAAATCTGCAATCCTTCTGCCTCAGCCTCCCAGAGTTCTGGGATTACATGTGTTTGCCACCATGGCTGGCTTGTTTTGTTTTTTTAGACAGGGCCTCACTATGGTTTTGAACTCTATGGAGCCCAGGCCGGTCTTGACCTCGTAATCCTTTTGCCTCAACCTCACGAATACTGAGATTACAGGCTTGTGCCACCACACCTAGTTTTTTGACTATTTGTTTAATGAACAAAAGTTCTGGATAAAAGCTGTAGCCCTTCATCTTTTCCTCTTTCTCTTTTTTCCTCATAATAATTACTATCTTCAAGGTGGTATATATTCTTTTCATATTCACTATAGTTCTATTTTATGTGTATCCATTAATAACAGTATTTTTTGCTTTTAAACTTATAATATTGTACATTTAAAACTTACTTTTTTATACAACATTATATTTCCAGGATTAATCTTTATTGTTAGATTTACTATTGTATAAATTTCTATTGTATGAAAAATTAGTGGCTGCTGGTGGATATCAGTTGTTTCCAGTGTTTGGTATTATTAAAATAATGCTGCAAATTCTCAATCTTCTCTATAATTTCTACTTAGAAATGCCTTTTTTTCATGTAGTTTATATATAACTTCAGGAAAGAAGTTTGTACTTTAGGTCTTTAATTTAGTTGGGATTTCTTTTTGTTTGTGCTGTAAAGTAGAGACCTAATTTTACATGGAATATGTGGAAAAACTATGAAAAGTTTCCATCTTTTTCATGTTAAATCAAAATAGTTCAGATAGGTGTCTCTCTGATGGATAAAGATCTTAAAAATATTATTATAATTCCATAATCATACCTAATAAATTAGCACTAATTAAATTTCTTCTCCATTTTTATTTTTGTACCAGGGATCGAATGCAAGACCTTGTGCTTGCTAGACAGTCATGGTGCCACTGAGCTACAACCCTGGTCCTCCATTTTCAAATTTACCTAGATCTTTAGCTGATTTCTTCGAATCAGGATTTAGGCCAGGTCAGCATATTACATTTGGTTCACATATCTCCTAAGTTTATTACAGCTTCTCTCTTAATTTATATGCTATTTTATTTACTTATTTATTTATTTATTTTAAAAACTGGGTCAGGGCCAGGGATGTAGCTCAGTGGTGCTGCCACCTGCCTTGCAAGCACAAAGTATTGAGTTCAAACCCTGGTACCAAAAAAAAAAAAAAACCAAAAAAAACAACCAAACAACTGTGTCATTTGTAAAATGCCCACAGAGTGGATTTGGGTGCTTGCATTCTTGTGATTTTATTATTATTATTATTAATATTATCATTATTATTGCTGTTTTTGATGCTGAGGATAGAACCTAGGGCCTTACAAATGCTAGGCAAGTATTTTACACTGCACTCACCCCATTTCCACCCTTGTGGCATTACAGTTATCAATGAGGCATATTTCCTATAAAGTAGTAGTGTGATATAAATGCTTCATTAGATTCAAGTTCAATGTCTTTAGCAAGAGTACCTCTTAGGTGCTTCTTATTTAATTACTTCAGGAGGAATATATCTGGTTTGCCCAAGTTTTCTATCAATAGCTTTTTGGTTTGATTTGGTTTGGTGTTTTGAGATAGTGTCTTTCTATATGCCAGGCTGGCCTCGAAATTGTTATGTAGACTAGGCTGGCCTTGGGATCCTCCTGCCTTGACCTCCCAGAGTGCTGAGATTATAGGTGTGGGCCAGCATGCATGATTTAAATTTTATTTTAAAAAATAGCTTCAGAAAGGGCTGGGGATTTAACTCAGTGGTTCTGCTGCCTGCCTAGCAAGCACAAGGTCCCAAGTTCAATTCCTGGTACCAAAAAAAAAAAAAAAAAAAAAATCACAATCTTAAACATAGCTTCAGATATACAGAATTCCTAGATTAATCTTTAGCTCATCCTTCCTATTATTAATATCTTGCACTAGTGTGGTATATTTATTACATTTAATGAATCAATATAGATACCTTACTATTAATTAAAGTCCATAGCTTAGTCAGATTTCTTTTATGTCCTTTTTCTGTTATAGTACCCCAACCGGAATATCAGGGCTGTCTCACTTTAATAATGTTAATTTTGACCAATGGGTTCAAGTATTTTTCAAGTAGATAAGCTCATTATAAGGTTTTCCACACAAAATTTCTTTTAATGGGTTCCAAAACTATTGGTAATCACTGATTAGATCCATTATTTCATTAGGAGCTGCAATGTCATGATTTCTAAATTCTATGATTTCTTTTGTAACTGTTAGCCAGACTTAAGCTTTAACTCTATTTTTTCAGCTGTTTACTGTAAAATACTGTACAATTTATCTCACATAGATTTTAATGGTTCCAAGTGTTAATAATTCAAATTTACTTATGTGTTTTTGTGTCTTTTGTATGCTGAGACTGCTGGTGGCTGGAAGCCCTAGGCAGCTTCAGAAGGACACTGGCCACAGGAAAGATCAAGTCAAAATTACAGGGTTGGGACTTTTAGCCCTAATCCCTAACACTCAGGGAGAAGAGATAGGTGGAAGGTTAATTACCAGTGGCAATGATTTAATCCATCAGCCCTTGGTAATGAAGCTTTCATAAAACCCTCAAAAGGTTGACTTCAGAGAGCTTCTGGATACCCGAACATGTGGAAGTTCCTAAAAGGTGGCAGGTCTAGAGAGGACACAGAAGCTCCTGGCCTCTTCCTACATAACTTCAGCCTGTGCATTTATCCATGTCCTTCAGAACATCCTGTATAATAAACAAATAAACATGCTTCCTTCCCTGAGTCCCATGAGCCACCCTAGTGAGTTAGAACCGGAGGAAAGGGTGTGAGAACTTCAATTCACAGCCAGATGATCAAAACCACAGGTAAAACAATCCTGTGGCTGGCATCTGAAGTGGCAGATGGTCCTGTGAGACCTAGCCTTTAACTTGTGGGATCTGCTGCTATCTCTAGGCAGGTAGTGTCAGAATCCAGTCAAATTCAAGGACACCCAGCTGTTGTCTGCTGAAGAATTTGCTTGCTGTGGGAAAAAACTCAGAGACATCAGAAATATTCTGCGTTGATTTTGGTGTGGTCTGAGAGCATGGTGAAACTGAATTTGTTTATTTTTTTTCCTATATGATCTCCCTCTAATTTTTTTATACCAACACCATAGCTAGTCTTTAAATACACAGACTGCCCAAAACCATGTTGTTGAACGACTAATTATTTTTGAAAGGCTAATTAAGTTCCTTAGAAAGGCAATTATAGTATATTTGTTTAATCCAAAAAATTTCAAGCATTTAACTGACATTAACAACTAGTTCTCATCGATTTTAAAAACTTAGTCATAGTAAGTAGTATATAGATTAATTTGCATGGTGTAATAACAAGTGCCATAATGATTTATAGCTGAGGAACTGAGATCCAGGCTGTTAAAGGAAGTAGCCTGAAGGGGCTACATAATTTGAATACACAGGCCTATTAAAGAGAGTTTATAATAAAAACATAAGAGAATAAAGCCCCTTTTATGAAGCTATGGCATGTCAATTGTTTTCCTATTCCCAAATACAATCCATGTGTGTAAAGCAAATATAATTTTTTCTATGAGTTAAAAAAATTATATAATATTAGAAACATAGTACTAAAAAAACCCCTGAAAAGTCTTAAATTTAATTTCAAGGGACAGACTATGGAGGTGAGGGAAGATAAGGAAAGTTAACCAGTTAACAGCAGCTTTAGGGGCAAATTAACAAAGAACTATTTCACACTGCTGAATGTGTGAATGTCTTCATCAGGTGACGTGTCCCTGGAGACACCTTAGACCTAGCAGAAGTAAGCTTTTGAATTCCATATTAATGCTTTACTATACTGGGTCACACAAAAGTTTATAAGAGCTCACACAGGATTCTATCATTAAGAGAACTGTCCAGTGACACTTTTTTGTTAAGTGTTTTTGCTTTGTTTTGATTTTTAGTTTTTTGAGACAGGGTCTCACTATGTAGTTCAGGCTGGCCTTAGACTCACTATGTAGCCCAGGTTTCACCCAACAGATGTGTACCACCATACCCAGCATAATTTGTTTTTTAGAAAAGTGTATATGTGATTAACATAAGAGCTAAGGAAAATACATTAAGCCAGTATAGTCCTATATGCTGTTAGTTTTGCTAATTTTAATTTAAAAATATCATCAGTTCTTTCAACCTTTTCAGAAGATTGGGAGTGGTAGGGATAATGGTAGTTACATAATGCTTAAATGACTTTGGTTCATTATTTCATTGCTTACTCCAGGAAAGCATATTCCTTAATCATTTGAAATATCACTGGGAAAAGTAGAAAAATATACTCCAGTAACTTTTTGATTCCAGTAATTGCATCTGCCATTTTGGAAAAAAAAAGAGCTCCTATCCATCCTGAGAATGTACAAATTATTACAAGTCCATATTGATTATCCTACAGTTAGGCAATGGAATGACATCTATCTGTGTGTTCAAATGGCCCTGGTAATGGGAGAGTCATTCTTAGAGCCATTTTCAAGGTTCTTCCAGGATTATGGGCTTGACAAGTCAGACAATGATCATATACTTTGTTTTGTTTTTGCTTTTGGTTTTTTGAGACAGAGTCTTGCTGTGTAGTTCAAGCTGGCCTTAAACTCACCAGAATTGTCCTACTTCAGCCTCCCAAGAGACAGGTGACCACACACTTGTGCAACCATTCTGGAAGTTTCCTCATCAATGTTTTGTTAGGATATGAATTATTTTATCCACCCCACAGTAAGAGAATGGAGTGCTTAGAGGAGTGGCACTTTTAGGGTTTTGGGAAGTAACAAGCAGCCTTTTGGGACCTCTTAGAATCCTTCAGTGATCTTTCATTTATTCATTTTTGCTTTTCAGTTTCTGGGGCTTATGTATGTCTTTTGGGGCATGTTAGATTCCTTTCCTTTTTCTTTTCTTCTCTCCTTTTATTGAGACATCATCTTGTTATGTTGTCTGTGTTGCCCAGGCTGGCCTTGAGCATGTGATTCTCTTGACTCAGTCTCCAGTCTATAGGCATGCACATCACACCCAGAATATACTGTATTTCTTTTACATTTTCCAAATGGATTTTATGCAGGACATAAAACTTATTTGATGGGCCAGTTTCATGGATGGCAGGCTTAACTTGAATACCAGCCATAGACTCTCCCTGATATTTCTATTGGTATGGTTTTTAATTTTTGTAACAACTATTTGTGAAAGTAACAGCAGAACAAGAAGCAGGTTGGAAACTTCGTGTCCATTTGTTTTTAATAGGCATGCCATTGATGTTAAAAAGCCTTTTTTTCTACAACATATCAAAATCATGAACTATTTCAAACGCTTATCCATTCTCGGTATATACACTTATAGTCTTTTTGCTATTTTACAAGCTTGGATAATTCTGCTAGTTGAGTTAAATAAGAGGATGCTCATTTTTCTAGTGATACATGTTGGGTTGTAACTACATACTGAACTTGGTATTTTCCTTCAGAGTTTTGTTTTGTTTTTGTACCAGGGATTGAATTTAGAACCTTGCGATTTCGAGGCAGGTGAGGGCACCACTGAGGTAAATCCCCAGCCCTTCCTTCAGCGTTTTTAGCATAGGAACCATCAACCCAATGTATCCATTCTTGATTAATCACTGATTTTGTGTCAGTTGCTTTGCTGTTGCCAAGACAAAATACCTAATATCCTCAACTTAAAGGAGGAGAGGCTTAGTTTTGCTCATAGTTTCAGTGGGTTCAGTTCATAGTCAGCTGGCCCCAAGACAGAAATAGTATGGCAGAACAGCATGGTACAAGAAAGCTCTTCACCACATGGTGGCCAGGAAGCAGAGAGAAAAGGGAAGAATCTAGGATGAGAATACACTCTCTCAAGTTGCATCTCCAGGGACCAGCCTCTTCTGACTAGGCCCCATCTCCAAATGTAAGACTTTGAGAGACATTTTAGCTCTAAAGCATAAGAGATGCTTCTTGTAAATGTGATCTAGGAGTCGAATTCTGGGTAGAAAATTTGACATAGTTGCAAGTTTCTCTTTTATCAGGCAAATGAAAGTTCAAACACACACACAAAAGAATAATAGCAGGTTCAAAGAGGTGTGGAGAGAAATATATAAGCTTGAGGGAGGTAGAAGCAGATTCTTTTTTTTTTTTTTGGTACTGGGGATCGAACTTGGGTCCTTGTGCTTGCAAGGCCAGAACTACTGAGCCAAATCCCCGGCCCTAGAAGCAGATTCTTATATGTTAGCCTGTACCTAAAAAATATTGGGTATGCTCAGTCTTTTTTTTTTTTTGTATCGAGGATTGAACTCAGGTCCTTGTGCCTGTGAGGCAGACAGTGGAACCACTGACCTAAATCCTCAACCCACTCAGTCTTTTCTACATCTTCTACAGCAGCAAGAACCTGAACACCTAAGTTATTTTCCCAAACAAGGTCCAAAGAGGATTCTATAATTTTGGTTGATACTGCTTTCAGACAATTTGGATGTAACAGACTTTTAAAGCCCATTTGAGCCAAGTAAGGCCTACCTCATGTTCTGTTTCCCAAGAAAGCAGTTCCTGAGTGCTATTTTTAGCTAGCTCAGAGTGGAGAGGCCAATAAAAAAAAATTGAAGATTCAGAACCTACAATATTCTGAAAATTCAAGGAATCCTCTCTGAGTTGTCTCTTAGTCATGCATCTAGGATAATTTTGGATGGTGTGTAATTTTTCTGAAGACAGATTCCTTTCTCAAATAATTCACAATCTAGATAATACACTGCCTCTTATAAACATTGAAAATTATCTTGAGAGGCCTTGTGGTCCTTGTAAGCCAGTTGGGACAAATGTAATAGTTTGATTTTTGAATCCTTTTTAGACGAAGAACACAGGAACAAAACATCTACAGACTGAATCAAGAAAGAATTCCTGGGAAATTGCAGAGTTTTAAAATCTTGATGTATAACTTTGAAGAACTGTGCTTCCCTCAGGCACCACTCTTCAAAAATACTGTTGATTTTTTTCAAGTAAAAGCAAAAAAAAAAAAGGCCCTATTGTCTCTATTGCCCTAAACTAAGTAGAACATAAGTGCACTACTGTGAACCACTCAGACTAAACTGATTCCCTTCCTAGCAGGGTTTGGATTTGGTATGCTTGAAATGTTTATTTATAGCTCTAAAGTCCAAGATGAATTCTGTCTCCATCCACTTTTTTTTTCAATAATAGTTAAGATAGTGTTACAGACTGATGCATGGAATAATTAGTTCTTGATCTATCAGGTCTTCTAGGACTGGAGCAATTCCTTGTATTGCTTCAAGTTTTAACTGATACTGAATTTAGGAAACACCTTAGAAGGGTCAAGTTAAATTTTAATCATCTTAATGCTTTAAACTTTTCTTACACATGTGTAAGAAGGTGCCTGTAGGGCAACAGGAATTCACAGCAACCAATTTGGCTTTGGAAAGCCCAGAATGTTTCAGTGTCTGATGGACCTGAAATCTATTTCAATTTATTTCTAAAGGAAAATTTTTGATCCCCAAGTATAGACAGCAGATTTCTGCCTAGTAGATTTACAAGGGAAGAATCACATAATAGGTTGCATAACTTTTTTGTTTTTTGAGACAAGGTCTTACTATGTAGTTCAGGCTGGTCCTGAACTCACTATGTAGCCCAAACCGGCCTCAAACTCATGGCACTCCTCCTGTCTCAGCCTCCCAAATGCTGGGATTACAGGTGTGTGCTACCACACCCAGTTCACCCTGCATGCTTTTTGAAAGAAGGGGCAATGGCAAGAGTTATGGGTTCCAATAAAGGAATACTTTAAACTTGCCTTGAAATTTCTACCAGAGAGGTATTCTGAGGAACTTTTTGATACATTATAATGGACTATAAAGTAGAAAGAGTCACTCTGGTATTCACCAACATAGCATGAATTTCTTCACTGATTTGAAGTTTGGTTTGTCCTTAATCAATTTAAAAGAATTATAGGAAGTAACTCACCAAGAAATTCTGCAGAGCCCCCAACGCTGAGAATTGTCAAGACTTCATAGTCTGCAAAGAAGTCTTTTTCTATGCCCCTTCTTTTACAAATAATATTAGTTGTCTCTATCAATGGGTCTTTCTCTCTCCCACTCCAGCCCATTTCTCCCTCTCTCTTCAGTGCTAGGGATCAAAACCAGGGCCTTGCAGTGCTAGGCAATCACTCTACCACTGAGCTACGTCTCCTGCCCCTACATTTCTTAATTAGGCTGAGGTCTCTGCGACTGTTGTAATTTTAAGTCCATTAATTTGTTTGTCCGATACTTTCCTTTTTGGTCTAATGTCCTTTCAAAATGTTCTGTAAGATGCTGTACTGAGTTCAGGGAGTTAGCACTCATTCTTTAGTAAGTAATTTATTTTCCTGTGCAGTCCATTAACAAAATGGCCTGATAAAGCCACTTTATCATCTTGGCCTTTAAGCCCAGTGTTTGAAAAGTTTTAGACAGATATAATAGACTACAATGGGTTCATTCCTTTTGGTTTAAAGATTAGATTATGGCCCAGTCTATTTATGGGGAATACTTCAGGGTAGCTTATAATGGGTGGTACATTTCTGTAGTCCTTCATATCCCTTCTTTGGATATATGTTCAATAATATCTTCAAGTTCTCTAGTTGGATTATCTCAGTGAGTTTTTTCTAGCCATTTCTAAGCATCCCCTGTGTCCACTCACATATGAACAAACTGATAAAAATCAGGAATTCCTGAGTCATAGGTCCTTATAATGATTTAAATTTCCCTGTGAATCTGGTTTGGTAGGATCAGTGAAGTCCTTACAATGGATCAGACATTAGGTTTAAATTTAGCTGGACAGGCACTGCAAGATTTGAAGTTCTTTTGATGGAGTAGTTTTTAGGGGAAGCTGGCACCAAGAAAGCTTAGATGGGAAAGGAAAGCGATCAAAACAGTGGATTCAGAATAATCAGGTAGCAGAGGGAACAGAGGAGACAAGGAGTTAGTAGGAGTTAGTAGCCTGACTTTTAGCCTTTAATTTTTCATTGATGTGCGTAAATATTCCTTTGTAGAAGTTATTTTGAGTTATTCTGTCTTTTGGAAAGTCCTGCATTCCAGAGAACAGAGTAGACTGTTTCTGAGAGGTTCAGGATATTCTAAATTGTACTAAGTTGAAGGCTTTTCACAGTGGCCCCCACAATTCCAGATTATCCTTTGTAGTGTTCATCCATCCATGTTTTCAAAAAAGCATAAGATCCCAATCTATAGTGGGTATACATGTAGGACACATGAGTTTTTGAGGGAGGTAGGGAAAATGTCTTTTTTTATATGATTAGTCACTCTCCTGTCACTGGGACAAAATACCCGACCTATGCAAGTATAAGAGGTATAGTTTCGTTTATAATTTCAGAGGGTTCAGCCCATGGTTGGCTGACCCCAAGGCAGAAACATCATGGAAAAAGGCAGGATGAGGAAAACTTTTCAACCCATAGTGGCTGGGGGGAAAAGAGAGCAGAGAGGAACTGGAAGTAGGAATACAGCTTTCCAGGTCAGGCCCTCAGTGACCTCTCATCTCCAAGCAGGCTCCATCTCCTAACAGCCCACTCAGGAATGAACTCATCAAGGGATGAATCCACTGATGAGTACAGCACCTCTATAATCCAATCACCTACCAAAAGCCCCATCTCTCTCAAGGACGTTTTATATCTAAATCATGACAACAGACTTATTGGTTCTACAGCTGTCCAAAAACCCAGGGAATCAGATTTCCTCCCTTTATACATGGAAGGTACGTAGGCCAGGAATTTAGCTCAGTGGTTCTGCCACCTGGCTGGCACACTCAAGGTCCTGAGTTCAATCCCTGGTACCAAAAAATAAATAAAATAAAATAAATGTAAGGTGAACTTACCAAAAAGCAATGGTACACATCATAAAGTCAGAAAGCTTGAAATGCAAAAACAGCATAGCTTGTAGCTTGAGGGGATATGTGGCTCAGTGGTAGAACATTTGCCTACCATGTGTAAGCCCTATAATAAACCCCAGACCCATTTTAAGAGCAAGAAAGAGAGGAGATTTTTTTTTTTTTTCTGGTACTGGGAATCAAACTTGGGACCTTGCACTAGGCAAGGCAAGCGAGGCAAGCGGTGGTGCCAATCAGCCAAATCCCCAGCCCAAGAGCGAGAAAGAGACAGAGAAAACAGAGCTTGGATCCAAGAGAGGCATACCCAGAACCCAGTGGTCCAGGAAAAAGCAGCTAGCACAATGAAATCCGTGCATACTGGCCTATAGTTACATACTGGTCTCAGAGCTTAGGAAGTCTTTTAAGGGTTCCTTTTCTGACTCCAAAATGGGCCCCCTAAAATCAGATCATATTAAAAATTTTATTCTGCATAAAAGTAAAGTTCATGAAGTCTAATTAAAGATTGAGGGAGACTGAGAGATTGTTGGCCCCTGTTATTATGTTGTTAGTTTATATTTGGATCCTATATGCAGTTTTTGTGCATTACTCAAACTTGCCCATGAAATGAAATATTTAAATTAAAGCACTGATTAAGTTATGGGGAAAAAATGTAAAGTTCATGAACTGGATGAATTCAAACTGTATGTGGTAAGAAATTTAGCTCACAACAGTCATAGTACAGTTTAAATATAAACGTGGAATTACATGGCTGTTTATTGTGATTGGTTATTGTAAGTATACATTCCTTTGATGGCAAGTGAGCTGTTTAAGCTTATTTGTAGTGGACTGGTTCAATTTTATCAAATCATGCTGACAAAAAAAGTTTAAGTTTCATTCATGTTTAGAGCTGACATTTTGGGGGAAATCAGGACACCTTAAGTTCCTGTCTGTCATAGGCAGATATCCGAATGAGGCCTCCATTTTAATTTTTCTTTAATATTTCAAAATCCTTACCTTGTAAAACATCCAATCAAAAAACTACCTACAGGGCTTGGGATTTAGCTCAGTGGTCCCACTGTCTGCCTCATAAGCACAAGGACCTGAGTTTGATCCTCCATACAAAACAAAACAACAACAACAAAAAACTACCTACATTACATGATCTATAATATCAAAATGACATTTAAATGTTCAATACCAAATTTTTTGTGTGTGTTGCAATAAAATAGTTCCTTTT
Organism: Fukomys damarensis; assembly: GCF_012274545.1. Classification (NCBI taxonomy): domain Eukaryota; kingdom Metazoa; phylum Chordata; class Mammalia; order Rodentia; family Bathyergidae; genus Fukomys; species Fukomys damarensis. The sequence goes on from NW_022900932.1 coordinate 18,393,957, forward strand.
CCCCCAGAGTGACTGTTACTTGTGAGTCTAGGTTAACAGGAAAGTAAACATGATGAAAATACAAATATTAGATAGATTTTTAGTTTAAAGGCATTAAGGCATAAAAATAAGGGACTCTCCAAAGATAACTCCACTTGGGGTGTGTTTGTGTGTGCACAGTGCTTGTATTCTATTATCTAATTAATATATTTAGGGAAAATACTTGTTCATTCTTTCAATTAATATTTACCAAGTTCCCAGAATGTGCTGGGCACTAATATAGGTTGTAGAGTACTTCATAATCCTTAAACTGAGAAGTGACACCAATTTGTTCTCACAAACCCATTTAGTCCAGCTATTCTTAGAAAGTGACAGCCTACTGATTTTGCCTGTTTTTTAAATTTTGTGATTCCTTCTCTTTGCTGCTTGTTGAAAAATTTGTATGTGTTATTAAATCTTAGAACACGCTGTTTCTTTCTTTTTTGTGGTGCTAGGGATTGAATCCAGGGATTCACACATTCTAAGCAAGTGCTCTACCACCGAGCTGCATCTCCAGCCCCATACGTTGTTTCTTTTAATTCTTTTTTGGGTATTGTGTAAATTATGCCTAATAAATAACACTTGAGACAGAAACCTGCTGAGTGCTTTTTGAAGAGGTGCCACATAGGAAGAAATTCTAGAGAAAGCAAACAACCAGGAGAAAGTTACTGTAGAAATAAACTGGTTTCATAGAACCAAAGGATGTAAGTCCCCTCATTGAGGACCCATTGGGGGGCCATCATATTAAGGAAGAAAAAGGCTGGCAACATAGCACATCAGGTATTGGGGGATAAATAGAGAAGACCCTAAGAACTTTCAGAGAAAACAAACAACACATAATAGATCAAGAATCAAAATTACATCACACCCAAGACCAACACTAGAAGCTAGAAGATAGTAATTCAATGTCTTAAAAATCCTCAAGCAGAAGTATTTTTAATTTAGATGTCTATAACATGTGATACTCTCAATTAAACATACAGCTGGGCTAAAGAAAATTCCAGATGTATGAGAGCTCCAAAACTTTGCTATCTTCCTTAAGAGTCTACTACCAAAAAGAAAAAAGAAAAAAAAAATAAGTGTTCATTGAAAAACAAGGGAAAAAGCAAAAACAAGACAAAGAGTTCAGGTACCACTGTGATAGCCAACCTGATTCCATTTATGTAAAGTCGAGTGATTCCAGGTGGTCACCTCCCCTTTCCCCCATAGGGAGTCCCTCAGTTAATGCATGACAATGATGCACCCCATCTGATAGAGCAATCTGCAACTGCTATTTTTATGACCTACCCAGTTGGTAGAGCAGTCTGCACCTATACTATCTTTATGACCTTGTAAACAGAATACTCAGCGCCTGTGTGATATTTTGTTTCAATTAATCTGTATGAAACTTCTTCTGACCCCCCCACTAACTTAGCAAAATTCTGCTTCTGGAAGATTCCACTTGCACTCCCCTTCTCCCTGAGCCCTCCTTAATTAAAAGAGCTGCTTAAAAGAACCCCACAAACCACTTTTCCTCCTTGAGAGCTTCTGTGAGCTGCTCAACTCTCCAATGCCAGCTGACAATAAAAGGACTCAAATTTGGCTCAGAATGGCAGCCATTCTCTATAATCTCTAGAGATTTAGTGTAACACTAGAAGATCTGTAGGAAGGAGGTGAATGGAATTCCCCAATTGATAATGAGGGCCAGGTCATGATGAGAGCAAATACCAGGCCAAGAAAACAATGACAGGGATTGGGACAAAAAGATAGGTGTTCTGAATGGGATAAAAGTTGGAAACTTTGCCTTGAAAGTGCAGGGTCCTGAGTTCAATCCCCAGTACCAAAAGAAAAAAAAAGTTGCACTTTTCTGATGAGTTCAGACATTTTAAGAAAAAGGATATTCATTCACGATAAATATTTATTGCTGGAGATTTAGCTCAGTGGTTCTGCTGCCTGCCTTGCAAGTGCAAGGTCCCAAGTTCAATTCCCAGTACCAAAGAAAGAAAAAAGAAAAGAAAAAGAAACAACCAAACACAGTATTTATTGAGTACCTGTTTGAGCCACACCTGTGAAGCCACTTTTTACAGAATCTTCATTCTAATAGAGAAAGATAATAAGTAAATAAACTGTGTAATGTATTAGAAGGCAATAAAGGGAATGAAAAAAAAAAGAAAAAGTAAATTAAGGGAAAGAGGATTGAAATTATTCTAGGTGTGCACTGAGTAAAAATTACATATTAAATTTTTAAATAGAGTAGTCAGAACAGATGTGTAGACCTCATTGTGGCATCTCATCCAAGACATGAGGAAAATCAGAGAATTAGGTGTGTGGATCTGTGGCAGAAGATTTTTTCAGGTAGAAGGAACTGCCAGTGGGGGTAGAGACATGTGAGAGATGGAGAGGAAGAGCAATCTGCAGTGAGGTCAGAGCAGTACAGGGTGGGTGGATATGTTAGATATGGTAGGACCCCATAAAGTAACTCATTGTCATGCTAAAACGAATTAAGTCATTGTTGGAAGAAAATCACTGGCTTACATTTTAAACAGATCATTTGCTGTCATTTGAGAATAAACTATAGGCAGACAATGGTAGAAAGGGGGAGATAATAAGGAGACCATTGTCTTGCCTAGTAAAGAAGCAATTATTGGTAGTAAAAATTATTGGTAGCAATTATTGGTGTTGATAGTAAAGAATATCATAGTACATCAGTTGGAGAATTGAAGGAAGAATTTGTGATAGACACAGGAAAGAAACTAAGTAAAAAAAAAAAAAGCATCAAGAGCCAATTATTAACCAAAGGAAAACAGGAAATGATACAGGAAAAGGTAACTATAGTAGTCTGTGTGACTCAGTTGTGAATAACATTTACACAGTCGTAGCCATGTAAACACAAAATGTTAATTTAACAAAATATGATCATATGCCTATGTTGGAAGGTTATGTGGTGAAAGCATGGCTACCCAAAAAAGAGTTCCTGCACAACACTTTTTAAAAATTCAATTCATATGGGGAAAAAATGAGAACCAAGATCTGTCATGTAAAGGTACAAGATCCCAATGATGAATGTAACTGTACTGTATACTTAAAAACTACCAATAAACTCAATAAGATCAAATAAATAAAAAAATAAAAATTCAATTCAGTAGGAAAATGTACAAAACATATAAATAATAGACAATTCAGAGAAAAAGAAAAGTGGGTCTTAAACAAGTATAAAAAGAAACTAAACTGCCCTTAAAATTAAAAAAATTTTATTGATCGATTTTTTTGAGGGGGGGGCGCATAAGATCTTGCTATGTAACTCACTACATAGCCCAGGCTGGCCTCAAACTCACAGTGATCCTTCTGCCTCTGCATGCACCACCATGCCCAGAAAAAAAAATTGTAAAGGAAAATCAAACTACACCGAGCTGTCACATTTTACTACCCAGACTGGCAAATATACAGAAGTTCGATAACACATTATGTTGGGAAAGGTAATGGGTAGACATTTTCATATATTGCTAGTACAGTGTAAATTTGGTATGCCAATTTCTATCAACATGAAAAAAAAATAGATATTCCTTTCAGAAAGGTCTTGTTGCTCCAGCTGCAGGCAATTTTCAAATGCTAACCCCTTGGCTGCAAAGAGTGGCCCACTGGACATGTTTTTCCAGAGCAGCCCACATCCTATGACGGATATAAAGGTCTTGCCACACTCACCCAGTGCAGGACAACTCTGATGAGTCATTTCAGCTCCACAGCTTCCCCGTGGAGTTCATGAGGCTGCACGGGTGCACCACAGGTCAACTTTAGCCTCTGCCTAATTCCTCTTCCTCTTTCTCCTTTCCACAGCTGTTGGACCCAAGGGCACTCTCTAAAAAACATCTTGAACTCTACATTTCTATCACAAAATCTGCTTCCCAGAGAAACCAATCTGTGATACCTTTGACCTCACAATTCCACTTCTACAAGTTTGCTCCATAGTCTCACATAAAGGCAAAGTGATATATCTTCAAGATTATTCAACATAGGTTATTTGTAGGAGCCAGAACTGGAAGCCATCTAATTATCTGACCACACAAATCAGGTGACTGATTAAATACAGGCATATATACACAATGGACTAGTAGGTAGCAATATAAAATAATGAAAAGTTCTTTACATAGATATATGAAAAGATATTCAAAGTGCATGTGTGTCAGTAGATTTGGGTGTCTCAGAGACAAAAGTAGAAGGGAAATGTTTATACATCTTTGTACTTTTTCAATGTTAAACCATGTGAATGGAGTAAACATGATGAATGGACTAAATAACGAACAAAATTTTTACTAGTTGAATTATTTGAATTTTAAAGTACATATAAAAGTACATACACACAGCTTTCATGAAATAAACATTAAAACTTTTTCATAAAATAAACATTAAATTAATCTGTTAAAAAGAACCATGTTCCACAGAATTACTTCCAACTAAAAAGACCTACGTATATACATGAAGTTTAAACTGTTTTTATAAAGAAAAACTATTAAAGGTTAAGGGTTCCCCAGTTTCTCTCTTGTACTTCATTTTAAAATGGGTGAGGATGTTCATTACCCTTTTGTTTTTAGCTATTTTATTTCCACTTTATAGAGTCAGATGGTTCTCAAATGGTTCTTTGTAATTTTAGTTGATTAAATACTGTCAATAAGAAGAAAAGTGGCAGAATTTACAAACGGCAAGAAAGCTGTATTGCTAGTGTAGCAGTTAATTATAACCCACTGAACAAAATTTATGCCAGATCTGGTCAATGAGAAGACCTTCAAGCTGGCTCCTTATGACAAGGATGAGCACAATCCTTTTGGCCACAGTAAGATGTTCTAGGTCACCTTGTACTGCTCTGCCCTAGCCCTGAAATCAGCCAGTTCTCCAAAAAGCTTTGGTTCCTTTTGGTGGTGACACGGTTATAAACAAAAATCTAGACTAGGAGTCTTTAATTTTGAAGTAAGCTTTAATCATAAAATGAATATATTTGAATTTGTATAAACCATAACGTTTATAGCTGATACAGCTGATTTCCCCATTTCACTTTGTGGTAAAAGAAAAGAGCTATTTAAGCTTTAAAATTATTTTTTCTTATTCAACTCAATATAATTAATTCTGGCCACAATTATTAGGAAAGAAGATTCACTGCAACAGCTAAGTCTCTAGATAGCTACTACAGTACAACATATTCTCAAAAGAAATTTGTAGACTAGGCTCCGCTATAAAGAAGGATAAATCTTGGGCCAGGGATTTAGCTCAGTGGTACTTCTGCCTGCCTCACAAGCACAAGGTCCCAAGTTTAATCCCCCCGCAAAAAAAGATAAATCTGAATCATGTGTAGGAAAATGGATGCACCTTGAGATCATAATGTTAAGTGAAATAAATCAGACACACAAGCTTAAATATCACATAGTTTCTCATATATGAGAAACCCAAAGTATAAATAAAGACCAAAATAAAAGACAGATAATAGAAAACAGGGACATAGGTCTTTTGTAAGTGGGAAGGGACCAAGAGATAGAGGGAGGAGAGAAGAAGTGAGGGTAAAAAAATTAGATGTGCAAGTACCAACTCCCCATGAGGAATGCATTCATCATGTACTGCAAGCATGTGGTGATAAGAACAAAAATTTAAAAGAAAAACAAAAGAAATCTGTGGGCTGGGGATATAGCTCAGTGGTCCAGCACTCACCTACTATGCACAAGGTTCTAGGTTCAATCTCCAGCACTGTGAAAGAAAAAACGAATTTGTAATGAAAGACTGCATAGGTTTTGAAGGATTGTAATCTACAGAACCCTGAAGATAAATATAATAAAACATAGGACGTTGCATTGATTTCATTTCAAACAAATAGAATCATAGCTTTACAGAATTACACTTTTTTTTTTAATGTTCAGATGTGAGTCACGAAAGAGATTTTTTTTGGGGGGGGTACCGGGGATTGAACTCAGGTCCTTGTGCTTGCAAGGCAGGCTACTGAACCGCTGAGCTAAATCCCCAGCAGAGATTTTGCTTTTTACAGAATATAATGTGTTGGAGAATGCTGTGGTAACTCCTCACATCATTATGTATGTGATAAAGGTAGATGAACTAGAAAATGTTTGAAATAAGCGTTATCAATTTCTATCTTAACTGAATTAAATAAAATGCTCGGTCTCTTGATAACAGATGGTTTAACATAATATACCTTTGAATACTGAAGGTAAAACAGAGATGATGTTTTATGTGATGGCACTGGGTGTATAGACCTATTCCATTTCTTTGTTTCATACATGGTATTTAGTATTTGTTCTTAATCCTGTCACTGCATGGGAATCACCTGGGGCTTTTATAATTCAGGCTCCTGAACAACATTCTGGTTCACTGACATTAGTATACAGTATCTTATGATTCAGGATTCAGTAAATTGTATTTTTGAAATATTCCCTGATAATTCTGAAGCATTTGATTATCAAACTGGTTTGGAAACTATTGGACTTGGCAAGAAGATACATATTTTTTTGTTTTTTTGTTTTTGTTTTTTTTTTTTTTTGAGACAGTCTCACTGTGTAGTCCAGGCTGGCTTCAAACTCATGGCAATCCTCCTGCCTCAGCCTTTAGACTGCAGGGATTACAGGCATATACCACCACACCCAGAAAAACGATACAGTACATTTTTACTTGGCGGGGGGAACCTTATTGGAGGCAGTTGGTCCTCTGGGTTTTGAATCTGTAGATTCAACCAACCAAGGATTAAAAATATTGTGTTTGCACTCAACTTCTGCAGACTTTTTTTTCTTTCCATTATTCCTGAAACTAGTGATGGTGATGAGTTCCCACACGGCAACCCAAAACCCACTTATTTATCACAGAGTGCCAACACTGCAATTAAACCAGAATACTGAGGTTTCAGTCTAGAAAGAAACAGTTCATACATTAACATTTTTTGTCCTAAAAGTAAAACAACACACATGCCATAGGTTGGCCACCACTGCCCTAAAACGATACACTACATTAAGTATTCACATAGTGTTTACATTGTTTTGAGTATTATAGAGATGATTTAACATATTCCAGAGTATATTCACATATCATATGCAAATGCTATGCTATTTAATATAAGGAATTTGAGCATCTACAGATTTTGGTGCACAAGAGAGGTCCTGAGAGTATCCTCCCATGGATACTGAAGGAAGGCTGTATATAAGCTACCCAAGGTCTGGAACTGAGCTTATACATTTTTATAAGTCCACCACTTATTATGAGACTTGTGTACAGTAGGCATTCCATTTATGTAATTAAAAAGAATTTTGACTTCAAATATTACTGGTCATGAGAGGAGTCATAAGAGTTTGGACAGGGAGTCATATTAGTTTGTACAGGGGACATAAACCGTGGTTAGTGATATTATATGTTTGCATGACAGAAAACCACCTTGCACAGAAATCTGAAAGACAATATTGGATTAGTGGACTGATTTATAGTACGGAATGTAGCTATGTTCGGTTATGATCTTGAATTCTGCTAGCTTTCTCTATGCTCTTGAAAAAAAGAATATTCAGATTTATGAGATTGGCTAGTCCATAGATTAACTTTCCACCAAATGTTCCACTTGATGTCACAATTAGACAAAAATTACAACAGCGAACAAAAAAAGATTACAATAGCATCTAACATTTATATGGCTTAAAAAAAGTGGTTCTCCAAATGTGGTTAGAGGACTCCTGGGTTTCCTGAAACCATTTCCAGTGATCTATAAGGTCAAGACTGTTTTCTTACTAGTAAGCTTGTATTTGCTTTCGTTACTTCATTTTTTATGACTGTACAGTAGTTTGTCAGAGGCTGTTTATTGTGTAAAATACTTAATTCTGAAAAGATAGTCAGTTTTCTTCTATTAAGCCAGATATTGAAGAAATTTGCAAGCATGTAAAACTGAGCCCTCCTCCTCTCTTGTGGTACTAGGGATTGAATCCTGAGACTTTGCAGTGAGCTACATCCCCAACCTTTTTATTTTTTATTTTGAGGTGAGGTCTCACTAAATCGATAAATTGCCCAGGTTGGGCTGGAATTTACAATCCTCCTGCCTGAGACTCCCAGACTGCTGGCTTTACAGGCATATGCCACCATAGCTGATGCTACTCTCTTTTTTTAAAAGTTATTTTTCATAAATAATATAATGGATTATTTTTAAATTACTAAGTAAACATTAGCAACTTAAAATTTTAATTTTCAATATGATAAATACTGATAGATATAACCCATAAAAGTTCTTTGGAGTCCTTAATAATTTTTAAGAGTGTAAAGTGGTCCTGAGACCAAAACATTGAATAACTAGTGATTTATATTTTTACATGTTATTTAATAATTAGTTCAACTGATTAGTTTTTCATTTGTTTGTTTGTTTGTTTGTTGAGACAGGGTCTCGCTATGTAGTTCAGGCTGGCCCTGAACTCATTATGTAGCCCAGGCTGTCCTTAAACTAAAAGTAATCCTCCTGGCTCACTCAGCTTCCTGAGTGCTGAGATTACAGGCTTGCGCCACCACACCTGGCTGGTTATTTAGTTTTATACAGACAATTTTGACCTAAAATCAAGAATAAATTTCACTAATTCCTAAAAGTTGATTTTTGTTCAATATTTATATATTGATTTAACTTTCATTTTTCCTTGTTCTGAGAAACAGTTGATTTAGTTACTACTTGAAGTTCCTTGAGCTTCCAAAGTATTCTATAGTAATTTCTGACACAACTTGAAATTCCCATCATCAGAGTTAGTGGAATGCTGACTGTCAAGGATTACATGCTAAGATTCTATTCACATATAGGGGGAAATTTTTTTTTAAACAGACTTCTCACTTCAGAGAACAGTCTCAGAAAAGGTACATTTTGGCTGGTGGCGCGTGCCTGTAATCCCAGCACTTGAGAAGCTGAGGCAGAAAAATTGCTGAGAGCTTGAGGCCAGCTTGAGCCACATAGTGAGTTCAGGACCAGCCTGAACTACAAAGAGAGACCCTGCCTCAGAAAACAAACAAACACACAAACACACAAACCAAAATGAAAACAAACAAACAAAAGGTACATTTTGATAGATACAAATCAGTTAAGATTCCTAAGTACTGTAGTAGGTAGATTCAGAACACAATATATTGAAGCACACTGCTTTGGTGCCCTTCAGATCAACAGTGCCTGGCTCCAGCATTTACTTATTACATAGGGGACTTACCCTACTTCCTCACTTGTAAAGGGACAAATGGTATCCATTCCACAGGCTGGTTGTAAATCAGCATTCGGTTGTATGTGACGTGCCATGAACATGATTAAAAAAAATGCTCTTCTTTGGTTCCTGAGAAGAATCATTTGAGAATAAATGGAGAAAATATTTTGCTTACTTCATAATCTAACACCAGTGATAATTGCTTTTTAAAAAAACAATTTTTAGAATTGTATGTGGCTATGCTCCCCAGGCTGGCCTTGAACCCCTGGCTCAAGAGATCCTCCTGCTTCAGCCTTCCCAACCCAGCGCTGAGACTATGGGTACAAGCCACCAAGCCCAACTTGTTTCTTTCTCTATAGCTGTGTTAAACAGGATAACTGTTTAACTTTTATTTTAAAATTCTGTTATGATCATAATATCTTCATTTTATTTCTGTAGCAGGAGAGAAAATTCATCTTCATCCTCACTTCTCACAGAAACACTTTCCTGAGAGAAAAACTTTATTAGCTTAAGGGGCTAAATTTTGCAACAGTAAAGGAAGTGATGATGAGGTTTCTAAATCCAATACTGCTTCAAAATTATGAAATGGGGCTTTCTTTTATTTGAGAAACCCAAAATATAAATAAAGCGCAACGTCAAAGATAGATAATAGGAAACTGGGAGCTAAATGTTGTGCAAAAGGGAAGGCAACCAAGAGATGGAGGGGAGGGGAAAGGAATAAAAAAAGAATTAAGATGTGTATGTACATGTACCAATTCCCCACGTGGAATATGATCATTATGTACTGCAAACATGTACGTACTAAAAAATTTTTTTTTAATTTAAAAATCCAACATGAGTTTTGGTCAAAAAAGGAAAAAGGTTATGACATGGATAAATTTTACGAGAAGTTTAAACTTCTAGTTTAAAAGGCAGTTCGAAACAGTTCCTCACCTTACTATGGTCCAGTTTTCTTTTCACTCACTCTCGTTTTTTACTTAGCGAACACTAAAACGGACACCAAGCGGAAGAAGGCGGGCACAACAAACTACGCCTTTGCCCCTCGCGCAGCGGAAAATCAGAAGAAACGCCCAAGGGCTTGTGGGAGACCTCCCACTTTCCCGCCTAAGGGGAGGCGGGGCGGGGCCGAGTTCGGGGCGTGGCTAGTTGCTCCCCCGCCCCTCTCCTCTTAGTTCTCCCCCCGCCCCGCTCGTTTCACTACGATCCCGACAGGCCCAGCGACTAGGAGAGTCACGTGAGGGTGGGCGGTGGAGGGAGAGGCTGTCCTCGGCTGGCTCTTCGTCTCTATGGTTGTCAGGGGTGGGCGGCTTCTACCCAGGACCTGCTAAAACTCCAGCCTGAACGGGTGAGTCCAGAACTCTGAAGGGTGTGGGGAGACGGCCATTTAGGGAAGGCGAAGAGGGTGGCAGAACAGCTTTAGGGACCTGGCCTCCGGGCCAGTCATTTGTCTGGTTGGGGGATTCGGCGACTTATCGGTACCGGTGGGATAGCTGATTGTGACACAGTCAGCTCGGCGTGCTGAGAGGAGACCGCAGTCCTGCCTGCTTCCCATTCCCGGCTTTCCTTTACCTCACCCGTCCCCCGTCCCCGTCCCGGAGAACTCCCAGTGCCGGGTTCCCAGTCAGAGGATTCCCTGAGCGCTGACGTCCCTGTGCTCGCTGGCGTCGAGGGGCATAGGTGCCTTGATGTTCCCCGCGAATTGTGGATGGTTCTGAAGCGGGAGCGAGAGTTTAGGTTGGATCTCCTGTAGGGAACTATAAATCACCGACTCAAAAAAGTGGAAAATCACTAGTGCTTTGAAGGAACAAAACGAAGTATATGTTTCTCGGATTGTTCAGATTGCGTTTTCCAGCGCCTCTGGTTTCTCGTTCTCGCAGCCTTGACTCTCCACTTGGCAACACTTCTTTCTCTCTCTCTCAAGTTCGCTTCTCACCATCCCATGCTGGGCCACTTACGATGTTCTGAGAACAAGCCAGGTATTAGTGACTTTATGCGAATGTTGAAAGAAGACTTTAAGACAGACTTCGTCTTGTCAGCTCTGTGAACTTGGAGTTTATAATTGCTTCTTTTTTAGATACCTGAAAAATATTGTAAATACCAAAAACATAAGTAGAATAAACAAACGCTATATCCAAGAGACAAAAGTAAAATGTTTTATTCTTCCTGGCATACCTCGGAAAGACGGATTTTCTTCTATTCTTTTGTAAATCGATGTTGCTCTCACATCTTTTGGGTGGTTTCTTTGACACCTGTGCCTTTGTTTACATTAAAACATCCTTTTGGATCAAGTGTAGACTTGATCTGGTTATATTAGAAAGGAGTTGACAGATAAGGTGAAACAAGTTTGGGGCTGATAGTTTAGGAGAGTTTTGGTTTCATTAAACTGTATGACAAATTAAGAGTTCAGCATCTTGAGACAAAAATGTTGATCGGGATGACTAACTTGATGGATTTCTGGTGTAGGCAAGGTAATACATTTGTTGAATATTGCCTTACCCTAAAAATTTTAGAATGTACTGCCACTTGCCTAGGAGCTAGTCTGTCTCCTTGCTTGATAAGTCTGATTATCTCTTCCACTTATAGGATATTATGCTGGCCATCTACTTATATGAAGAAAGTGTCATTGATACCTGGATGTCGTACTGAGGGTCACAAGATACAAAATAATAACAAAAAGCATGGATTCAGAAATAGCTTGTGGGCTAGGGATGAAAGGGAATGAGTGATAGGAACCAATAAAAGCAAGAGAACAGTGTTGTACTCTATAGAGTATACAGGAAGACACCAACAAACATAGCCTTTATCACTCTCTTCCTAGATAGTCTGTAGAGGGTTTACTAAATTCAGTAAACTTCTTTGATTTTTGAGATTAGGTCACACTGTGCTGTCCAGGCTATCCTCGAACTCCTGGATTCAGGCTATTCTCCTGCCTCAGCTTCCGGAGTAACTGAGAATCAGATGCCTGTCACCATGCCCCACTTTATTCATGAGACCTTTTTATTCCTCGAAAGCATGCATCTTGAGACTGATTTTTCTATATTAAAAAAAAAATGACATGGTGATTTCTCCCATAATTCAATTTTATGTAAAACAATTATAAATGAAATATTTAACTGACCAACATCTTCAGAACTTATTTATATATGTATTTCCCTCAGTACTAGGGACTGAACCCAGGGCTTCATTCATTGCTTGGCAAGTGCTCTATACTGAGGAACGTCTCCAGCCCTTTTTATTTTGAGATAGGATCTCACTAAATTGCCCTCAGGCTGGCATTGAATTTATGATCCTGCAGCCTCAGCTTCCTGAGTAGCTGGGATTATAGGTGTGCACCATCATGCTAGAATAGGACTAATGTATTTGATAATTTTTTAAATACAATTTTCCACTTTTAAACTTCAAAGTTAGTTTAACCTCTTGAGTGTTTTTCTCATGGCTGCAATACTTCCTATACATTAACCATTTTCCCCATATAGAGTTTTCAAATATATTCTTTTTTACATGTGAACCAGGTTTTTAAAAATTTAATATTCACAACTTTTTCCCTCACTCAAGATAAAAATAGCTGTATTTTGTGCCAAAAGAAAAATAGTACTTCTTTTAAGATAGATCTTATATTTGCTTTGGTAAGTTATAAGAAAATTGCTAGTGCTTTTAGACATTAAATATTAAAATCAGTATGTTTGAGAAGAAAACATGGGGATAGTATCTTTAAATGTTTTATATTTCCTATTATAAAAGTAATATGTGCTTATTTTTTTAAAAAGGGGAAGCTGGGCATAGTAGTGCATGCCTGTAATCACAGGCTGAGGCAGGAGATTTGCTGTGGGTTCAAGGCTAGTCTGAGCTACGTAGTGAGACCCTGTCTCAAAAAAAAAAAAAAAAGGGGAA
>NW_022900932.1:18407196-18427156 GCF_012274545.1 Fukomys damarensis
AAAAAAAAAAAAAAAAAAGGGGGAAAAAAAGAGGGAACATTATAGAAATATAGCATTCTCATCCTAATTTATTTTTTCCTCTCCCAGCAGGGAATCACATTTCTTTTTTATATTTGGGGATTGTGTAGAAAAGTAGTCTGTGGTATCAGATTCACTGTAAGGATAGAAGCAAAACCCCAGAAGCCCCAGAATAAAGACACCTTCCCTTTTTCCACAATTCTAGCAAACTCCCATAGCGTAGTCTCATTAGCTTGAGCTGTGTTTTTGCCTATCCTAGAAGCAGCTCCAGTGGCCAGGATGATGGAATGCTTTATGTAGGCAAGTTTGGATTTTGTTCCCTGCTGTGGATTGGGGCAAAAGGAAACATGGTTTCAAACCACATGATGTAAGGGCAGGAGATACTTTTCCTCAAGGAAATGTCAGGTGTTATTTCCTGGCGAAGAAAGAATGGTTGCTGGATAAACAAAAACAACATATGTTTACATGCATTTGTGGGTTTTGTTTTGTTTCCAGTTCTGGGGATTGAAGTCAGGACCTTATATTTGCCAACCAGGTGTGGGGCCAGTGAGCTATATCCCCACCTTGCATTGTATTTTTAATTCAGAGAACTTTTTTTTTTGTTATATAAATTAATTATACTTCTAGTGACTGAGTTGATTTTCCATTTTAAAGTGTCTTACAGAATTTGAAATTTAAACATTTTTAGTGTGTGTATTTGTATTGTCATTATATGTATAGTGCTTTTGTAGTTTAAGCTCTTATATTGCAAATACTTATATGGTTACTACATGTCTAGTACTGCACCTTTGCTCTGGAGTATTAGGTTATTAATTTATGTATTTATGCAGCATTGGGGGTTGAACCAGGGTCTTACACTGAAGTACATTCCTAGCCCTTTGTATTTTTTATTTCCAAATTGCCTAAGCTGGCTTTGAACTTGTGGTCCCGCTGCCACAGCCCCTTCATTAGCTAGGATTATAGGGATGTGCCATGATACCCAGCTGTTGTTGTTGTTTTTTTGTTTGTTGTTTGTTTTGCTATGCTGATGATCACACACAGGGCCTTGTGTATGCTAGAAAGTGCTGTACCACTTAGCTACACCCCTCAGCCAAATGACTTACTGTATTGCATATCTGGTAGTTTGTTAAAACTGAACATTGAGTGGCTGGGGATTTAGCTCAGCGGTTTGGTGGCCTGACTTGCAAGTGCAAGGACCCTAGTTCATTCGCCGGTACCAAAAAAAACAACAACAACAAAACAAAACTGAACATTGATTTTTTTTCCCTCATTGAGTTTACTGGTACATTTTACCCATACAGTACAGTTACATTCATCATTGGGTGAATATTGGTTTTCTATTTTGTTTTGTTTATTTATTTATTTATTTTGGTGATGGTGATTGAACCCAGGGACTCATACATGTGCTCTACCTCTGAGCTATATAACCCTAGCCCCATGATTATTAGCATTTGTGCTATTGTGAGTGAACTTGACTAAGAAACTTTAGCTTTAAACCATAAATATAATGTTTTAAATATTTAAAATATGTAGTTGATGTGATTAAATGATGGATTCTTTTAATTATTTTATGTTTAATTAATTAATTTTTTGGTTTTTTGAGACAAGGTCTCACTGTGAAGTTCAGGGTGGCCTTGAAATATGTAACCAAAGGGGACCTCAAGCAGCAGTCTTGCCTCAACCTCCTAAATGCTGGTATCGTGGGAGTGTGCCACCATCCTCGGCTTATTTTATTATTTTATTATTATTATATGTATACTTTTTTGGATTTTTTGAGATAGACTCTCACTCTGTAGCCCAGGCTGGCCTCAAATTCAGGGCGATCCTCCTGCCTCGGCCTCCAGACTGCAGGTAGTACAGGCTTGCACCACCACAACTGGCAATTATTTTATGTTTAAAAGTCAGTGTAGAAACCACTTTATCTTTTTTTTTTTTTTTTTTTTTTTTTTTTTTTTTTTTTAGTACTGGGGATCAAACTTGGGCCCCTGCTCTTGTGAGGCAGGCAGCAGAACCACTGAGCTAAATCCCTGGCCGCTAGAAACCACTTTATCTTGAGCACTGTACGAAAAATAAATTACTATTAACTGTCAATAATGAATGTCTCTGGGTATTAACTTTAAAACTATAATTAACATTTATGTCTGGTTTTGTATCTTTATGCATTATTCTGATGGCTCATTATGTTTTAAAAGAAAATGTAATTAAGGCAGATATTGTTTACTCCACTGTCTTATTTTTATTGAAAGAAATGTCCGCAGCTCAATTCATGGATATTTGAATTTTATTGCTAACATTGAGCAACACAGGCTAGTGTCTAAAACCCAACTGTATCAAAGATAGTACTCTTTGAACCTGTGTTTTTTCAAGTTGCAAATGTAAATAATGCTTATCTCATAGGGGTTGTGTGAAGATTAAGTTAATTAGGATATGCCAAGTATCTAGGATACAAAAGGTTCTTACTAAATATAATTGTTAGTAATAACAACTAAAACAAATAATGCCGTAAGTAATTGTATTTTCCCAATTTTAACATGTTTAGTCCCAGCCTTTTTCTACCTTTTGAAAAAGAAATGTCAGTATCTTACTTGCCTACTATCCTCGTAGGATAGTCCTCTAACATGGCACAGACAGACATTAGAATCTAGTTTGAATGTATGTTTTAGTTGAGCTCTTTTGTCTCTGCCTTCCCTTCCTATCTCTTTTCCCACATTGAAGTCATAAAGAAGTACTTTTTGTTCCCCCTACAAGCCATGTTATATGCTTTGTTTTGTTTTGTTTGTTTTTAGAGATAAGGTCTCATTACATAGTTCAGGCTGGCCTTGAACTCACTGTTCAGCCCATACAAACTTGAGATGACCGCCTGCCTCATCCTCCCAAGTGCTGGGATTACAGGCATGTGCCACCATGCCCAGCGCCATAGCTGTGTCTTTATGCCTTTGTATATGCTGTTTGTTGTACTTAGAATGCCTTTTCACCTTCTTGCTGGTGAGCTCCTGTTCATCTTTCAACCAGATTAATGAGTTGTTCAGTATGTAAAACCTCTCTCCACCGTCAGGTGATTATCTTCCATGCTGGTTGGCATGATTTATTTTACCAGTTTAAAAATATTCTTCTTTGTAGAGTAATTGTATGTATTTTCTATGACATTGAGTGATTCTTGGTATCAGAAAGTGGATCTTACTTTTTATTATATTCTGAGATCTGAGTAATTGAAGTAAGTACAAGCTCAGAACATGTTTTATGAGTAAATAAGTAGATATTTCATCTGTTTTATAAAACAAAATAGAAGAAATGATACATTCCACTAGTCTGTAATGTGTAACTTTATCAATCTGAGATATTTAGAAAATTTACCAGGACACATCTAGAAAATTCCATGAATACATTCTACCTCATATCAATGGTGTGTGTATAAGTACCAGGGATCTGGAGATGGAGATGAGAAATGTATTCCCTTCTTCAGTGAACTCTCACTCTAGTCATGGAGATAGATTAATTATTATAATTAAATGATGGCAATATAAATTATTACAATTAAAATTAAAGAAAAGATTCATCTCAATTTTATCAGACACATTTTATGTACCC
Organism: Fukomys damarensis; assembly: GCF_012274545.1. Classification (NCBI taxonomy): domain Eukaryota; kingdom Metazoa; phylum Chordata; class Mammalia; order Rodentia; family Bathyergidae; genus Fukomys; species Fukomys damarensis. The sequence continues at coordinate 18,410,803 of NW_022900932.1, forward strand.
AGTATTAAAATATAATTTAGTGTCTGCTGCATTGGACAGCACAGTTATAAAATATTTCTACTTGATAGGTAGTATAGAACATTGTATATTATTCATTATATACAATTTGCAAAATTGCATTCTGTAATTTGAGATTATCAACTTATATTTTGCCCATGTTTCTTACTTTTCAAATAAAATTTACTTTTAGATTAGAAAATCATATTTTAAGAAATAATCAGGTTAAGTCTCACATGGTAGTGCATGTCTACAGATCCAGCTACCTGAGAGGCTGAAGTGGGATTATTAGTTGGTGGCGCATGCCTGTAACCCCAGCACTCTGGAGGCTGAGGCAGGAGGATCACTGTGAGTTCGAGACCAGCTTGGACTACACAGGAGTTCCAGGTCAGTCTCACTACATAGTGAGACCCTGTCTCAAAAAAAACAAAAAAAACCAAAAAAAAATTTTTTTTTTTTATTTTTTGTTTTTGGAGACAGGGTTTTGCAGTGTGGTTCAAGCTGGCCTTGAACTCACTATGTAGCCCAGGTTGGCCTTGAACTCATGGCAATCTGGCTCAGCCTTCCAAGTGCTGGAATTATAGTTGTGTGATACTAGGCCTAGATGAAAAATATATTTGATGAGATTAATGGCAGATTAGTCACAAGAGAAGAAAGCCTAAACAAGGCTTATGTGGTATACAAAATAACCTATGCAGAATTCTTACAAAAAACCAACCAATTTTTAGGTGTAACTCTTGTTTATAAAAAGTAAATGGAATAGAGAATTTAATGCCATAGTGAAGCAATCACACAAATCCAGAATGTGAGATGTGCTGCAATATAATTGTTTTCTTCTTTTCAGAAATTAGTATTGTATTGTGATGTACATCATGGTTGGTATACATAATGCCACTGAATTGTATGCTTAAATGGTTAAACTGGCAAATTTTATATTTTGTAGATTTTACCATAATTTTTAAAAATTACCATGTTAGTAATTTATATATGTACAGTAGCATTAAGTACATCCACATTTTCACTTAACCACACTGCCAATAATTTCCAGAACTTTCTCTTTTTCCCACCTTGAAACTCTTTTCTAATCATGTCTTAACTCCCCTCTTCCTCTTCTTCCCATCCCAGGTAGCCTTTGTTCTTTCTGTATCTGTGACTGTACTACCCCAAGTACTTCATATAAGTGAAATCACACAGCATTTGTATTTTTGTTAACTGGCATATTTCACTTAGTATGTCTTCAAGGTTCATTCATGTTATAGAATATGCCAGAATTTCCTTCCTTCTAAAGGGTGAATAATATTCCTCCTTGTACATTTTGTTTATTCATTCACCTTTTTTTTTTCCCCCAATTACAGTGGATTGGGCGCAAGGGCCTTTGCAGCGCACTTCTTTAGCCAATTTTTTTCTTATTTCTTTTGAGAGAGTCTCCCTAAATTACCCATGCTGGGCTAGAACTCACAGACCTCCTGCCTCAGCCTCCCAGAGTTCTGGGATGAATTACAGAGGGTGTGCCACCATAGCCCGCTTTACTCATTGATGGACACTTGGGTTGTTTCTACTTTATGGCCATTGTGAATAATGCTGCTTTGAGCATGACTACATAAATATCTGTCCTAGTACAGAGGGTGTGCCACCATAGCCCGCTTTACTCATTGATGGACACTTGGGTTGTTTCTACTTTACTTATGGCCATTGTGAATAATGCTGCTTTGAGCATGACTACATAAATATCTGTCCTACTCCCTGTATTTAATTCCTTTGAATTCCTACCTAAAAGTGGAATTGCATATGGTAATTCTGTATTTGAGGAATTACTGTACATTTTCCATAGTGGCTGACAACTTTACATTCTCACCAGTAGTGAACAGAGTTCCAGTTTCTCCACATTCTTGTCAATACAGTACTTTTTTTTTCTTTTTGTAATAGCCATCTGATGAGTGTAGGTAGATTTTACGTTTGGTATATTTTAACATATAAAACAAGGCTGTGAGGAAGAAAAGATGATGTGTGGAATAACTGTTGTAGATTAACAGATAAAACCACAGGTAATACATGATATTTATGTGGATTCTGACCTGAAAAATCAGCTGTATGTTTTGGGGAATTTGAATATATCCTAATACTAGAAGATATTAGGAAATTACTGTTGATTTGAGTAAATTTGATAATGGTTTTGTAGTTATATAGAAAATATATCTTTACAAGTAAAGTGTCCTGATACCTATAATTTACCTTAAAAGTGTTCAGCAGAAAAAAGCCCAACAGAGAAATAGATGATGCAAATACAGAAAAATGTTAATTGTTCAATCTAGGTAAGGCACTTATGATGTTCATAACATTATTTTCTGACATTTCCATTTAGAAGTTTTAAAATGTTATAAAGTTTTGATGTCAACCTCTTATGAAAAAGTAGCTATTTAGAAAAATTTGCATTTTTATAAATGATTTATTCTAATCTTCCCGCTTCCCTCCATTAGGGCTTGAACCTGGGCCTTCTTTCAGAGCTACATATCTAGCCCTTTTTATTTTCTGAGACAGGGTCTTGCTAAGTTGTCTAGGCTGGGCTTGAACTTGCCATCCTCTGATTCAGCCTGGCAGTGTGCTGGGATTATAAGGTTGTGCCACCATGCCTCCTTCTTTATAATTAATCTTATGGATTTTGCTTTCCAGATACTGTATCTTTAAATTTTTTAACTCTTTTGTGTATAATTACAAGTCTGCATTTTAAGAAGTCAGTCTTGTGTCATCTTCACAGTGGAATATGCATTCTTCATGTATATCCCAGCTTTTAAAGAAGTAATTCAACTCTCAGGACTTTCTCGTGCCTACTATTACTCTTTTAGCCTACAGCTTTTAATTTCATGCTCCATAGAAAAATGCTTCTAACTCATTAATTGTTTTCTTGATTGCATATTTTCTTTAGACTCAGATTGAAGCCTCTGGTGAACTCCTAAGTACTGTATATTCCGTATTAAGATTAATGAAGTGTTCTCTGTTTTGGGAGGGTAAGAAGATACACGGCAGAATCTTTAATGTTATAGGAAATCTGGGATTTTACTATAAAAAATCATACATTCTAATTTTATAAGTCTGGACTTTATTTAAGCTTGTTTACTAGTTTAAAAAGCATACTCAGATTTATTTCTGCAGCATAATATGATAACTCATACTGGGAGTTACTAGATCTGGTTTCTGTTTCCCAGTTTGCCACTAACTAACTTTGTGTTCTTAATGAAGTTCTGTCTGATTTGTTTCTTTCATGTAGAAATTTTGAAAATTTCTAAGATCTAAATCTTTCTATTCAAACCTAGTATATTATTCCTTTTTTTTAACTCAGTGTTTGGGAGTTTGGGGGCTTGTAATGAATCTCCTTGTCAAAAGTGTATGGGTTTTTTCTCTTTTTTTAAAAAAGCAACAAAAATCTTTGTATTTTTAACCTGGTGACTGCTCGCTCTACTTTTTGTGGCAACAAGGACTTCTTTGTATGGAAATAAATGATAATTCTTTTGGCTAGTAAAATAGAAATATGAACTAAAGTAATATGTGTTACTAGATATTCTCTACTTGCCCCTCTATATTCACCTTCTAACCTTTACCCTATTTTATGCCCCTGGTAGCTGACTCTTATATTCTACATCCAGAGGCTCTATTCCCTCTTCCTCCCATATCCAGGAGGCTTGGGGCAAGCTGGAAGGTGAGAAGAGAGTAAGGTCTGGGTATTTACTTCCCTGGCTCCCTCTTGCTTGGTTGGTAATTACTGTATTCCTCTGCTGAAGGGCACATTGCTCTTGTCAGGTAGCTCTCTCCCAAAGCTGAGGCTACAGTTGATTGAGTTTAGGTTAATTACTGTCTTCCTTGGCTCATTAAAGCCTAGTGGCTTCCAACTGTTCTTATGTCCAATGGCTTCCCACTATTACTTTTTCTTCAGTTTTTATTTTTTATTAGTACATGTGTGCAGTACATGATTGCCTTCCTTGTGAGGAGTTGGTACATATATATTACACATATTAATTATTTTTAAATTTACTCCTTCCTCTAAAGTAGAAGTCAGGTTTTTCCTTTTGGGTGGAGTAGTACCTCACTTTGTATAAATACCACATTTTCTTTATTCATTCATCTGTTAATAGACATATAGGCTGCTTCCAAGATTTAGCTGCTATGAATTGTGCTGTTATAAACATGGTATGCATGGAAAACTGTTAAATAATGTCTAACTTTTGGGGGAAAGTACCTAGAAAGATTAGAATAGCAGGGCTGAATGGAATTTCTAGTTTTAGATTTTTGAGGCATCTCTTTACTGATTTCCATAGTGGTTGTATTAGTTGACATTCCCACTCACAATGTAGAAGAAACTGCCCCCCCAACCCACACATACACCTGCATCCTCACCAGCATTTGTTATTTGATTTCTTGGTGATGGCCTTTTTTTTTTTTTTTTTTTCTGAGTAGGATAAGATAGGGTTGGGTTTTTTTCAAGTCAAAATACAAAATTTCTTAGAAATGGCAAAGTGATTCCATGGAGTTGAAATGCTACTAAGGTTAGGAGAAAAGGTTAAAAAATGTTTACTTCCTTGATTGAAGTAGATAAAACTATGAGAAAAGCTTACATACTCTTATAGCCAATATTTCACTTCTGACACCATATGCATGGATTCTCCCCCCTCACACACTGACTAGTTCCCCAACACCAGTTACATGTCCTGCAGTTCAGATCCATTCACCTGGAGATAGTGCAGACACTCCCAAAGGCTAAAGATTTAGACCCGCTAGACTACCTTGTAAAGGGACACAGCATCCATACCATCTTGGTGTGCTCAGGAGTCTGGCAGTTGTTGGAACCCTGTCCTTTACATTTTTGTGGAGGCTTGGTTACATAGGCATGGTTGATTTAGTTATTAGCAATGGTGATGAAAGTTCCAACCTTCTGACAACCAGTTCCCATCCTAAGGTTATCTGAGAGTCTCCCCATTAGTCATTTTGTCAGCCTGGGAAAATAACACTATTACTTCAGAGATTCCGAGGGTTTTAGGAGCTGTGTGTCAGGAAATGGAATGAAGACCAAATATATATTGCTTTTATAAATAGTACAGTAGATGTGGCCTCACTCAGGAGCTGAGTGAGGTCCATCCTATTCCGGGTCCATGCATTACAGTGGTACTGCATCCTTCCTTAGCCCTGAGATTCTGAAGATCCCAGACCCCTCCTAAGCCCCTCTCCATCTTCATGTTTGTTTTGGGCAGACCCCAGGCTCCTTGAATATCTCCTTCTTGGTCATTTACTCAGAGAGGGTTCTGAACCCCAGGTGAGAGGAATTAACCCACCTTTGTCCTGTGAGATTCATGTTTTCCTGGCCTAGATAACATCCAATTAGCTATGCCTGCAGGTGTATTGTATTCCTGATATCCCAATGGAAATTGTACTCTTTCTGGGCATGAGACAGTTTCATTGCACTCTTATGAATGTGGGCCCGGCATGGATACCCTAGAGAGAGACAAAACAGAAACTGAGTAATGGGACAGGAGGGACTGGAAGAGACAGTAAGATGGAGGTGGAGTTCAGAGACAGAAAGAAGAATCCTCTGCATGTTCAGTAAAGTATAAATTGTGTGAAAAAAATATAGCAAGGGTGAATAATAGATGTTTTTATGATTATAGTATTTGCTTTTAAATGTTTGCATTAAAATATATTTAGCTTTACTTATGTGAAAATTATACTGCATAAAATAGTTTTTAAATTATCATCACCATCAGGAGCATCCTCTTACAATCCTTCCAAACATTTATTCATAACTTGTTGTGTTAGGCTTTGTTCTTGGCTTTTTACAAGTATCTCATTTAATCCTCATTGTGATCATTTGCAGTAATTCTTACTGTACCTGTGTTTTGGAAGCACAGAGTTGCATATGGTTCGGACTTACTGCAAAAGTGATGGCCAGTAAGAGGTCAGGTTAAGATCTGCTGTCTAGGAACTAATTGATTAGCTTACCTGGAGTTCTTAGAAGGCACTTAACTTTATGGACCTCAGCAGGCTAAAACAAAATAGAACAAAACAAAATGTTTTCTGTTTAAGGAGTGATCAAAATATACAGTGACTATTAAAAGCTTTTTAAAAAATGTATTACATTAAAAGGCACAATGCCATTTAAGCCCCCTCAAAATACACCTTTTTGCTTCCAACATACTTAGTCCATTGTTCCTGCCACTTTCTGAAGTAGTTCTGCAAATTGTCTTTTATGAGTGCCTTTCAGGGTGCGATTAAAACTTTGGTGAATTGGGCTGGGGATTTAGATCAGTGGTGTTGTGCCTGCCTCCCAAGTGCAAGGTCAAGAGTGTGATGCCCTGGGGCCGGGGGTTTGGCTCAGTGGTTCTGCCGCGTGCCTCACAAGCTCAAGGACCCAAGTTTGATCCCCAGTACCCCGTCCCCAAAAAAGAGTTGGATCCCCAGGACCGCAACAACAAAACAAAAACTTTGGTGAATGGTGCTGCTGAGTGCATACAATGGAAGGGCAAGCTATAAAGATAAATGTTGTGACCACATCCACCTTATTCACCAGAACTGGCATCGTGAGACTTCTGGCTCTTCCCCAAAGTCAAAATGACTGTGAAAGGTATATGTTTTGAATCTGCTGAGGACATCAAGGCAGTCACAGCAGCGTAATTAAAAACACTCATGAAAGTGGACTTCAGAACTGTTTCAGGAAACGGCAAGAACAGTGGGATAAGTATTGAAAGCAAGGACAGCAGGTTTTTTGAGGGGGATTACTGGCAGTTTACTTTTTGCTGTAGTAATTTTTAAAAAATTTAAACACACACCATATGTTTCAGTCACACCTTATATGTCCAGTTTGTGATATTCTAATTTCCAAAGTTTAAAACATCTTTTTTTCTCCAGTACTCAGGATTGAAACCAGGGTACATTGTGCATGTTAGGTAAGCACTCAACGAGTAAGCTACATTCCCAACCCTTTTTAAATTTTCTTTAGGGACAAAGTCTCACTAAGTTGACTTGGGTGCCCTTAAACTTGTGAACCCTCCCTTCAGCCTCCTAAGTAGTTGGGATTTACAGTCATATACTATAACATACCTGAAAGTTTAAGACATCTTTAAATTATCTTTTAAAATTCTTTTTAAAAAGTGCCTGAGCTGGGTGTGGTGGCATATGCTTATAGATCCAGCTACTCAGAAGCCTGAGGCAGATGATTATTTAGGCCCAGGAGTGCAAGACTATCATGGGTATTGTAGGGAGACCCAATCAAAAAAAAAAAAAAAAGTTGGTTGGAGTAAAAGTAAGAAAGAGAGGAATACATCCTGTGAAATACCTAATATTTCTGTCAACTCTGTAGCTTTCTAGAAATAAATATAGACAAATAGTTATAAAATAGTATTTCTAAAAATATACTTGTTGCTATGAATACTAGAAAAAATTCCATTGAGATTGTTTATTTAAGTCTTCCCTTGGCAGATACACACACACAAAACACTTATAGATTTGCCTGTCCCTCTTATCAGTTCTTTGCTGTTTAATGAAACTGACACTGGAGTTGGTACAAGCACTCCAGTAATATGTTATCAACTGGGAGTTGAGTTTTGCATATAATTGTTAATTACATTTTAATGTGGTATCCCATTTTCCCTGTCCGGAAATTGAGAATAGTGCAAATAAGGAAGTATTCTTAGCTGCACTTACAAAGTATAGAATGCTCAGTGAATACAAGGTAGCATTTTTATTAAGTATTGATTCCTTCATTCTGTCTTCACATAATCATTTCCAAACCACAGTAGGGCTGAGAGCTTTTAATTTAATAGGAAGCTCATGGAAGTATTCTAACCCTGTGTTCAATTGTGCATGTAATGCAGTATTGTTGATCAATATTTTATATTTTATTTCTTAAAATTTACTCTTCTTAAGGTTAGTCTCAGCTGCTTGAATAGTTTGGCCTTAGTCAACTAGTGTTTTTCTACATTTTATAATATTTTTATATATTTTTCTATCTGTTTTGCTATATGTTCCCCTGTTAAAGCTTTCCAGTTAATACACATTGCATCCCAAACAGACTTAGCAATGAATAAGTAGCTGATTAGCAAATCACGAATGAAAATTTAGTTTTGATCTTTTATATGATTAAATTAGCTTAATCTAATAATTTTTGTGATGGTTGAAACTCATTAAATAATTTTTTATATTTGTATATCATGTGTAATCTTTTTTCATTTTTTCTCTTTTTCTGGCACTGGGGATCGAACTCAGGACCTTGTACTTGGGAGGCAGGCTTGGCACCACTGAGCTAAATCCCTGGCCCTTGTAGCCATTTTTCTTTATAACTGTCCATCCTTCATCAAACCTAAGCATAAAAATTTAAGTTTACCTGTTTCTTCAGATTTTCATTTCCTTATGAAGGCTGCTATGCCACATAAAACTTATATTAAATCAATTATGCTTTTTTTTAAATGAATCTATCTTTTATTATGGGACTCTTAGTCGTGAACCTAGGCTGGATGAGAGAAAGATACCTTTCTTCCTGTGCACATATATGAATAAAGAGACTATGTTACCTAGGTGTGGTGGTACATGCTAATAGTCCCAGATACTTGTCAGGCTGAGGCAGGAGTATCATTTGAGCCTTTACATTTAAGGCCAGTTTAGGCAACCACAGCAAAACCCCATTTAAAAATCAGAAAAAAAAAATCAATCAATAAATCAATCTTTCTTTCTTATTTCTGAGACAGGATCTCACTATGTAGTTCAGGCTGATTTTTAACTCACTACGTAACGCAGACTGACCTAGAACTTGCAGTGATCCTCCTGCTTTAGCCTCCCAAGTTCTGGGATTATGGGTGTGTGCCACCATGCCTAGTTTATGTTCAGGCTTTCTGAACACATATTTTCATTTCTCCAGAGTATATACTCAGAGCTGGGTTGCTGCATCCTAAGGTAAGAACATGCTAAGCTTTATTGAGAAATTGTCAACCCATGTTCCACAGTGGCTCCGTTGTTTTGTATTCCTAGTAGCAATAAAGGGGAGTTTATTTGTTTTGCACCCTCACTGCATTTAGTATTGTCAGTAATTTTTCTTTTGGACATTCATATAGGTATGTAAAGGTATCTTATGGTAGTTTTAGAGTGCATTTTGCTGATGCCAAATAATTTTGAACATTGTTTTGTTTTGTTTGCAGTACTGGGGATTGAACCTATGGGTCTTCACACTGAGCTACATCCTCATCCTTTTTTATTTTTAGAGACAAGGTCTTGCTAAATCGCTAAATTGCCCAGCTGGGCTCAAACTTGGGATCCTCCTGCCTCAGCTTCCTGGATCATAGGTGTGTGCCAGTACACATGGCAGTTGAACACTTTCTTATGTGCCTAGGTGCTGTGAATATTTCTAAGTTTTCCTGTACATATTCTTCATTTTTCTATACTACATACCTAAAATTCAGATAAAAATTTTCAAAACTTGCTAAAGGCAGATTCTGAGGTGAACGTACATCGTGCTTCTTTTGAGAATTATATTTGGTAGTTATAATTACAAAATCCAATTAGTTTGTCAATTTGTAATTAGAGTTAGCACAGTACTCATCACTGGGTAGAGCAAGATGTTCTTTCTCAGTGGATGAATGGTCTATAACACTGAGATACTGATCTTTACAATTGTTTAATCGGTTTTATTTTTGTACAGTATTAGTGACCTAAGTTATTTTGCTGTCCTGTTTTTGTAAATCAAATGAAATTATAAGAGAGGAGTCTGAGTAGGTATTTTGAACATATGTATATATGTTGTCCAAATAAAAATAATAAATGATAAAAAAAATGTCTAGGAACCCTAGACACGGGAAGAGTTCCCATCCACTCACAGAATCTTCCCATTGGACCTCAGTCAGGAACTCTCTAGTAAGATCAGATCACTATGCTTAAGTATACTGAAAATTGTGTTTTACACCATAAATATATATAGTGTAAAAAGAAGATTGAGAAAATATCAGGGGATAAAGCTGTTCTCAGAGATTCAGCCCAGAGGAGGGGAGCATAAACCACAGTAGGAGAAACAGTAAGCTCTTTTCACATCCTTTCCACCAAATAACAAAAAACCTTAAGCTACTGGGGAAGGAGAGCAAACCTTATCACCTTGGTGGAAAATGAAGAATTCTTGAAGTTGGAAGATTGAAAAGTTCTCCACCCATGGGGAAAGGCTGGAGATTGTTAGAAGCTGAACGCCAGAATTTACATCCCAAGGAGAGGCAGGGCCTCTGAGAGAACCTCAATCACCAGAGCCAGTGACTCAAAGTCCCTGTTGGAAATCTTGAGGCTGTCCCAGGACAGCAAAGAACCTATTTCAGCCCCTGACTACCAGGCCTGCACATGATAATAGGCAATCAGGAAAAAGGACATACTACATATGGAGGGATGATGGAGTTTAGGGTGTCACCCCAGAATAATGCCCCTTTGGCATAAGCATTATTTTGAGCTGTTTATTTTGAGAAACTGCAGACATAAGAGATGTTCTGAAAAGTGAACCTTTAATAAGAAATTCACATTTATAAAGAGACTACCCATTTATGGGGTGTTCCTCTCTGCCCATGGAAGAGAGGGATGACTAAATTATTATAAACTCTTATCAATGGAGAAAGGACCTACTTAAATTTGCATTAAAACTCTTACCCTTGTGCTTTTCCTGACCCTGTGTGTGTGGAGGGGGATTGAACCCAGGTCCTTGTACATATTAAGTCTGGTCTCTGCCTCTAAGCTATACCCTCAACCCTAGCCATCACTTATTAACTTAGTATCTCTACACACCCTTCTTTCTTTGTTTCATAGACTGATATTTTCTTTTTTGTTGTTGTTTTTGTTTTGTTTCATTTTTTGGTACTGAGATCGAACTCCGAGTCCTTTTGCTTACAAGGCAGGTAACAGAACCACTGAGCTAAATCCCCAGCCCTTTTTAGAGCTTTCAGTAATACCAGTAATCCTCTGTGGCTCATGTGATGTAGGTTTACCACCACTGCTAGTCTATCCACTTGTTTTGTTTTGTTTTGTTTTGTTTTGTTTTGAGACAGGATCTCAGTATGTAGTTCAGACTGTCTTGGAACTCATTGTGTAGCCCAGGCTGGTCTGGAACTCACAGTGATACTCCTGCCTCATCTTCCTGAGCACTTGGATTACGTGCACCCAGCTCTACCTATCCACTTTAAAAAAAGTATTTTTCTTGTAGTAATTCTAGAGTAACTTAAACCTATTGCTAATTATCTTATTCATTCCTTAGGACTATTTTTCTCTCTCTCTCTCTTTTTTCCCCCTCACCTGAGAATGTTAAGGTAGAAAGAGGGTTGGAGAGAAGGATGAGAATTCATGCATCGAATTTGGTGCTTTTCTCTTCTTAATATTATTTTCAGTTTAAGTGTTTTGTCTTCAACTTGTGCTGAAGGTGTGGTTTTCATGCAGTGTTATTTTTCCTTTCTTGTTTTCTGGAAAAAATATTGGGAGATAGGAACATAAGCAAATGCCATTATTTTCAGTTAAGCCCATTGTTTTAAAATCACATTTATACACTATAAAGACATACACACACACCTCATAGTAAACCTCAGCCTAACAAATTGACTTCATATTTGATTTGATGATAAAGATTAAGGTTAATATTCTAGGAGAGTGAAGTTTAGGAATCCCACGTGAATAGTCAAATACTGGCAGTATCCTGTTAAATTGACTCTAATTAAGAATTGTTTAACAGGAACATTTTAAATGAAATTTGTTATTGCTCTAAGATTCTGTCACTGCCAGTTTTGCTACACAGTATAGCTATATGATATTAAAATATTTGAAGCTTAGTTAGGGCTTGATATTAAAATGTATCATACTTTTAGATAGAAAAATGATTATAAGCCCAAAGTTGGGAGACATGGAGAGCGAAGAGATTTCCATCAACCCTTCGGGATCAGTGGTGGCAGACCTAGAGGCACGTTTGCTGCAGCGGGCTGTTTGTATCATTGAAAGTTCTGAAAGATTCACCGTCACCTTTCTGCATTACTCTTCTTCCTCTTCACTTCTACTCGTCCTGACCTTTTCCTTATACAAGTCAGTACTTTCTTGGCACTAATTTCCTTTGGAGCAATGTTCAAACTTTCCTTGTTTGACAGCTAATTTTTTTCATTCTAAAGTTTTCTATTGGCTTTTAAGTACTTTAAAAGTACTTATTAATCATGAAAACTATAGCTACTAGTTTCCAAGACTACATTGAAAAAATGCCTTGGAGATGATGTTTTGTGGGAACTTTAAACACTGAATGCATATTCATGTTTTCAACACTTTAGCACATTCTGGAGGTTTTAGAAATTTTATATTGATCATCATTTTTTTCTGTAACTTCCTGGGTGGTGGCTTGTTTTTGTTTTAAATAGACTTTCTGTTGGTTGATTTATATATATTTTTTTCACTCTTGGTTTTCTGTGCAGTTACTTGGACAGGGAAATTGTCACACTTCTTCCTTTATCATCCACAAGTTCTATATTTTATTGCAGCAACAAAACGTGTGTGTGTTTGTGTGTGTGTGTGTGTGTGTGTGTTCACACATGTATACATTCTAAGAAAGTAAACCATGGGGCTGGGGATTTAGCTCAGTGATGTGGCGTCTGCCTTGTAGCTCAAGGTCCTGTGTTTGATCCCTGGTACTGGGGAAAAAAAAAAGAAGTAAACCATGGAAGTACTTGAATAAAGGTCTGCTTCAGAGAGTATATCAAGGTGAAATACTATAGAATATTGACTTGATTTTCAGTAGCAAGAACGTACAGAACTTCTGCATTAAACCTAATGTTTTTGTGAAATTATTTGTTTCTACAGTTATTGTTTTATACTGAAGAGAGATGTATGACTTAAATTAACTTTACAGCCTTATCCAGATCATTTAAAATACTCTTTCTTTGCTGTTGGAAAATATTTCTCAGAACAGACACAGCTGAAGTGTGAGCTTTCCTCATTTACTCTGTAATATCATTTGAGGTTTGAAAATGCATCTTTGCTAGGTATGAACATTAATCTGTATTATATTTGGCAGTCATGGTGGTATCTTCAATGCAGAACTTTGAATCTGATTCATTTCATCTAAAAGAAATATAAAAAGATATTTAAATATTATTTGACAGTCAAAGTCTAATATAGGGTTGTATTTTGAGCAGATGATAGTTTTGCAATAAATGCTATATTTATGATAACTTCCCATTCTTCAGATAATTTCATTTGTTATCATCTGTGCTAAAATGACAGTTATCTAAATGCATACAGCCAGATTCTTTTGTAAAGAGTGCTTATTTAGCCGGGGATTTGGCTCAATGGTTCTGCCACCTGCCTTGCAATCACAAGATCCTGAGTTCGATCCCTGGTACCACCCCCCAAAAAACAAAACAAGAGTGTTTATTTAGTTTTTTCCTGCTTTAAGCAATTGAATCTTCTTTCTAGAAGACTTTCTTGAGCGCTTTTTACTTTCTAACCTAATATAATTCAAGCCATGCTCATATGTTCTAGTCTTTACATTTTTTCTGCTTTATATTGTGGTTATCTTTTTCTTTTTCTTTTTTTTTTTTAAACTGTCGTTCTCTTAATAGGGTTTTTTTCACTATGAAATTACAAGATATCTGTGGGCAGGATCTATGTCTTGTTCATCTTTATGCCTCTTGCAGTGCCCTCGTAGTGTCTTGCTCAATTTTTAGCTAATGATCTGAATGAAATAGTAACAGACAATTTAGATTGTGTGAAATGTACTTAAATTAGTAAAACTACTCTCGGGTGTTATTGTATATAACCATTCAGGATGGTCTTGTTCCTCCAAAACATAAAAAATACATTCACATTTTATTTTTCTGAAATAATTTTCTGATGTTTTTCTGAAATATTTTTCTGATCTTTTAAAAACAGAAAAAGTTTACAAATAGGTACTGCTAATAGCCTGCATCTTCCAAAATTTAGTCTTAGGAATAAGAAGGCTTTTGCTGGTCACATAGGTAGTCAGTAGGGCTAGAAGGAGAATCTAAGTTTTCTGTATCTACTCTAGTGTAATTGAACAGTAATAATTGCTATTACTATTGCTAACAACTTGAAATGCATTAATTTACACTGTGGATACTTTAAGCTTAAAACATACTTAATATCTTTAGATTGTCAATCATTTTGGCAAATTAGCAGGTTTATTTAAAAATGATTTTGGGGCCGGGGATTTAGCTCAGCGGTTCGGTGGCCTGCCTTGCAAGCACAAGGACCCAAGTTCAATCCCCGGTACCAAAAAAAAAAAAGATTTCATAAAAAAGGCACCATAACTGTACTGTATCCCTAAAATATACCAATAAACTCAATTAAAGCTGAAAAAAAAAAGGCACCATAATAGTGGTACACAATGTTAATTTTATGGAAATTGAGAGGAAGAAGTAAAAAGCTGTAATGCTTTTTATATGTTTTTTTATGGATGAGGTGGATTTTCAGTTGAACCATAAGAGGAGCTGGTCCAAGGAATAGTATAGAAAAGTAATAGGGCTGGGGATTTAGCTCTGTGGTTTCGCCATCTGCCTTGCAAGTGCAAGTTCCCAAGTTTGAACCCCAGTACCAAAAAAAGCGGGGGTGGGGGATAATAGCGTTTGTTATGTTGCATGTCTAAGATGTCCATCTAGAAATGATGATAAAACCACACCAGAAACTTCAGTATACTCATTTACAGACTAACAACCTACTATATTGTCATTTAAAATTGTTTGGAATTATTCAACTTACTGTATTTTTATTTATATCAATAAACATTTGAATATGTTTAATACCTAAACTATTATACTAGGTTTTATGCCTTGCTACAACACATAGCTCAGCTTTCTTGCAGTTACACAAGCCTTGTTTAGTGAGCTGGACAGGTGTATAAACTGAATCTGAAGTCAGTTAGCAAAATATGTTAATTATAGTAATCCTTGTAGCCTTCACAAGGCATAAGTTGGCTAATTGAAAGCTCCTTAAGTCTGCTCTCATAAATCCCCTAAGCCTTCAATACAGCCATACCAGATGGACATTTCTAATTGTCATTTATTCTCCTAGGTTTATAGTAACTATTATTTACATAAATTGCACATGATTGGGGGATAACATACTGTTTGCAAAGAGAAAAATTTCAAATATCAGTGAAATAAATGCATTCGCTTATATTTTCGCTACAGCCTTATGTGAATTTTTCTAGGTTGTACTTTTGTACAATAAATTAACAAAAAATACATTCATCTGTGTTATGTGACACACTAAGGTAATTAATTATGTCACTATACCTCAGCTGAATTGTGTTACTATACTTTTTAGTATGGCATTTGGCATCTTGTTTACTAGATTAACTATAAATGTGTCTTGCATAGGTAGAAAAGGGCCAGGGATTTAGCTCAGTGGTTCCACTGCCTGACTCACAAGCGCAAGGTTGAGTTTGATCCCTGGTACAAAAAAAAAAGAAAGAAAGAAAAACATTTATTGGTACATTTTAGGCATACATAATGATAACACTCATCATAGGAAATTTGCACCTGTACATGGTACATTCTGCCCTCTTTTGCCATGCCCGCCTCAAACCCTCTGTGCTCCCTATGTACAAAAGCTTTGTTTCCATTTTTTCTTCTATTGTCACTTTTTTTCTCGTTCCTTCTTTTCTCCCTCCCTCCTCCCTTGTTCCTATTCCCATTTCCCAGTATCTATTATACATTTTAGTCTTTGTTTCCACTTTTGGTTTCTCACACCAGGGAAGCAATGTGGTATTTAAACATGAATATCCAATTTATTTCACTTAAGAGAATGGCCTCAAGTTCCGTCCATTTAACTGTAAATGGCTGAAGCTCATCCCTGATTTCTTCTTTAATTTCATCTGTGACCCACTGGTTGTTAGGAGTATGTTATTTAACTTCCATGTGTTTATGAAGTTCTTGTGGTTTATTTATTTATTTTTATTTTTATTTTTATTTTTTGGTACTGGAGTTCAAACTCAGGTCCTTGCACTTGTGAGGCAGGTGGCGGCACCACTGAGCTAAATCCCTGGCCCTCTTGTGTTTTATTTTGCTGTTGAGTTCCAGTTTCATTGTGCTATGGTCTGATAATATGCACAGGATAATATCAATTCCTTTGCATTTCCTTAAGTGTGTTCTGTGAGCTAGTGTGTTGTCTATTTTGGAAAATGTCTTATGTGCAGATGAAAAGAATGTGTATTCTGATGTTGTGGGAACAGTGTAGACACCTACTAAGTCCATTTGTTCAAAAGCTTGGGAAGTTTTCTGCAATTGTTTCTGTGAACAGGGTTTTTTTTTTTTTTTTAATGTCTTTCTTTCTTTCTCCTACTTTTTTTTTGCTTCCAATATTTTTTTTT
>NW_022900932.1:18427416-18450667 GCF_012274545.1 Fukomys damarensis
CCTATACAGTGATAGAACTCTATCTTGCACTTGTGAGGTAGGTGCAGCACCGCTGAGCTAAATCCCTGGCCCAATCTTATATTATTCTTTGCATCTCCTAGCAGCTGCTGGATTGATTTCTTATGGTCCCTTGCTATTTTTAAAAAATCTCTTTTTGTGATCACTAATTGCAATCCTGTCTCCTATATCTGATATTCTGACCTCATATCGACTCATTCTGCTACAAATACTTTCAGTGGAGTTTTTAATCTCCTAGATAGCTGGTTGAATCTGTTTCATGGATTCCATTTCTTTCCTATACTGGGTGTTCATGGTTTCCATCATGTTCCTGAGTTCCTCTTTTTTTTTTTTTTTTTTTTTTTTTTATCTGTATCTGTTCTAGAGTCACTATGCATGTCTTTTTCTCTGGTCATCATCTCTGTATTTATCTGGGAAATTGTTTCTGCTGTGAGTTTTTCTAGCCTCATTGATTTACTTTGTTACTGCTGCTGTTACCACTTCAGAGAATCCAGGAGGATGGTTTTCAGATTGTTCCACCTCATTGACCTCGGGGTTTGCCTTTGGTAAATTGAAAGGGGCTTTGCATCGTGTTTAAGTGTCTTCTCATTTTCTTGTTTTTATTAGGTTTAATTCCTTGATTTTTGCTTGTAAATTATTTATGGCATGTAGCTTTATTGCCAGTACTCAGAACCCTTAGGAAATGACTGCTTCTCAGAAGTATCTTCTAGGTGCAGCTGGCTTTTGAATTTTGAGACTGTTGCAAGATCCTCCCTTTTCAATTTGTTGAAGATGAGAAGTTTCTGCCTATGAGGCCCAACCACCAATTCTTTGGCACAGGCTTATAGGTGTTTTTTTAATACACTTAGGCAATTGCAGTGTTGGTATACCTGGAGGAACAGCCGATTAGCATGATTATGTCACCTTGGCAAAAGTAGTACAATCGACAATTACAATAGCATCTAATACAGCCTAGAAAATGACAAACTGTGGTCACTTTTAATTTGGTACCTTTAACCATATGAACTAGATTTGTGACTATATAATGAAATCTAGAATGAATCCAAAAATTGTATACAACAAATAAATCCTTAATATGGTGATTTTACCCTTAGGAGAGAAGATTGAAAAGGGGCCCGAGTACAATCCCCAGTACCAAAAAAAAAAAGAAAGAAAGAAATGGTGGGGGGGCTGGAATAGAAGAAGAGGAAGAGATCAGAAGCAAGGCTGGAGAATAAAATTTAGGAAGCTGGTGAAGAAGGCAGGTAGGAAAGAGAAAAGGAAAAAAATAAAAACCAAAACAGAACAATAATAAAAACTAGAAACTGTGTTCAATCAAGAAAAACAAAACAATACCAGAAAGGAGGGCAAAAAAAGCAAAGGATAAAGAAAGAGAAAAAAAAAGTCCAATTCAAGATGTGTCTCTGCTGTCTCTGGTAGTCATCATGGACAGAATCCTGAGCCAAATTGATTAATAGCAGCAAGCCAGCCACAGCTTCACGGTGGGATAGTGGGTAATCCTAGTCAGTCTGCCCTTTTAGTTCCTCTGAAGTTCAGACCAGTTTCTGGCTATGAGACTCAAACCAGATTACTTGAGCCTATAACGGTCTTTGTGTCTCCTATCAGTTTGAATTCTGTTCCCTGACCTCCTGCTGACTTGAACTCAGCACCTGCACCAAGACACCAGGCCCACTAGATGGAGTCTTCCTGTAGCTGTTCTGAGTTCCGAGCTCAGTTGGGCCCTCTCCAAGATAGCTACCAGCCAATCCCCTTCTCCTGGGTGAAATCTGAACCTGGATAACTCACCAGCCACTGCAGTCCCAGGTATCCACTGCTCCATTCATTCCACTGGTGCAGTTCCCCATGGGGGCCTCTAGGGTCACCAGTAGTCCTGCCATTCCCATTCTGTCAGTCCGGGCTCCGGGTGAAAGCGCTGCTTGCCACCTTTCTTCTCTTCATTAAAGTCTCTCTGTTCACTCTCCCTGTGGACTTTAATTTTTGCCTCAGTTCTTTCCTCCTCCTCCTCCTCCTCCTCCTCTTCAGTGGTTATATTCCAGAGTTAGGACACCAAATCTCAGAGAGGTTCTTTCTCTGCTGCTCATCACTCCACCGTCTTCCCAGAAATCCTCCAACTGTCTCTCTTCTTTTTTTGTGTTGAAAGATAAATATGGCAAGAATCATGTATAATCTTGTTTTCCAGTAGTGTGTGAAGAAGAAACACTTGTGGGCTATTTTTTTTTTTGTTTTTTTTTTTTTTTTTTTTTTTTTTGCTGTTTAGATGAGCTCATTCTTTTTTAGTAATGTAATGAATGGATGGTCCATTCAGGTGTTTTGAGAATATAAGCAGCCATTGGAAAGCAAAACTTCGGATGGAAAAACAATCTTTCTGTTCAGCACTGGTGTTGCTCTATCAAATTGGCTCAGAAAAGTATTGAAATTGTTCACATTGAGAAAATTTTAGCCCTTTTAGGTTGGTGGTATAGGATTGTTTAATAAAAATAACATTACTTGGTAGATGTGGTAGTACACACCTAGCAGCCTAGGTCTATAATCCCAAGAGTGTAGCTCAGTGACACGTTCAGGGCCCTGGGTATAATCCTCAGGATTATACACACACATGTATATATAAATGAAATTTTCCTTGTTTCACACAAAAACTTCTATCATGTCCAGCAAATCACTGTTTTAAAAACAATTTTTCAATCTAGATTCTTCATTTGTTGTCCTCCACTAGCCTGATTATTATCAGGGCAAAAGGAAAATGAATGTGATTTCCCCTACAAAACCTTGGGGGAAAACATCATTGCCATCTGTCCAGGGATAGAATTTGGGTGAAGTGGCAAGACGGGATAAAATGTCACAATCCAGGGTCTGACTCTTCAACTGTGGCAGTTATAGAAAAGCTTCTTTAGACTGTCTAGTTTTTTTTTCCCTCTCATTGAGTTTATTGGTACATTTTAAGTATACAGTACAGTTACATTCATCATTGGGATCTTATACCTTTACATGTAGACTGTCTAGTTTTATGGGAGACTAAAATTAAGAACCAGGTTGCCAATTTGTTACGTTTCCACAAGCTCTCATGAAAGCTAGATATTCTCATCTCTGGTCAGCATGTTTTCCCTCTGAAGGGAGTCTACCTAGGGAGCTAAATTAAAATCATAAAGTTACTTAGTGAGTATGGAAACAGGATAAGAGTTAAGTATATAATTCAGATACTTAATAGCCAAAGCCCTGCTAGACTACTGAATCCAGTTCTGTCACTGTGATGGATAGGATGTCCCAGCACATCCCTGAGCTAATTTTACAGAGAGTGACCATGTTTCCAGGTACATAGGGCGCCCTGAACTGTTGCCTATATATGTGCCAGAGAGATATAAAAGACATTTGGTCCTTGTTTTTTAAATCTCTTTGTTCATAAAAAATAAACACTGGAACCTTTCTGTTTTATTTAACTGAGATCTAGGTTTTGTTGATGATTTGGGTAGAAGTCAGAAAAGCATCTTGGCCTCTAAGAGTTTGCAAATGTTCCAGCAGTAGTAATAGTACAATAGGAACTTATTTATGCCTATGCTAGGTTTGGAAGAGAAGCAGCCCTTCTTTAAATGTACACTTGCCAGAGGTCAGAAAAATATAAGCAAGTATTATAAGTCAGGAGAAGGATATGATGTGGAATTCTGATACTTTGGTAAATTGAATTAAGATGCATCAATAATCAGAGAGTTGGATATGAACTTGATTTCAATAAGGCTTTTTCTCAGGAAACAACATAATATGAGTGGATGGCTAAGGCCTGTTGGGCTTGATTTTAATAGTAGAGCAGTAGTAAAGGAAAGCACTGGGTTGAGAAGAATGCAACATTAGCCTTATGGGCCTGCCTTTATTTTTATTACTATTTTTTGTTGTTTTGTTTTGTTTTTTAACAAAAATGCATCAGCCAGGATACAGCTCAGTGGGACCACACCTGCCTTGCAAGCACAAGGTCCTGAGTTCAATCTCTGGTACTGGGGAAAAAAGCATCACATTTTATTTGCATCATGTAAACTTTCTTAATAAATTAGAAGAACACATGCATATGTATTACTAATGTTTTATAATTCTCATTTTTAATATTTTCAACCATTATGTTGTTATGTCATTCTTCATCTTTCTATAGTTGGGCATTTGATCTCTCTTTTTGTTGTTTTGTTTTGTTTTGTTTTTAAGTTGCCAGAGAATGAAACCCAGAGCCTTGTGCATGCTGGACAAGTGCCCTATCACTGGCCTGTCCCTTAATCTCACCTTCAGCTCCTTAATCTTCTTTTAGAGAGTGACTGTTCTGCTAAGAACAGTTAGTAGAAGGTTATGTCTTGTTTTATTTTGGGCAAGTCAAACATTCTAAGATCTGTGTATTTTTTTAACTTATTAGTTATGAGCAAACCACATACCTTAACTGTATCTTAATTCCTTCTTCTAAAAAAGGAGAACATATAGTGAATTATAAAGGAGTTCCTGGTACTGCTACCCTTTGAAATATACCAAAAGCAATAAGTTAATAGTCTTAATATAATAGATAGGAGTACATAGCAGTGATACACTGTTACAGATTTTTAATAATCTTGTTTCAAGTTGGACTCATAATGTTTTTCTTTGGTAACAAAATTATCTTTCACTTGCCTGTCTTGACATTTCTTAGTTAGAAATATCTTTATCATTTTTTAATTTATATCAAAAATATTTCTTAAGATACATGCTTTTTCTAGCGAGGGGGATTGAGAGCAACTTGGAGGAGAGTGGCATGGTGTTGCGGAATGCCCTGCTGTTGACTTAATTTAACCCATGTCATTAAATGTGTATGTTAATCTTCATTACTGCAGAACAGTTGCCAGTCAGTTGCAAATTGGCCTATTCAATTTTCCAGGCTCTGTTGGAAAGCTGATTTTCTTAAATTTGTTTCTCATCAAAACAACATATCAACCGGTTATGCTATTTCTTCACCACAGCCTTTTCTCAGTGGATTTTTACTTACTTGACATCTATGAAAATTCCACTAGAGAAGACATTTAGGTACATCTTTTGGTGTATACATTGGGGAATAGTATTAAAACCAGCCATGAAATGAGTTGTAGACACATTTGAGTTGCAATATCAAAGTTAAATGGAATATTAGTAAAACTTTGAACTTCTGGTTTGAAATCCCCTAGAGCCATACATAACAACAGAAATGGATTTTCATACCTAACAAATCTTAAATATATGATAGGATATCAGTCCCTTTCCCCATTAAATAGATTGTATTTTACTATGGTGGTTTTTTGTCTACAACAACAACAACAAACCCAGTGTTTCTCGTAAGAACATTAAAGAGATAAAAAGAATCCTAAACTCACCTATGCAATTCTTTGACCATTGAGTGAAAGGACTTTGCCCCAAGGAGGGGAGATGAGCTTCTTTTGTTATAGTGGTGCCTCAGTTCATGAACTTAATTCTTTTCACAATTCTGGCCACAAACTGAATCGGTTGCAAACCAAATCAATTTCAGTGGCTAGGTTTAATGTTGACCTTATAGGGAAATTGGGTTCAGTTTGTAGCCAATTTGATTTGTGGCCAGAAACATGGAAAGATTTAAGTTTGTGAACTGAGGTACCACTGTACTCTGCTGTTGAGTAGTAGAGTTGAAACTAGATCTTAGGCTATTGGATTTCTAGTTCATCTTGTATTCTTTACTATTGTTGTTATTATTTTAATTCTCTTCCCCTTTTATCATCTACATCTCCTATGTACTTAGATAGTGATACATGTTAGATACTGGTGGTATCTGATCATTTTCTCTTTGGAAAATTTTTTCTCCTTTTTTTTTTTTTTTTTTTTTTTTTGGTACCTGGGATTGAACTCAGGACCTTGCACTTGCAAGGCAGGCAGCAGAACCACTGAGCTAAATCCCTGGAAAATTTTTTTTAATTCTGGTTTTTGTTTCTGGGCTTAGCCTAGGCATTCATCGACCATCATCATCATCATCATCTAATCAACTGATGCCTAAGATCCTGCTTAGCGCTCAGCCTTTGATTCTTTGCAGTTTGTTTCCTATTCTGCAGATAGATAGATAGATAGATAGATGTCCTTCCCCCCCCCATATTAGGAATTGAACTCAGAACCTTATACTTGCGTGGCAGGCATAGTGCCACTGAGCTACATCCCTGACCCAAATAGATATTCTTTAAACAGTGTTTTGATCATGTTCTTTTCTACTTTAAGAACTTGAGAGGCTTCTTCTTAATGTATACAATAAAAATTCTCAGTTTGATTTTCCAAGGATCTTTTCACATGATTGTGGCTTACTTATTTAATCTCATGTCTAGATACTGTCCAGATCTGACCAGGTGTTACAAATTTTCAGCTTCTACATACAACTTTTGGATTGGTGATATTATGTGTTTTTTATGCTGAAAATCTCTAGCACTACCCCCCCTTTTTTTTTTGGTGCTGGGAATCAAACTCAGGACCTTGTACTTGGGAGACAGGCATCAGAACCACTGAGCTAAATCCCTGGCAGCAGCCTTTTCTTTATGTTGTCAGTGATGAATATTTCTTCTAGAAATATATGTTTTAATCATGTACATTTTTGCTGTAGCCAACAGCAATTTTATTTATGTGAATGCACATGTGGATTTGGAAATGTTAATTTAAAATGAACCAGAAGTTGTCAGAAAGTTGCTGGATTATATTAAGGTACATGCAAGAAAATAAGATGATTTCTGGGATTGGGAAAAGTTGTAAGCATTGAATTACTGAAGCTCAAGTCATAGAGAATAGAAAAAAAGCAACCATTTTCCTACTCTGTCCATAAGGGCAAGATTTAGCCTCAACTTTAAAACCAGACCTGGGTTGGATGAAGGAGGTTAGGAGTAAGATTTGCTTTAGAGGTTATAAGCATAGGTCCCAAGGAAGAGTCAGTAACCTGCTCGGTGATATTCGGAGACAGCTTTGACTTGAATGCAAACAATAAAGGGCACGGTTTCTTAGTAAATTAAGGGATTGAGAAGTATACATAAATGCTGGGAGCCAGTATATATGTATATTTTGTACCCAGACATTTTTCATGTGAAAGTAAAATAGTTAAGAGATATTTTTGTCATAATAGCTGAATCTTGGAAGTAGCCTGTATGCCCATCAATAAATAAATGGATAAAGAAAATGTAATATTTATACACAGTGGAGCACTTCTTGACTTGAGTCATTTGTAGGAAAATGGATGCACCTTTAAATCATAATGTTAAGTGAAATAAATCAGACACACAAACTTAAATATTGCATGGTTTCTCTTATGTGAGAAACCCAAAGTATAAATAAAGACCAAAATAAAAGATAATAGGAAAAAGGGAGATAGATCTTTCTCTAAGGACAGAAGGGAATCAAGAGATGGATGGAGGGGCCAGAGATTTAGCTTAAGTGGTGCCGCCCTCACACTCACAAGGTCCTAAGTTCTATCCCCAGTACAAAAGGGGGGTGGAGAAAGAGAGAGAGAAAGAAAGAAAGAGAAAGAGATGGATGATGGAGGGCCAGGAATTTAGCTCAGTGGCACCATGCCTGCCTCACAGGCCCAATGTCCTGAGTTCGATCCCCAGTTCCCACAGAAGGGGTGGGGAGAAGGGGAATGTTAAAAAGGATTAAGATATAGTATATACATGTACCAGTTCCACATGAAGGATATAAACATGTACAGCAAACATTTACAAAAGGGAAAAAAGAAAGCAATGAAGAGATGGATGGGGGGGGAAGGAAAGGAAGAGACAGGGGAAGAGCAAAGGAATTAAGATGTATGGTGTACATGCACCAGCTTCCCACAAGGACTATAAACATTAGGTACTACAAACATATACTAGTAAAAATATTAAAACGAAAGATATTTTTGGCACCTTTAGTGTAACAATTCCTATGTGTTTACAGAAAGGCAAAACATTGGCCTTGACAAAAGTTCAAAGCCAAATGCAGAAGGCAAACACATATAAACAAATACATTGCCACAGGAAGATATACACTAAGTACAAGGTAATTTAAGTTAGGAAAATGTACTACTGGTATGTTATGAGAAAAGTAAAGAGGGAAGACATGGATACTTTGTATAATGTCATTGAATCATCCCTATAAAATGCTTGTGGAACCAGAAAGAATGCTCCTCCTTCTTAAGTCTTACTAGGGATGGGAGGGTGGAAAACTATACTGTGCCCTCAGGACTGTCATTGTCTAGACGCAGCAATGGTGAGCCTTTTAGAGGTTTCGGTGATACAAGAAGCCTGCTGTGGCACATATGCCGTACGTTCACCACCACTGGTAGAGAAAACGATCATTTCTCATTGATTCCCTGGGTGGAAGCACCCAAGATGATCCAGAGGCTTTTGGGGTGCTTCTGACATGTCTGTCACTTGATCAAAATTTTACACTATTCTGAGGCATAAGACCAAATAAAATCCTTTGACTAATCTAGTCTCAGTATAGTCTTTCATTTAATTTTCTATCAGTTATAATATTTTATGTCTTTTTAAGATACCTTTTAATGAATATATCATTCAAAAAAGAAATATATCATTTTAGAAATGTTTCAGGTATATTTTGCCTAATAATAATGAAAAAATTTTTGACCTTGTAAATCTCACACAGAATGACAACTTGCCAGTAATTCTCTTGGGTGTTGAATTGGTCATTTTTTTCCGTGGCATCAAACAACCCCTATATCCTTGTGGCTTATGATACCAGGTGTCCTCACTTTTCTCTGCAGTTCATCTGTACTCGCTTGACCTGCTAGGCCTGACACCAGTTTGTTGCATGCTGAGATCTCATCATGGAATCCAGGTTGAAGGATCAGGATCTTCTTGGCACATAATCATCTCTTAGGAACCTAAAAACGTGAACATCAACACCACTCAGCAGTACTTCGTGCCATGGTCCACAAGTCAAAGCAAAGCACATGGCAAAACACACACTAAAAGTTAAAAGTCAGAAAGTAGTATTTACCTGTAGGACGAGGGATGGAAGAGGGGATGTTTATTGAACAATAAAATGAAGGAATGCAAGTTTTTTTTATGGTGAAAAGAATGTTTTAGAATTAACCAGCTTGATAGCCAGATGTGGTAATGTACATCTGTAATCCCAGCACTCAAGAGGCTGAAGAAGGAGGATTATGAGTTACTGGCCAGTCTGGGCTGCATACATACTGAGTTCAAGGCCAGCCTGAGCTGCATGGTGAGACACTGGGTCCCTTTCCTTCAAAAAACCCATCTGGAGTCAGCGTAGGTGATTTGGCAATATCTGAAAGTGTAAATAAGGACCAAAATGAATAATAGATATTGTGAAATAGGAAGAAATTGTTCAAAATAATCTAAGTATCAGATGCATTATTAATAATTAAAATGTTTTATGTAAAAAGAAGGTATATGGGAGGCTGAGACAGGAGGATTGCTGCGAGTTTGAGGCCAACCTGGGCTACCTAGTGAGTTCAAGGCCAGCCTGAACTACATAGTGAGACTGTCTCAAAAAAATGATAATTTTATAGAAGTGTTTTATATTTTCTTTATTAATATCACTTGTATTACATTAAAATTAAAAACACATAATTAGGAGCCAGTTGAATATGTGTATCTCCCCATGGTGGCTTTTCTTGGTACCTGTAAGATTGCCTTCCCATCAAATTCTGTTGGCATGAACTCTTCCAGTTCAACTTGGGCCAGCATCACAGAGAGTGACTTTCTAGTGATTTCTGCTGGTATACATTTCTCAAGCTGCCATGGTGTGCCCTTGACACAAGATCTGGATCTGAGCCCTGGTAAAAGTCGCCATTTTTCAGATGTGGCTCCTTCTTGGTGGTCCGTGTCAACCCTAGGAGAAGTGGCAGCTTCTTCTATTTGCTATCTCTACTTCTGTGTGGTTAATCTCCAGCTGTAATTAGTAATGTTTCATATTAAACTTTCCTGTTGAAATTGTCATGTGATTTGTCTTTTAATTTTTCTTTGATATATACCAGTACATTTCTATAGTGTTCTAAGGATTAAACAGAATAATGCATACAAAGTGTTTAGAATAGTGCTGCCATCAAGTGAGTACTTACTCAGTGTTTATTGGTGATGTTGATAGCATTGTCACTGCCACCACAGCCACTAGCTATGAGTGACGTTTCTCCTTTTTGTCCACAGGATGTTTCGTCTTAACTCATTTTCTGCCTTGGCAGAACTGGCTGTGGGGTCTCACTGGTACCATGCAGCGTCACAGCCTACTCAGACCAGGCGAAGACTAATGGTGGTGGCTTTCCTGGGAGCGTCTGCAGTGACAGCAAGTACTGGTCTGTTGTGGAAGAGGTGAGTTTTATCTGGTCATCTTCTACATGTCTCCTCCTCTTCCTCTTTTTCCTTTCTTCCTCCTCCTCCGCCTTCTTCCTTCTTTTCCTCTTCCTGTTCCTGTGCATCCCCAGTGCATTTAAAGACAGGATCTCACTAAGTTGCTCAGGCTGGGTTCGAGCTTGGAATCCTCCTACCTTAGCCTCTCAGAATGCTAGCATTACAGTCACTGTGCCTGGTATTATGAAAAAGGAGTTGATTTTGGGCTCACTTTGTGTCAAAATTCCTTTCTATATCATTTGGCATTGACAATATTGGTCTATGAAATGTTTAATTCCAAGGCAGTAGATAGGAAACAGTGCTTCAAGGTCTTTCAATCTCTTCCAAACACTTTTCATAATGATATAGAAATGTCAGTAGTCATTTTAGAAAAATTGATATTTTCTGAGTCTTGAAAAATCTGGTCAGCATATGAAATTAACTGATGAACCTTAGTACTCTTGGGCCACTCATAATTTCCTTGCTAGTTGCTGAACCTTCCCTGGAGGGAAAAGAGAAAACAATTATCCACAGTCTTCTTTCTTAAAATATTGACACAGGTACTATTTTTCTGACTTTTCCACTCTGGTTTTTATCTTTCACTTGATTCTACCTGTCTTGTTAAAGTTGCAGTCATTATGTTTGGCTTCCTCACAAATGATTTCATTTTTTCTTTTTCATCAGTTCTACTGAAGAATAATTTGTGTATATCAAAGTTAACCCATTTCAAATATATAGTTCAGCAATTTTTGACAAATATATATAATTGTACAACCACCCCTCAAATGTTTAAGATACAGAACAAGACATGCATGGTAGTGAACACCTGTAACCCCAGCACTTGTTGAGGAGGAATTAATTTCTTTTCTAAAATTATTTTTTAAAAAGATCTTATATAATTTAATTAGATCAACATATTTGATATAAGGGTCTAATACAGAAGTAATAAAACTCTTTTCTCCATCCTCAATTCCTTCCTTAACAAAAGACAAGTATTTAGTAATGTTATTATAGACAGTTTTCAGATATACAGGTGAATAACGAAGTACTTGATTTGGAATATTTACAGACAACAAATGAATATTTTCATAGACAGGTAATGTGTAGAAGTCCAGATATATGATCTGTTTTTAGGTCTCTGATATTAATTAGCATAGATATTATTCTTGGAAACCATATTGGAGTATGGTCAATGAAGCAGTGCTAAGTGTACGGCGGTAATCTTCTGTAGTTCACCCTGCCAAGTTTCTGTCCACTATCACTCTTCCTTACTCTGAGGTACTTTCTTTAATATTTCTAGAAGTTTTAATCTGCTGGCAGTAGATTCTGTCAGCTTTTGTCTGGAAAAAAAATTCACCTTCACTTTGTGTGTGTTTGTGTGTGTGTGTATCTGTTTGTGTGTCTGTGTGCGCTTTACTAGGAATTGCACTCAGGGCCTCACATATGCTAGGCATACACTCTACCACTGAGCTACCAATTATTTGGTGACAAAATCCCACTAAGTTGCCAAAGCTGGCCTGGAACTTCAATCCTCCTGCCTCAGCTTTCTGAGTAACTGGGCTTGCACCATCATACCCAATTTGCTTTCACTTTTGCAGGATATTTTTATTAGATATTGAATTCTAGGTTGACAATTTTCTTGTTGGAATTTGAAGAATATCATTCAATTCTCTTTAGCTTTCCTTCTTTCACTTTAGTATTTTCATTATATTCAAGTTGTATACATTTTTTCATTGTAGTAAAATGGACATAACATAAAACCATTTTAACAATGTTTAAGTTCAGTGGCATTAGATACATTCATACTATTGTGGATCGATCATCATATAGTTGTCATCCATCTCCTGTATTTTCTGGTGTCATCTAAAATAAGACAATGTACTCACTAAACAGTAATTCCTCTTTCTCTTCTCCCTCCATTCAGTTATTCTTTCTGTCTCTGTAAATCTGACCTAGCTACGTGTGTAAGTGGAACTGTGGAATATTTGTTCTTTTCTGCCTATTTTTTTCCGGTACCAGAGATCAAATTCAGGACCTTGTGCTTGCGAAGCAGGCATGTTGCCACTGAGCTAAATCCAGCCCTATTTCTGCCTGTTCTAATTAACATAACGCTTTCAAGATTTATCCTTGTAGTGTGTGACAGGACTCCCTTCTTTTTCAAGGCCAAATCATACTGCATTTATGTATGTGTCACATTTTATTTATCCATCAACACTTGATGCACAAATAACTTTTTAAAACATTAAGTTTCTTGGATCTGTAAATTTATAGCTGTCATGAAATTTGAAACTGCTTTGTCCATTTTTTCATTAAATCTTTGTGTACCCCCATGCTCAAACTTGAACTACATTCCCTCACATACTAGACTATCTGATATTGTTCCACAGGTTGCTAAGGTTTCATTTATATTTTGTTCATGCTTTTTCCTCTCTGTGCACCAGCTTTGTTAGTTTTTATTGCACTGACTTCAAGGTCACTGCCCCTGCCCCAGCAATCTCTTACCTTAAGCCTATCCAGCAACCCGTCCCACTCTTCACATGCAAGAAAATAGCCCCTACTCCAGCTTTGTTAGTTTTTATTGCACTGACTTCAAGGTCACTGCCCCTGCCCCAGCAATCTCTTAACCTTAAGCCTATCCAGCAACCCCTCCCACTCTTCACATGCAAGAAAATAGCCCCTAGTGCGGGTGATTTCCCTTAATGCTGAGCTGTACCCACTTAAGGGAATAGTTGATACAGGTAAAGTGAAATTTTTCTTAACTTTTTCAATGCAGGTGCTCTCAGGTTTATTCTTTCATAAGGCAGTGCAACTTGTTGTTACCTGGGTTCTGGAATTCCTGTAAAAGTACTTGTTCTTGTATCTCCATTAAACCATTGTTTCTGTGGGGGAACAAAAGCTGCAACCTCTAGCCTACTGCACTGCCAAAGACTAATAATATTTTATTGGATATTTTATACTCTGAATGTTAACATTGCTGAGTGTGTGAATTTTTATATTCTTCTTTACAAGTATTGATTTTTCTTTAGTTAGGCAGATGAGGAACAAACCTGATTATTTATTGATCTACCAAAACTTGCATTAAGAGTACCCTTTAGGGCTGGGGATTTAGCTCAGTGGTTCCGCTGCCTGCCTCACAAGTGCAAGGACCTGAGTTCAATCCCTGGTACCCCCCAAAAAAAGCCGGGTGTGATGGCACACACCTATAATTCCAGCACTTGGGAGGCTGAGGCAGCAGGATCCAGACCAGCCTGGGCTACACAGTGAGTTCCTGGTCATTCTCAACTACATAATGAGACCCTGGGCCGGGGATTTAGCTCCCGGTTCAGTGGCCTGCTTTGAAAGCACAAGGACCCGAGTTCATTCCCCAGTACCAAAAAAAAAAACAAAACATAGTGAGACCCTGTCTCACACACACACACACACACACACACACACACACAAAAGACTACCTTTTGTTCTAGGGCTTAAAAAATTTAGCTCCGCTACCATGGCTTACTACATACCATGGGCATTCTGGAAGGTTGCTGTATTCTTGTCAGAACTAGAACACTTGTAACTTCTGGAATTTTTTTATTTCATTCTAAGGATGCACTGCTTAATCTTAAGTCACGAATCAAGGGCACTCCATACAGATTTTTGGTACTCGTTTTCTGTGTGACTTCTCAAACCTTCTGCCTTAGGAATTCCAGGCAACTCAGTTTCTCCAAACTTTGATTGCTATTACCTCATCTTAGCAAGATCATGGTATTTTTCCTTGAGTTCTTATTAATAGTCTGGAAAATGTCTCCAGGCAGAAATTTTAGGGACTTAGAGCCTTCACTTTTCTCAGAATTGCTTTCTATTGTGTTGTGTCTGAAAATGATTATTTTGTATATTTTTTCTGTATTTTTTCCACTGTAGCAAGTCTAACCCACTGTAAGTTATTCCGCTGTGGCAAGAAGCAAATCTTCTTTTCGTACATTATCACATTTCATCAGTTGTGATACTTAATATTTTATTATTATAGCAGTGGCTTCAACTATCAGGAATAATTTTTAGAGGAAAAAGACATAAGCAGGCAGCTAGTGTGGAAAGAGTTGAATGAGCATTCAGAATATCTTGGACAGTATAAGATTTTTCAGGGCTAGGGATTTAACTCAGTGGTTCTGCTGCCTGCCTCGCAAGTGCAAGGTCCTTAGTTTGACCCCTGATACAAAAAAAAAAATGTAAGTTTCTCGGAGAGATTGTGAAGGCTGGTTAATTAATTGAATTGATTGAAAGCAATGTGGTTAAAGGGAGGGCAGGGACAAGGGGAAAAAATGAGAACAAGACCTGTCATGTAGAGGTAGAAGATCCTAACAATGAATGTAACTGTACTGTATCCCTTAAATGTACCAATAAACTCAATTTTTTAAAAAAGCAATGTTTTTATACCAGATGATTTTGAATTAATGTAAC
Organism: Fukomys damarensis; assembly: GCF_012274545.1. NCBI lineage: Eukaryota > Metazoa > Chordata > Mammalia > Rodentia > Bathyergidae > Fukomys > Fukomys damarensis. The sequence goes on from NW_022900932.1 coordinate 18,442,197, forward strand.
TTTTCTTTTGTAGAGCTTTTAAATCTTTTAGAAGATAACTCATACATTCTGCTTTCCAGAAAGTTTTTCCGGACCTCTGTTTTGTCTTTACTTGTTTGTTCCTTCCTCCCTTCCTTCCTTCCTTCCTTCCTTCCTTCCTTTCTTTCTTTCTTTCTTGGTTTTTTGAGACAGGGTCTCACTATGTAGTTGAGACGGACCTGGAACTCACTCACTATATAGCCCAGGCTGATCTCAAACTCACAGCGATCCTCCTGCCTCATCCTCTAAGTGCTGGAATTACAGGCATGTGCCACCACACCCAGCTCTACTTGTTCCTTTATGTTTTTTTTCTGACTGTGAATTTGAGGATTGAGAAGATCTTACTCATATTTTAACTTTAGAACTAATGTGGCTATTACAGCTCTTGAAGGTTGGATTGAATGAAAGCCGTCTCTTACCTTGTGATAAGTGGCTTGGATCTCCACTTTAGCATCCATGAAAGCTTAGTTACAGGAGGCTCTTTAGAAGGAAGTAAAGCAGTGATCTGGTCCGGTGCATCCCTTGGTCAAGTTGAAAAGAAATTCAACTAATATCTTAAGATTGCTTTTGAACCATATTTGAAAGAAGCTTAAGTCAATGTGATATTTCCTGTTGATTTTTAAATATGTGTTTCATTTTAGGCTTTATTCATTTTAAAAATCAAAGATTGCTTTTACTTATAAATTCAAATAGTTATTTGCCTTTTTAGTGTTTAGAAAATATTACTTGCAAATAAAATAAAAACTGTTGATTGAAGTCTTCTCTGAAGAGTCATGTGAAACAAATATTAACAAATGTTAAGAATTTTTTCGTACTACAGAACTTTAATCCCAGTATACTTTTTTCCACCTCCCCTTCTGGTCAGCATAGTTAACTTCTATTGATGTTCCTTAATTGTTATGGAAGGAAGCAGTAAGTGACACAGAGAGGCAGCAGAATGGACGTAAAATAACAAATTTACTTATCGATAAGGATCGATCACACATAAGCCGTGCCTGGGTTGATGACGCACTGTGTTACAACTCCTCCTTTCATGGGGTTTCATAGGCTTGACTTCATTTGGGTGGTTACATTTTATTCTCACAGTTCAAATCACAGTCACAGAATAGTTTATCTTTTCAACCCAGATGTAACAGTTCTTTGCAGTTGGGGAGTTTACCTTTAAGATTCACCTAGTTATCTATGCTAGCCCATAGGAAGTGGGTATTCAGGGTCAGGGGAGCAAATGTTAGCAATGGGTTCTTTCATCCAGACACTCTTATGATCATGTGGCTCCAGTCTCTTCAGAGCTCAAGGTCTTGATGTGCCCTGTTGTCTCAGGGTCAGACCAAATGCCTCATTTGGCAGTTAGTGCCATCGGTGCCGATTAGTTCTGAGCAAAACCAACAGCTGTTAGAGACAGCAGAAGCCACTTTATATTGTAACACATTATAGATTTTTGCTGTTTATAAAAGTTTTCCCTATCATAATAAGCCCCCCATTCATGCTTTCTTTGTGTAAGGAACTGGGTGACTAAAAGAAAAATATATATATTATCTAGTCTTCTTTTAATGATGTATTAGGGTAAACCATATGATACTGCTGATACTTGACAAATTTTTATTTGTAAACAACAGTATTACTGGGGCCAGGAATTTAGTTCAGTGGTTGTGCTGCCTGCCTTGCAAGTACAAGGTCCTGTGTTTGATCCCTGGTACCAAGAAAACCAAAACAACAGTGTTACTCCATTCCATCTAATAGTTGAAGAGCAAGATAGATTCGGGAACATATTAGGTAACCATACATAACACTAAATTATATGTTGTAGTTCAAACATTAAATGATGTAGGCGTTTGAAGGAATAAAAGCAGAACTTTGGCCCACGATGTTTAGAAATCTTTGTAGAATAGATTGCCAGTTATAATCTCTAATCAGCCAGAAAGGTTCCTACTGAACATTTAGTTTTTTCTTGCTGTCAATAATGAATGAACTTGGAAAAACTAGAAGATCAGTTTGTCTTCATGTAGAATTTGTATATGTGATTGTGTAAGTTTTTATTTGACTACTTGTGTTTTATTCTTTTGGGCCCTCATTTCTTCATGCACTTTATTGTAGTAGGAAACACATAACATAGAACTTACCTTCTTAGCCATTATATACTTCCATCGTGTTAAATATAGTCACACGGTTGTAAAACAGCTTGACAGAACTTCATCTTGCAAAAATGACCTGCTGTATAAAGCAACTTCTCAGGCCGGGGATTTAGCTCAGTGGTTCCCCTGCCTGCCTCAGTGCAAGGTCCCAAGTTCGATCCCTGGTACTCCCCCGCAAAAAAGGTAACTTCTCTATTCCCCTCTCTATTCACCTCCATAACTTGTTCATCTTTCCAAACTAGAATTCCTTAGCTATTAAACAGTGACTCCTCACTTCTTGACTCCTGGGCCCCTGGGCCCCTGGCAACTACCATTCTACTCTCTGTTTCTGTGAGTTAAACTACTCCAGGTACCTCATATAAGTGAAATCATGTATAGTAGTTTGTCTTTTTGTAACTGGCTTATTTCACTTGGCTTACCATCCTCAGTATTCATCTTTGTAGCATTTAACAAGATTTCCTTCATTTTCAAGGCCAATATTTTGTTATATGTATATGCCACATTTTGTTTATCCAGTGATCCACTAAAAGATGCTTGGGTTACTGCCATGTTTTAGCTGTTGTGAATGGTGCTGCAAATACTTCTTAACCTACTGTCACGGATTTAGCTCAGTGGTTCTGCCACCTGCCTCATAAGCACAAGGACCTGCGTTCAATCCCCGGTAACAAAAACCCAAAAAACAACAACAACAATAAAAAACCTACTTTCAGTTCTTTGAGATATCACCAGAAATGGGATTGCTAGATCATATGGTACTTCTATTTTTAGTTTTCTGAGGAATTTCTTTATGTAGAATTACTGACAGATTTCATTTCTGTTGTTCCTGCTAACCTGTATCTATGAATTTTTTAATATGAACTTTCATGACTAACCTAGATTTCTCTTTTGCATATCTAGGGCTCATGCAGAATCTCCACCATGTGTAAACAACTTAAAAACTGACATTGGTGTTAAAGGGAAGAATAAAGATGAAGGGGAAGTTTGTAACCATGAAAAAAAGGCTGCAGATACTGGTCTTGATTCTTATTCAGAAGAAAAGAAGAAGAAACGTTCTGGATTCAGAGACAGAAAAGTATGAAACAAAATCTTGTAAATTAATCAAAACTATATCCTAAAGTAGAATAATGCAGTTCAGTTTTTTATTATATATTTTAGACAGTTCGTATTCATTTCTAAATTATTTATCTCTTTGCCTTTTCCATCATGTTGAAAGCCGAAGTACTCCTTTTTTAAATTTTATTATTATTATTATTACTTTTTTTTTGGGGGGGGGTATGGGTTATTGAACTCTGGTCCTTGTGCTTGCAAGGCAGGTGGCAGAGCCTCTGAGCTAAATCCCCAGCCCTCAAAGGTACTCTTGAATATGAAGGGTGGTTAACAGATGTAGTGTTGGTAACAAGGATCATCGTATTCTTTCTTAGTTCCACTGCCTATAGCAATTCTTGCTTTCTAGGTTTTCTCAACACTTAACATTGTCTTTGTAGTAATTTTGATATATAATATCAGATTGTAAATGGAGAATAAAATCTCCTTGGGAACATTATTTCCAGAAAATTAAGTAATTTTGAGAATAGAATAAACTTCAAATGACTGTCCTATTTCATGTAATTAATGTAACCTACTGGCATGCAGCTTTACTTCAGAAAAGTTTCACTTCCACTATAATAATACCTATTTCTTAGGCATTTGAATTCAGCAGACATAAGTGATAAATAAGCAAAAGAATAAATTTCTTACATATTCGCTTGTTTAGACTGAAATTCAGGGAATTGCCTTTATCTTCTAAACTGTACCCTAATATTTCAACAAGTTGATTTAAATTATTTCTTTATGTGTTACATTGTATTCATTTGCAGGAGCTCCTCTGGGACATTTAGATCTTCTTTCTGATTGTACATTTAGATGAAGTTATTTATATATCTTATTCCTAAGTCCACTTCTGGTGGAAGTGAATTGAACTAGTTATGTATCACAAGTAAATCAAGTGTCTTAGCTTTTTTCTATAGACATTTATTTATTCTATGGCCCTAAGTGAATTCAAAGAAAGCTCAACTTTACCTTGTGTTAGCAGTTTCATTTACATACTTTCCATTTTATAAAGTAGAGTTAAAATGACTAAATTAACATTTATTTTTTTAACCTGCTTATATATTCTTCTCCTGGTTTCCCTTAGCAGATGACCAGTCTCATGCTTCACAGAAAAAAATGAAATTATCAGGGCAGTTTACTTAATTTCTAAACCCCAAAGCTATAAAACCTGCTTAATCTATCTGAAATAATTTTTATTGCACTCACTAAAGTCTCAGGGGAAGAGCTATCTTTTCTCTGTTCAGTCATAATCATTCCACATGTCATTGCTCAAGAATCTATTTTATCATCTACTCTGTCTCTCTTTTATGTTTTCATTTATTCTTTGTCTTTTCATTGTCCTATATAGTCTGTATAAATATGTTAAGGATTCTTCTATCTGTAATTCCTTTAAAAAATTTACTAGTGCCCATCAATATTACATAATGGTAGCATTTGTTTTTGGAAGTTGGTACCTGCATTTAACATGCAATAATTAATATCTTAATCAATTTCAATTTGTTATCTCCATCTTCATTTCTTTTCCCTCCCCTCATCCACTTCACTGTTTCCAGAAGCCCACCTCCTGGTTTCCTGTCAGTTTTAGTTTATGTGTGTATGTATATATATGTATGTGTATGTGTATGTACGTACTTTCTAGGTTTTTCACATATTTAACTTTCTGAATCTGGCTGATTTCACTTAACATAGTTTCTAGTTCCATCTCTTTTCCTGCCAATAAAACAATTTTCATTGTTGTCACTCAACAGTTTCAATGCTTCTGGTTTTATATCTAGGTCTTGATCCATTCTGATTTGATTTTAGTACAGGGTGAGAATTAGGGATCTAGTTTAAGTGTTCTGTGAGTAGATGTCCAGTTTTCCCAGCACCATTTGTTTATGAAACTATCTTTTCTCCAGCATGCTTTTGGTCCCTTTGTCAAAAATGAGATGTCTATAGGTGCTTGGGCTTGTTTCTGTCTTCTATTCTGTTGGTCTACATTTCTATTTTTGTGCTAATAACTTATTTTTTTATTTCTATGGCTTTGTAATATAGCTTGAAGTTTGTCTAAGCATTGCCTTTTTTGTTTATGGCTGTTTGGGCTATTCTGGATCTTCTCTGATTCCAACTGAGATTCAAGATTGCTTTTTCTCTCACAAGTACAAGGTCCTGAGTTCGATCCCTGATACCTGTCCCCAAATTGCTTTTTCTAGTTCTGTGGAAATTTTCAAAGTTACATCTAGTATCCTAAATAATAAGTTCAAGAGTTTGATCCTTTTTTTTTTTTTTTAAAAAAACTGCACCTCTCAGAACTCTCTACATATGTGTTTTGGGATGAATTAAAACATCCTTATTTCTTAGACAGTTGACATCTTACTATTTAGTTCTTTCTTATTTAGCCAAATTCTTGTCTGTAGCTTTATCCATGATTCTGCTTCTATTATTCAGTATTACATAGAATGTCTGAATTTAAAAAATTTTGTTTTACTCTATAGTAAAGCATAGTTCCAGGAAACCATAAAATAATTTTAATTTTTAAAAATACTATTTTAATTGGTATGTTTGTGATACATAATAATTATATTTACTTTGAGAAATTGGTACATACATATATTGTACCATTTTCTTTTTTTGTTTTTTTTCCATTTTTTTTCTTTTACTGAGTTTATTGGTACATTTTAGTTATACAGTACAATTATGTTCATTATTGGGATCTTGTACCTTTACATGACAGGTCTTGGTTCTCATTTTTTCCCCTTGTCTCTGCCCTCCCTTCACCCCCTCCTCCCCTCCCCATTTTGTACCATTTTCAATACTCTTCTTCTCCTCCCTTCCTACCTTTCTCCCACCTTCCTTTGATTCCTTTCCCCATCTGTAAGAAGTCTATCTTCCTGTTCCCTACTATCTCTTTTATTTAATACTTTTAATTTATTTACATATTGGATTTCTCATAAAAGATAAACCATCTGATAATGTTTTATGCCTGACTTCTCTTAATATCATGGTTTCAAGGTCCATCCATTTTTCTTCAAATTATTCAAATTTATCTTTCTTTATGGCTAAATAATATCCCATACTGCATTTTAATAGTAATCATTTCCTTTTTTGGAGGTTTTAAAAATTATTTTTATGTATATAAAACTCAATATATATTCCCACTGTATTGTTTTGTTTTATTTTTGGTAGCGGGGCTTGAACTCAGGTCCTTGTGCTTGTGAAGCAGGTGCCAGAACCACAGAGCTAAATCCCCAGCCCCTATTTAACCCAACATAATAGTCAATTCTTTAGTCTTTTTCAGCTTGGCAATGCGAGGCTTGGATTTTGGGCTCAGGACATTGCCTCCCCAGTGACCAGCAGAGCTCATCGTATTTCTTTTAACTGATACTGACAGCTTCCACCAGCTAAGCCACTGGGCTCAGAGTTAACCTGGACAAAGGCAGTGGTAATACTGATCTTCCTGTGGACCAGCCATTCCAGCCTGGCCTTCCTTTTGATGACTCATTGGGGAACCCCCACTTAAGTGGCACAGAGGAGGCAGGAAGACAGCCAGGTGAAGAGGATCTTTATGGCTTGTATCTAGATATCCCCCCAAAACCTCATGAGGTCATAAGTGAGGCTTTTCGAAGTTGGTTAGATCTCTGGAGTGTGTGATGCTGAAATTGATTCATGGTGCAATGCTAGACTCAAGGCCACTAGGGTTAAGGGTGTGAGTGCTATGTAGCCTGGATAAGATAAAAGTGGGCCTCTGTTTTTGCTTTTGCTACCTTCTGCATGCCATGAACTGTTTCTCCTCTTCAGTGCCACCCTGCCTTGGAGCCAGCCGATTATGGACTAAAACCTCTATAAACTGTGAGCTAAATAAACTTTTCCTCCTTTAACTATGGGTTTCGAGTATTTTGTTTCACCAAGGAGAAAAGTAACTAAGACAAGGATCCATGTCATACAGTCTCCCTTAGCTGAGCCTTCTTGTTCTTCACCAGGGTCATGATAGTAGGAACCCTGTTCAAAGGATGCGTGATCTCGCAGTGGTAACATTCTTTGCTGGCAGTTTTCTTCTCAGTCCAGGCCAACAGTCTCTGCCTCTTCTCTTGCTTTGTTTCCTCTTGCTTTGGGCCAGTTTAACAAGCTGATAGCTGTTTGACAGTCCGTGATCTGAATGAACTAGTTAATTGCAGGAGGCACTTAGGGTTTAACATAGCCCTTTGCCACTACAGCTGGATATGGCAGTCTTTTGACAAAGCCAGTTGAAGTTCCTTTTAGACTGAATGTCCTGTTCCATGCCCAAATTGTTAGGCCTTTTCTCAAGCAAGAGATTTATCAGGATGATCTCTAGCTTCTTTGTGACACAAGGCTGGTAAGGAATCCACCTTCTTCTCTTGACCTTCTTTCCTTTCAACATGTAGGAGGCTGGAGGAGAGAGAACTCACCTTATCTTTTCCACCCAGATGTCCACCCCTAAACATACATATCTTAATGCTGCCTGTTTATTTATTTATTTAGGTACGGAGGATTGAATTCAGGACCTTGTGCTTTCGAGGCAGTCGGCGGCACCACTGAACTAAATCCCCAAGAATGCTGCTTGTTTTGATTTATTGTTTTATTTTCTTTTGGTTGGTGCTGGGGATTAAACCCAGGGCTTATTGTATAGGTGACAGAATCCAGGCACTGAAGCTTTAAATGTTTTCTGTGGTGTGGATTTTACTGATGATTATTCATAGTGCCAGTCAGTATGTTCCTCTGTTGTTCATATTACCTGAATATTGGCAACTGAATTTTGAGACTCAGGCAGAACCAGGTTTGATCCCTGAAGTAAGACCAGATGTAATATTTTCTTTTTATCAGGAAATACCTAATGTCTAGTTACTTTTCTGTTTGTCATATAAGTCAATATGGATGGTCAGTGCCTAGATCTGCTAATTCATTATGGTTGCTTAAAATGTTGATGCTCAGATATAAATTTTTAATTTATTAATTGAAATATTTTATAAGGAGATATTAATTTTTAATTTATTAATTGAAATATTTTATAAGGAGGTATTATTCTTCATCAGCCACTTTTGGTTACAAATACTGCTTGGCTACTCATTGGTGTGATTCCTTTAGGAAAAATAATGCCTGAGTTTAATCCATTTAAGTTTGATAAATTTATTGAAGATGAGTCTTTTAACATAATTAATGATCTCTAAAAAAGTTTGGTAAATGATTGAACTATCTTAATTCCTTTTCTTTTTCTTTTTTTTTTTTTTTTTTTTT